>NC_052091.1:15413712-15724962 GCF_015852505.1 Tachyglossus aculeatus
GTGACACCAGTGCCCACCGAACCCATTCATCCCACCCTCTGAGTCTGAGCACCAACCCTGTTGTTACAGAGATGGCTCGTGACAAACCCCGTCTGCTTGCCGCCCTGGAGGTGGCCTCCTTAGCCGTGGCCCAGGTGAGTGTCTCGGGTGAGGGAGCCGTGGGCGGGAGGCAGTTGGTGAAGGGGGAAGGGGGTGGGTGTCTCTGCCCCCCGTTGTGACCCTGAGGACCCCTGGTTCCACCCCTATTCCCTAGGATTATTCCTGGCACGTGACCCCAGTCTTAACTCTCCCCACCTCCCACTGCTTGCTCACTTTGTGTCTCCCCGCACCCCCGCCCCCGGCCCCCGGGTCGAAACAACCAGCCCCTCCCTCTGATCCAGAATGGTTTAGTGGATAGAGCAAGGGACTGGAAGTCAGAAGGACCTGGGTTCTAATCCTGGCTCAACCCCATGTCTGCTGTGTGGCCTTGGGCAAGTCACTTCTCTATGCCTCAGTCACCTTTTCTGTAAAATGGGGATTAAGAGTGTGAGTCCCAAATGCAGGACAGGTACTGTGTCCAACCTGGTTAACTTGTATCTACCCCAGGGTTTAGAACAGTGCTTGACACGTAGTAAGTGGTTAACAAGTGACATAATAATAATTATTATTATCATCCAGTGGACCACGGCCCCTCCCCGTAAAGTCCCCCTGAAAGCCCATCTCCTCCAACAAGCCTTCCCTGATGCGTTCTCCATATCCAGGTCTTGGAAATCTGTCAGCACTTGTGGGTCTTATATTTCTCTTCTGGGTTTATGTAGATACGTGATGTCAGTTATGTACGTTGATTCCTTGGCAAATGCTTTTTGGCCTGTGTTCCCCATTAGAGTGGAAGCTCCTTGCAGCTCCTTGCTGCAAGCAAGGAGTGAAGCTCCTTGCTCCTCCTCTCGGGCCCTCAACCTCTCAACCTTCCCTGTGGTTAGTGTAGACAGGGGACGAGGTTTCCACTGACAAAAGGCCAGGACAGCTGCCACAACGCAATGGCACTTGCTTGTTTTGTACATACCAGGCACTTAATACAGTGCACCGTGCCCAATAAGTATGACTGTGACTACTGCCGCTGACCTCGGGCTGTCACCGTTAATTCCGAGGGACTGGGATTTGTTCTAGGAGGAAGAAGGCAAGGACAATGGCGACACCCTGGATCTCTACCAACAGAGCCTGGGGGAGCTGCTTCTCATGTTAGCGGGTGAGTCTCAGCACGCACCGCTCCCTGCCCCCAGTCCAAGAGATCAGCTCGTTGGCACCCCGGGCCAGGCCGGAGCCCTCACGTATCAGCGTGGCTCAGTGGAAAGAGCTCAGGCTTTGGAGTCTTTTGTGTGACTTTGGGCAAGTCCCCTAACTTCTCCGCACCTCAGTTACCTCAGTGGGGATTAAAATTGTGAGCCCCTTGTGGGACAACCTGATCACCTTGTAACCTCTCCAGCGCTTAGAACAGTGCTTTGCACATAGTAAGCGCTTAATAAATGCCATCATTATCATTCTTCTAGACTGTGAGCCCGCTGTTGGGTAGGGACCGTCTCTATATGTTGTCAACTTGTACTTCCCAAGCGCTTAGTACAGTGCTCTGCACACAGTAAGCGCTCAATAAATACGATTGAATGAATGAATGAATGAATGAGTCAGAGGTCGTGGGTTCAAATCCCGACTCCACCAATTGTCAGCTGGGTGACTTTGGGCGAGTCACTTAACTTCTCTGGGCCTCAATTCCCTCATCTGTAAAATGGGGATTAAGACTGTGAGCCCCCCCATGGGACAACCTGATCACCTCGTAACCTCCCCAGCACTTAGAACAGTGCTTTGCACTTAGAAAGCGCTTAATAAATGCCATTATTATTATTATCTCCCCTTTGCCTTGCAGCTGAACCCGCTGGGAGGAGACGGGAGCTGCTGCACGCCGAGGTGGGTACGGGGGCAGGGGACGTCCGACCGGGACTCGAGGACCCCGGCCAGGCGATAGGCAGTGATAAATCTCTCCTGTTGACAGGTTCAGACCCTGATGGGCCGGGCGGAATATCTGAAGGAGCAAAACAAGGTACAGCTAGGCTTGGTGGGGACAACCATAAGAATCTCATTATACTGGGGGAACTGGGGGAGGGTGCCAAGTGCTTAGTACAGTGCTCTGCACATAGTGAGCACTCAGTAAATACCATGCCTTGATTAGTTGGTCGTTCAGGGCCAGGGTGATCTTGACATAAAGTTGTTGTCTCTGCTTCTTTCTCCACCTTTCCCCCACCGTCTCTCTTTCTGTCACTTTCTCCCTCTCTCGTACACACCCACACAGATGAGAGAGTCCCAGTGGGCAGCAGAATCCGCAGACAAGGAGAGTCTCTCTGAGTCCATCCGGAGCTGTGAGTATGCCCTCCACCCTGCCTGGAGGCGAGGGTCTTTTGGGGGGATAGAGGGCAGATATGGGAAGCAGAGGAGGGGCCAGCCGCAAATTGGGTCGGAGAGAGGACTGGGGACAGGCAGAACCCTCCCCATAAAGAGCCCTGGGAACTTCAGTCCCTGTTGTCAGGGGAAGGGAAGCAGCCAATTTAGGGGAGCTACTCTCCGGTGTGGAAGACATGTAGGGATCAGAGGGATGCACGATCTAGTTGTCCCCTCCCATGCCCACCACACTTCCCCCTTTCAATCCCCCAAACCAGCTCCCGCATACAAGCCCAAGGAAGCTTCTCCAACTCTGACGACTCCGGCCTGGGTCTCCCCGGCCACAGGCCTTCATGGGGGCCTGAGCCATGCTCACCCTGAGTAACCAGGGCCCCAAAAAAGTGGATAAAGTGTGTGAGAGAGGCCCTCTCAGTGACGCTTAGCAGGCGCAGGTGCTGTCTCCCCTCGGCGGTGATGTCTTGGAGCCAAAGGGGACGTGTCTGCTACAGGGAGGCCAGAGTGAGTGATACGGGGTGGGGCCAGTGACACCTCCCAGCTGTTTTGCAGGGAGAAGGATGCAACTAGAAAAGGGTTTCTGTCAGGTTTTGTCTGCCAGCATGAGGTTAGAGGATTCCCACTCAAGGCTTCTGCGTCTCCCACTGCCCTCAACTATGTCCTTCCCTAACTTGATGGTTTTCAATTAAATCCCAAGAGGGGCAGAATTTCTGCTAGCCGCACCCCCAACCACCATTCCTCTTTTAAAGTTCCACCAGTTTAGGGATGTCTCAGAGCAAACAGCCACCCACCAACACACTGCCAAATCCTCTCTGCCTGTGGCCTTCCCCTCTCGGGCCCTCAACCTCTCAACCTTCTGGTTAGTGTAGACAGGGGATGAGGTTTCCACTGACAAAAGGCCAGGACAGCTGCCACAACACAAGTTTCCTTTGGAGATGCAATCCCTCCTTCCTCCCGGCCCAAGCCCTCCCCAGCCTGTGTCTCTCCCGGCCAGGGGCTGTGGAGGGTGGAAGGGTGACGCAGGCTCCTAGGTCCAGGTCCCCTAATTCCTTCTTCCTCTGTTTCCCTGGCTCAGCTTGCACACTGCAGTAACTCTTCAAAGGCCTGGAGTCAAACTGTCGGCAGGAAGAGCAGCCCGGGGCTGCCACCCTCACCCAGGAAGGCCTGTCCTTGTACTCAAGAGGGAGGAGATGGAGGGGACGGGGATGGAACGGATGTCCTGCCTAAGCCGTAAGGGTTGTCCTCCCCCTCACCTTTTCTATTCCCCCGAGTGCACGTCGTGACTTGTATTTGGTTTCTCTTCCACGTTCACTGGATTAAAGCAGCAAGGACTGATGAGCAGAGCTATGTAGGTGCCCTGACCGGGGACTTGGGAGCTTGTAAGAATTGGGGGGCTTTGGGAGCCAGCTAAGGAATAACAGGTCTTGGGGTTGTGGAGGGATTTCCCCGCAACTGTGGGGGCATAGGGGTTGGATTGAAGGCCTGGTTTCTGAACAGGAGTCTTCTTTCACCAGAACCCCTTGCTTGCTTCCATGGGGCCAAGTGAGGATCTTGTCTTGCGGGGCTGAATCCTAGCCCTGATGTGGGATTGAAGAGATCCTTTGGCTTCTGCCCACATGCCTCTGGCTAACCGCAATTTCCCTCATAATTGAGTTCTGGCAGGATTTTCCTGCTCCCAGATTTGTGACTTGCTGACTCTCCGCAACCCTCCCTGATCATCAGGAATCCAGTGCCCTTGTTCTCAGGTGGGAATGGGGGAGCGGGAGAGGTCTCTGACCTCCCTCACAATTTATCCCAGTACCAACCCCATGGGCCTCTCTGGTGCTGCCCCACTCCTCAGGCTTGCTAAAACCATCATCCCCTCAGACTCCCCTCGGGGAATGGTGCTGAGTCAGACAGGTTCCCAGCAACAGACCTGAGTGCAGAAATGTGGATACTTTTTTTCACCCCTGGCATGCAGTCAGGCTTCTATCTGAGTATTTTCTGCGGCAGTATTCTGCACAGGGCAGAGCCAAGCATGATGAAACTAATTCGGCAGGAAACACTGTCGAGGCAAAGTGGGACGGAACTGTGAAATGAACTGGCCCATTCTACTGACCGAAAAGGGAATCAAATTGCCTAGAAGCAACAGAGTTTGACTTAGATATTAAGCATCTGGTATGGGGTTAATGTCTTCAGGATGGGACCCCCCCAAACTTCTTGAAGTCCAACAACCCTTCATTTCCCAGCCCAGCTTGGGAGACTTGCCCCCTCTCACCAACAAGATCCCGGCTTCCAGCCTCCATCCGTGGCATGGTTCCTGCAGATGAATAAGATTGAAACTGGTATCATTTACCTGCCCCAGATCCCCACTTGGGTTTGTTTGCGCCTGTGACCTTCTCCTCTGTGGCCCAGACAATCTTGAGGGGTTTTGTTTTGTTTTTAAATCCTTTAGGCTTAAAAAAACTCTCTAGTGTCACATGATTGAGGGACTCATCTCTCCAGAGGAAACTCGATTACTGTAATATTTTAATTTATGATCTCCTTTCTGTCCATTGGGCTTTAAGCATAGGGTTGCCATTGAAGATTCTAGCCTGCTAAGGCTTCTGAAGCTGGAGAGGGAATAGGGAATTCCTTCCTTGGAGTAACCTGTTCATCTACTGTCTTCTTGACTTTTCTTACTCCCAATCACACAGGATTATTAGAGAAACTAAAAGGTTTATGTGGGGTGGGGAGGGTGGTTAGGGTGAGAAAGAGGTAGCCAGAGACCAACTTGGAGACTGGGAGGCAGACCAGAAGGCCAGTGAGAGTGAGCTTTAAATTGGTGTCACAGTGTTTTGCGACAATCTTTTGGCTTTTCTTTTTTGAACTGGGAAAACTTCAGGTCCTTTAATCCTGCAGCCTCCCCCACACCACCTGGCAAGAGATTTAGGGGGCAAATCTCTTGTAGACCTCACCACCTCTTACTAGTTAAAATGATGTGATCTATTTATTGCCTTCTGTATTAAATTATTTTCTAAATCCACTGCTCCTCTTTTTTCTTTCTCCTAGAGTTTGGTTGCTGACCCAGGCTGGGTCACTTTCCCAAGTGAGGAATGAGGACCCTATTTGAAAAGAGAGTGAATTCAAGGGCTGGGCTACAATAGCAGTGGCACTTGTTAAGTGCTTACTATGTGCCAAGCACCGTACTAAATTCCGGGATAGATACAAGATAATCAGGTGAAAACAGTCCCTATGCACTTGGGGCTCACTGTCTAGAAGGGAGAAGGATTTAATCCTCATTTTATAGATGAAGAAATTGAAGGAACAGAGAAGTGAGATTACACAGTAAGCAAGTGGCAGAATCAGGATTAGAACCCAGCTCCTTTGACTCCTAGGCCTGGGCTTTTTCTGCCATGTCACACTGCTTCTCATTACTGTGAACCCAATGTTGGGTAGGGACCGTCTCTATATGTTGCCAACTTGTACGTCCCAAGCGCTTAGTACAGTGCTCTGCACACAGTAAGCGCTCAATAAATACGATTGAATGAATGAATGAATTACTGTGGGTTCCTACTGGCTCTGTGTTCCCTTCTCCCTGACCTACCCGCAGCTTCAGTCTCCTTTCAGAAACCACATTTGGGTGACGTCCCTGAACTACGATTGCCATTCACTAATATTAGGAAGTACATGTGTGTGGTGTGTTCTCTGTGCAGAACATTGTACTAAGCTCTTGGAAAGTACAATTCGGCAACAGAGACAGTCCCTACCCAACAATGGGTTCACAGTCTAGAAGGGGGGAGACAGACAACAAAACAAGTAGACAGGCATCAATGGCATCAATATAAATAAATAGAATTATAGCTATATACACATCACAGTGGAAAGAGCACTGGTCTGGGAAGCAGGAGCCTGGGGGTTCTAGATCTGACTTGCCTGTAGCAGACTAATGTGGGAAATCAATCAATCAGTGGTATTTACTGAGCGCTTACTATAATAATAATAATGGCATTTGTTAAGCACTTACTATGTGCAGCGCACTGTTCTAAGCACTGGGGGGAATAAAAGGTGATCAAGTTGTCCCTCGTGGGGCTCACAGTCTTAATCCCCATTTTACAGATGAGGTAACTGAGGCTCAGAGAAGTTAAGTGACTTGCCCAAGGTCACACAGCAGACATGGTGGAGTCAGGATTCGAACCCATGACCTCTGACTCCAAAGCCGGTGCTCTTTCCACTGAGCCACGCTGCTTCTCAGCCACGCTGCTTCTACTATGTGCAGAGAGCTGTACTAAGTACTTGGGGGAGTACAATACGGCAGAATTAGTGGACGTTAGCTGCCCATCACGGGCCTGCACTCGAGAGAAAGGACCTCATGTGTTCTTTGAAATGTGTAGCTCCCCTGCCTGCCTGTTTGCTCAGCGGAAGCATGACCGGCAGGAACAAGAGAAGCCAAGTGGTGCTGGGCAAGCCAATTGCACCAGAATCAACTCCTCCATGCTGGTTTCCCCACCTTCGGGACTGACGCTCGTCCATCAGCCCTGATGGGGGATTCCATAGTAGGTGGCCTGTTGAAATAATATTAATAATTAGATATTTGTTGTTTACTCTTTGCCAAGAACTCTAGTTAGCACTGTGCTCTTTTCTTATGCCGTCAAGTCATTTCCGACCAACAGCGACACCACGGACACATCTCTCCCAGATCGCCCCTCTCTCCATCTGGAATCGTCCTGGTAGTGGATCCAGAGAGTTTTCTAGTTTAAAAATACGAAAGTGGTTTACCGTTGCCTCCTTCTGTGCAGTAAACTTGAGTCCCCGCCCTCAACTCTCTCTGGTGCCACTGCTGCCCAGCCCAGGTGAGTTTTGACCCATAGCAGATTGCCTTCCACTCACTAGCCACTGCCCAAGCTAGGAATGGAATGGGTAGGCCTCTGCTTGACTCTCCCTCCCCTAGCCGAGACTGGTAGACTACTGGAAACTCTCCAGGTGTGACCCTGAGAAGGGAGCACTGTGGTAGATACAAGACAATCAGGCCCCAGATGGGGCTCACAGTCTAAGAAGGAAGGAGAACAGGAATTGAATCCCCATTTTGCAGATGAGAGGACTGAGGCACAGAGAAGTTAAGTGACTTGCTCAAGGTCACAGCAGGCAATTGGCAGAGCTGGGATGAGAACCCAGGTCCTCTGATTCCCAGGCCCATAGTCTTTCCACCAGACCACACTGCTTCCTGGTGGAAGTGTGAGAGGGCCCCAAGCAGAAAGCTAGTGCTATTGCATTCACTCACCTCGGGTTCATTGCCTTTTGTCCTACAACCCCTCAGCTGGCTGGCAAAGCATTTAGCTGCTTACCGTCACCCAAGTAAAGGTGCCTTCTCAATCCCAGAGCCTTCCACCCTCTGCTGTAGATGAGCTACTTCTGGATGCAACCCCTGCTGTCTCCAAGGTAAGACTAATTCCTTCAGCCTCCTTCTCTATCAGAAATGGGGTAAGAGGTCACCGGGAATGTTGGCAGACTTAACCGCATGTGTCCCCTGTGGCTAGACCAGTGGCTTCACTATCCCCTTCAATCAATCAATCGGTGGTATTTATTGAGCACTTAACTGTGGGCGAATCACTGTACTAAGCACTCGGGGGCGTAGCATGGACATGATGCCTGTCCACGAAGGACTTACGGTCCAGTGTGGGAGACGTTAAATTAACGATAGGAGAAGGGACAGTGTATAGACATAAGTGCTGTGGGGCTGGGATAATGCTTAAGGGGTACAGACCTAACTGCATAGGTGATGGCAGAGGAGAGGTGAATAGGTTAGGGAAAGAGGGTAGTCAGGGACAGCTTCGTGGTGGAGGTGCGATTTTAAAAGGGTTTTGAAGATGGGAAGAGTGGTGGTCGGTCAGATAATAAGGGGAAGGGAATTCCAAGCTGGAGAGAGGACATGAGCAAGGGGGAGGCAAGAGCATGGCACAGTGAGTGCTTGGGGATCGCTTAAATTCCCTCCTCTCTTCCTTTCGGGATCTTCTAGACTATAAGTTCATCCTCTAGACTGTAAACTCTGTTACATTATACTCTCCCAAGTGCTTAGCACAGTGATCTGCACACAGTAAGTGCTTAATAAATACCAATTGATGGGGATGATACCTGATTGTAGATCCCGGCATCTCCTCCCTCTCCCCCTGAATAGGCCTTTAGCTGGGGCAGGGTCATTCATTCGTTCATTCAGTTGTGTTCATTGCATGCTTACTGTGTGCAGAGCACTGCAGTATGCTTGAGAGAACAATACAACAATAAACATTCCCTGCCCACAATGAGCTTACAGCCTAGAGACAGACTTTAATTAAATGAATAAATTACAGATACGTACTTAAGTGCCGTGGCTGGGAGGGGGGGATGAACAAAGGGAGCATGTCAGGGCAACGTAGATGGGAGTGGGAGAAGAGGAAAGGTGGGGGCTTAGTCAGGGAGGGCCTCCTGGAGGAGAAGTGTCCTCAATAAGGCTTTGAAGGGGGACCCAGGGCCAGCGGGAGTCTTTGGCAGCAACCTTCATGCCCTTATGGGACCAGGTCTCAGTCCCCTTTCCCTGACTTTGTCCTTCCCCTAAAGCACCAAAACGGGGAAGGGAGATGTGACTCATCCATTCTCAGTCCCCAGGTGCTTCCCTCTCCCATCCTTCACCCCCCACTTCCCCACCTACAGGTTTGTAACACATGCTCCCAGATTTCCAGCCTGGCCCAGTTGAATGAAACCATTGTTCCCCAGGCACCGGTCCTGATGCTGAAGCTTTTTTTATTTTAGAAAAGGACTTTGCAGCTCTCGCCAGGCGCTGTGTTGGAAAGGTCCCCTTGATCGTGCTGCTCTTTTTTTTTTCAACATAAATTAACACCCCAACCCTTCATTTTTGTTCATTCTTTTGCCAGAAAATAAAATCCTAGCCCTGTACAATATTCATGAAGGGCCCGAGGAGCAGTGGATAGAGCATGGGCCTGGGATTTGGAGGATTTAGGCTTTAATCCTGGCTCTCCCACTAAACAATTAACAATACTTGTCTGCTGTGTGACCCTGGGCAAGTCACTTCACCTCTCTGGGCCTCAGTTTCTTCATCTGTAAAATAGGTATTTTACAATTCCAATTCCCTCTAGACTGTGAGCTCATTGTCAGGGATTTTCTCCATTTCTCTATTGTACTTTCCCAAATAATAATAATAATAATAATGAAGATATTTGTTAAGCGCTTACTATGTGCCAAGTACTGTTCTAAGTTCTGGGATAGATACAAGGTAATCAGGTTGTCCCACATGAGGCTCAAAGTCTTAATCCCCATTTTACAGATGAGGTAACTGAGGCCCAGAGAAGTGAAGTGACTTGCCCAAGGTCACACAGCTGACAAGTGGCGGAGCCGGGATTAGAACCCATGACCTCTGATTCCCAAGCCCGGGCTCTTTCCACTAAGCCACACTGCTTCTCACTTACTTTACTGTACTTAGTACAGTGCCCTGCACATAGTAAACGCTTAATAAATAAGAATGAATGCATGAATGAATGGGAATTAAGACTGTGAGCCCCAGGGAATGCATCCAACCCAATTTGCTTATATCCACCTAAGCGCTTAATACCACTATTATTATTGTTGTGGTTGTTATCCAGTGCTTAGAAGAGTGCTTGGAACATAGTAAGCGCTTAACAAATGCCATCATCATTATTATTATTATTATCATCATTAATAAAGTCGGCATCACCATGGGCTCTTTTGTGGGAAATAAGCCCAGGCCCCCGTCCCTGCCTGGTTAGCTGGCCAATGGAGCCGCTTCCCAGCAGCCATGCTAATCCCTGGATTCCCATCCTGGAGCCTGCGGACTCTGGCTGCAGGAGCTCTGTTTGCCCACTGACCTTTCTGGTCTTGGCAGCTCCTAGTTCCCAAGCCCAGGGCCTATGGATTGGGCCCGGCACCCGACTGCCCCACCACTGTCTCTACATGGAATCCCCCAACCTCCTGCGACCTGGCCGGGAGAAGGAGGAGAACAGGTCTGGGGACACCCCTGCTCCCCTCCCTGCAGCCCTGGTCCAATAATCCCATAATACTAAAGCCTAAATCCTCCAAATCCCATAATAAACCTCCCTGCACCGCTGAGGAGACGGGCCCTGTAGACTGCCCCTCCTTCCCCAACCTTCCCTCATCTCCTCGCTCCCCACTTGGGAGTCAGAGGATGTGGGTTCTAATCCCGCCACTTGCCTGCTGTGTGACCTTGGGCAAGTCACTTCATTTCTCTGTGCCTGTTACCTCATCTGTAAAATGGAGATTAAGACTGCGAGCCCCACATGGAACAACCTGATGACCTGATATCTACCCCAGGGCTTAGAACAGTACTTGGTAAGTGCTTAACAAATACCATAATTATTATTCCCTCCCTTCTTCCCTCTCCTTCCCCCTCTTTCCTCTTCTCTCCTTCATTTCCCTCCCTGAGGGGCCAGGGCCCATAGACTGCCTCTCCCTCCCCTTTTCTTCTCTTTCCCTCTCTTCTCAGCCAGCAGGACCCAGAACAGCTTGGATTTAGACTTAAAGTCAAACCAGCCTCCTGTCACAATTCCTTTACCTTTCTGAAGAGTTAAGCCTCAACTCATCCTCTGCCTCCCTGTAGTTTCTGTCTGCTCCACTTTCCTCCCCCTGGGCTTGTTTTCCTAGTTGCAAGTTGAGAGCAGCAAGGCCCCTACGATACCCTGGGTGGCCCACTGCTCCTGCCCCTGGCCCCAATAATAGCAGTAGTAGTAATAATAACAGTCATTCATTCAATCAATCCTATTTATCAAGCGCTTACTGTGTGCAGAGCACTGTACTAAGCACTTGGGAGAGTACAATACAATTGATAGACTCATTCCCTGCCTACAAATGAGCTTACAGTCTAGAGTAGTAGTAGTGGTAGTAATAGCATTTATGAAGCACTTACTCTGTGCAGAGCACAGTACTAAGCACTGGGAGAGAATACATAGGTAGGAAGTAAACATGGTCCTTGTCCCTTGGGGGTGCTGGAAGCAAACGCATCGGGAATAATGAAACATTTAAAACCCAACATGGGCAAATGCACAAAATAAAATCAAAACCAGTGGGGTGGGGTGGCTAGAGGAGCAGAATTTCTGTTCCTCGGGGCTCAGAGTTCAAGGCACATTCACTGCCACTGATCCTCCTGGGGTTTTGTAGAGGCCTCATGCTATGAGGTCACATGGGATCAGCCTTATTTCCCAGCACAGAGCATGCCGGCAGCAGGGCCCTTGGTGGCGGGAGGGAAGGTGGGGGAAGGTGGCAGCTACCACGGCTGCTTTTCTCAGCGGTGATGGAGGGCCTGGCATTGTGATTTAGCAAGGAATAGCTCAAGAGTTGGTTGGAGGCAGCACAGGGAACCCTGCGCTTGAAGGAGCAGAGGGGCCAGACACCCGGTCCTGAACAAATTTTCCAAATGCTGCCAGACTGCCAGAGGCATCTGGGCTGTCAGCTGGCACTCAAGTTCACTGGGAGGGGGCCATCTGGTAGTTGGGGAGTGGAGGGGAAGGGGAAAGGAGCCTGGACTGGGGTTGGGGAGGGTTGGTGGGGAGAGAAGCTCTGAGCTCTTCCAAACTGCCCAGTTTATTGTGGTGTCCAGAATCAGGGTTGGGGGAAGGTTAGGAAATGAAGAGCAGCTCAGTTTCACCCTTCTGAATCACCAACTCTCACTTTGTGACTGATGGGCAGAGTGAGGTCTGATCGATGGGGATCCTGGCATCTCTTGCTGGCACCACCCTGCTGACTCAGTGGGTGTAGACTGTAAACTCATTATTGGGTAGGGAATATCTGCTATTTCTATTATATTGTACTCTCCCAAGCACTTAGTAAAGTATTCTGCTCATAGTAAGCACTCAATAAATACCATTGATTGGTTGATTGACAAGTCATTTGCCCTCTCCCGGGTTTCATCGTTCCCCTCTGTAAAGTGGGGCTTACAATGCAATGATCAACGTTGGAGATGCTGCAGTGGGCTTTCCTGGAGGCAATGTCCCTGATAAATTGCTCTCACAGCTCTCCAGAAACTGTTTTGCCTTGGAGATTCAATGCTCTGCTTCCAGTTTTCAGTCCTCAAGGTGCTGTGGGCCGTGCTGTGGAGGGAGCCAATGGGGAGCCATTGGAAGATTTTGAGAAGGTAAGGAGATGTGCTCTGAATGTTTCAGGGAAATAATCCGGGCAGCAGTTTGGAGTATGGACTGGAGGGAGGAGAAGTTGGAGGCAGGGAGGCCCGAGAGGAGGCTGATCTGATTTGGCAAGTCATTAAACCAGCATAGTAGTGGCTGGAAGGAATCATAGTGAGTGGAAAGGAAGGAGTGGCTTCATGAGATGTTTTTAGCAGTAGTTTGAAGCTGGGAGAGCAGGATAACGTTGAGGATGATGCCAAGGTGGTCAGGTTGATAATAATGATAATAATAATAATAATAATGGTATTTATTAAGTGCTTTCTGTGTGCCAAGCACTGTACTAAGTGCTGGGATGAATACAAGCAAGGTCTATAGTGTCAGAGGCAGCCAAGCGGTTGAGGAGGATTTGGACTTGGAGTCCACTGGACTTGGCCATGAGGAGGTCAGTGGTGACTTTGAAGCATGCGGTTTTGGTTGGGTGAATCGCTGGATGGAATCAGTGACATTTCCGGATGAGAAAAGGGGTAACTAATCTGCCTGAGCCAGTGACAAAATAAATAGAAGCTGATTTGTATATCATTCACCTATTAATCAATCCATGGTATTTATTGGGCACCTACTGTGTACAGAGCACTGTACTAAGCATTTGGGAGAGTTAGAAGCAGCATGGCCAAGGAAAAGAGCATGGTCCTGGGAGCCAGAGAACCTGGGTTCTTTTCCCTGCTCCACCACTTGTTTGCTGTGTGATCTTGGGCAAGTCACTTCATTTCTCTGGGCTTCAGTTCCCTCATCTGCAAGAGCTCTATGTGGGCCAGGGACGGTATCCAACCTGATTGTTATGTCTACCCCAATGCTTAGTACAGTGCCTGACACAAAGCGCACACTTAATACCATTTAAAAAGAACCCTATTCCTAGAAATGTCAAATTTCCAAGAAGTCATTCTAGTTCCTACACCTGTCAGATCTCCCAGAAGCTCCCACAGCCTCTGGGATGTCAGAAAGAGCTGGTCTAGGTTGCAAGTCTGACTGGCTCTTTCCACCCTCTCCCCCTCTAGACTGTAAGCTTAGTGTGGGCAGTGAACATTCCTATCCACTCTGTTATATTGTATTCTCCCAAGCACTTAGTCAGTGCTCTGCACACAGTCAATAAATATCAATCAATCAATCGTATTTATGAGTGCTTATGGTGTGCAGAGTTCTGTAATAAGTGCTTGGAAGAGTGCAATATAAGACAGGCACATTCCCTCACACAATGAATTTACAGTCTACATAGGGACAGACATTAATATTAATAATGCATTACAGATATGTATTTCAGTGCTATGGGGCTGAGTTAGAGGTGAATAAAGGTTACGAATCCAAGAGAAGAGTGACACAGAAGGGAGTGGGAGAAGAAATGAGAACTTAGTCAGGAAAGGCCTCTTGGAGGAGATGTCCTTCTAATAAGGTTTTGAAGGTGGGGAGAGTGATCATCTGTTGCATATGAGAAGGAAAGATGTTCCAGGCCAGAGGCAGGATGTGGTCAAGAGGTCAGTTGTGAGATAGAAGAGATTGAGGTACAGCGAATAGGTCATCATTAGAGGAGTGAAGTGTGTGGGCTGGGTTGTAGTAGAAAATCAGAAAGGTAAGGTAGGAGGGGGGTGATTGAATGTTTTAAAGCTGATGTTAAGGAGTTTCTATGTAAGGTGGATGGGTAACCACCTATGTTCCTGAGGAGTGGGCCAGGCTCGCATCTCCTCCTGCCTTCAGGACATCTCCATCTGGATGTCCGCCCGCCACCTAAAGCTCAACATGTCGAAGACTGAGCTCCTTGTCTTCCCTCCCAAACCTTGTCCTCTCCCTGACTTTCCCATCTCTGTTGACGGCACTACCATCCTTCCCGTCTCACAAGCCCGCAACCTTGGTGTCATCCTCGACTCCGCTCTCTCATTCACCCCTCACATCCAAGCCGTCACCAAAACCTGCCGGTCTCAGCTCCGCAACATTGCCAAGATCCGCCCTTTCCTCTCCATCCAAACCGCTACCCTGCTAATTCAAGCTCTCATCCTATCCCGTCTGGACTACTGCACTAGCCTTCTCTCTGATCTCCCATCCTCGTGTCTCTCTCCACTTCAATCCATACTTCATGCTGCTGCCCGGATTATCTTTGTCAGAAACGCTCTGGACATATTACTCCCCTCCTCAAAAACCTCCAATGGCTACCGATCAATCTGCGCATCAAAACAACAATTGAACAGTTTTGTAGAAAAATGATCCCGGCAGCAGAGTGAAGTATGGACTGGAGTTGAGGGGAGACAGGAGGCAGGGAGGTCAACGAGGAGGCTGATGCAGTAATCAAGGCAGGATAGGATAAATGCTTGGATAAATGGGGAAACAGCATGGCCTAATGGATAGTGCATTTGCCTGGGAGTCAGGAGGTTGTGGGTTCTAGTCCCGGCTCTCCCACTTGTCTTCTGTGCGGCCATGGGTAACTCACTTAACTTCTCAGTGCCTCAATTACCTCGTCTGTAAAACGGGGATTAAGATTGTGAACCTTATGTGGAACAGGGACCCTGTCCAACCCAATCTGCTTGTATCCACCCCGGCACTTAGTATAGTGCCTGGAACATAATAAGCACTTAACAAATACCATAATCATTATTATTAATGTGGTAGCAGTTTGAATGGAGAGGAAAGGATGGATTTTAGTGACGTGAAGGTTGAACTGACAGGATTTGGGGACAGACTGCATATATGGGTTGAATGAGAGATGAATCAAGGATAATGCCAAGGCTATGGGCTTGAGAGACGGGGAGAATGGTGGTGTTGCCTGCACTGATGGGAAAGTCAGAAGGATAGGTTTTGAGTGGGAAGATAAGGAGTTCAGTCTTGGACATTGATTGATTGATTGATTGAACTGCAGCCCTGGCTCCATCACATGCCAGCTGTGTGACCTAGGGCAAGTCACTTCACCACTTAGAGAAGCAGCATGGCTCCATGGAAAAAGCATGGGCCTTGGAGTCAGAGGTCATGGGTTCAAATCCTGGTTCTGCCACGTCAGCCGTGTGACTTTGGGCAAGTCACTTAACTTCTCAGTACCTCAGTTACCTCACCTGTAAAATGGGGATTAAGACTGTGAGTGCCACGTGGGACAACCTGATCACCTGGTAACCTCCCCAGCGCTTAGAACAGTGCTTTGCACATAGTAAGCGCTTAATAAATGCCATTATTATGATTCCCTGAACCTCACTTTCCTCATCTGAAAATGGGGATTAAAACCTACCCCCTCCTACCTTGTCTGTGAGCCCTATACGAGACAGGGACTGTGTCCAACCTTATTTTTATAAATCTATCCCAGTGCTTAGAACAATGCTTGGCAAATAGTAAGTGCTTAACAAAGACCGTAATTTATTATTTTTGAAAATCAGCAGGAACTCTCTCCTAAGTATATAGTTGTTTTTTTTCTCTCCAATGTCTAGGAGGTGAGAGATCTGTAGGATAAGCTGCCTTGGGATTTCCTTTGGGCTGTGCTACCCAAAAAGAGCCCACCCTCTTCCCCCCCGTGCCACTTTCTGCCTGCATTACACACAGACATACACAACTGACAGTCCCGCTATGCCCCCTCCCCACTTAGAGGGTAAGTCCAGCGTACCCCATGTGGACTCAGTGACCCAGGATCTAAGAATAACTACTCGCTTCCTGCCCCCGGCTAAGCTCAGCCCCTGCTCAGGCTCCCGGGTTGACAGGCTGGCTTGCACAGCTGTTGGTGTTTGTGTTTGGAGGTCACGCTGCTCTCAGCGCCCCAAAATCCAGAGAGGGCGTCACGTGGACCAGACAGTTAGGGCCGGAAAGGAACCTGAGCAGCCTGGGATCAGTACAAAGAAGAAGAAGCAGCGTGGCTTATTATTAAATAAATAATTTATAATATGTAATTTATAGATATATACGTGAGTGCTTGTGGGGTTGAGGGTGGGGAGACTATCAAATGCCCAAATGACACAGATCCAAGTGCAGAGATGATGGCAGAAAGGAGAGGGAGCTGGGAAAAAGTTCCAGGAACCCTTCCAGGACCCCTGGGATTCCCCTATCCATTCAGGATTCATGGGGTGGCTGGCCCCCAGAGAATACAGAGAATGAATCCTCATTCTTCTTTGCTGGGAGCCCCTGTCCCCTCTTCTGGGGAGAGAAGCTGCCCTAGCTTTGATGTGTCCTTTGGACTGTATAGGACACTGGCTTGCCATCCATCTCCCAACCCCTCCCTTAGAGCAGCTTCTCCCTGTCAAACCACCTCCCTTTCCCTATTCAATCCAGGGCTCCCCTTCCCCTAGGATACCACGGAGGATCAAAGGGAGCCTCCCCTAACCCCCAAACATCCCTAACATTATGTCACTCTCCTTCACACCCACACACACCCCCTTGTCTCCCCTACCTTCCAATTAAACTAAAAAACAAACATGGAAGAGAAGGTTATCTGTCTTGATTCATTAAACCGAAAACCCCTCCAGGGCAGAGACCCCCATCTTTCTGCTCCATAAATTTTCCAATTATCCCAGTTGGACTCTGGGAGCAGTTGGTGAATGTCAGAGGTTGAAACACTGGAGGCTGAATCCAACCCAGTCCCACTGTAAACCCCCCGCCTCGCCTGCTGCAAAACTAGCGAGCTTCTCACTTTGAGAATGGACATCTGTACAGCTGTTGGCAGGAGGCTGAAACCTCTCTGTCCTTGCCTGCTCCCTCCCAGATCTCGTCTTTTGGCCTGGGGTGATCCCGGGCAGGGAGCAGGAGGCCCGGAGTTATTGGGTGAGCCAAGCTATCATCTTATTTCAAATTGGAGGGCCAGACCTCTCCAAGAAGGTTTCCAGACATGCATTCTGGCTGATGTGCTGCCTTTTCTCAGTCCTTTTTTAAAAAATTATGGTATTTTTATGGCATTTGCTAAGCGCTTACTATGCTCCATGTGTTACTAAGCATTGCGGTCTGGTCTTGTTTAATGCTGTCGAGTCATTTCTGACCCATAGCGACTCCATGGGCATATCTCTCTCAGAGCACCCCACCCCTTCTGGTAGGGTATCCATGGAGTTTTCTTGGTAAAAATATGGAATAAGTGTCCCATTGCCTTCTTCCATGCAGTAAACTTGAGTCTCTACCCTCTACTCTCTTCGGTGCCTCTGCTGCCCAGCTTAGATAAATACAAGATAATCAGGTTGGACATAGTCCATGTTCCACAAGGGGTTCACAGTCTTATTCCCCATTTTTACAGATGAGGTAACTGAGGCATAAAGAAGCTTGACTAAATCACACCTAAGATCACTCAGCAGACAAGTAGCAGAGTTCTCTGACCCCAGGGTCCATGCTCTTTCCTCTAGACCATGCAGTTTCTTCTTTAATTTACTTTACTGTCTTCCCTGATAGACTGTAAATTGTAAACTCCCCAAGGGTAGGAATCTTCTCTATTAATCCTATGGTGCTCGCCAAAGCAATTTAGTGCAGTATTTTGCACATAGTAGGAGCTCACTAAATACCATCGATGGGTAGCTTGAAAACGGCAGCCCAGGAAGAGGAGAGGGTGGAGGGGAAGGTCTATTCTGAGAGTTTTCCTGAGGGTGATGGGAGGTTACCTTAGGCAAGTCACTGCACTTCTCTGTGGCTCAGTTACCTCATCTGTAAAATGGGGATTAAGACTATGAGCCCCGTGTGAAACATGGACTTTGTCCAATTTATTTAGCCTATATATACCCAGTGCTTAGTACAGTGCCTGGCATTTAGTAAGCACTTAACAAATACCATAAAAAAAAGAAAGGTGGAGAGAGAGGCTGAGGAGGATGGTTTAGGTTGATAGATAATGAGAGGTGGTTTGGCTTAATGGAAAGAGCACAAGTAGTAGTAGTGGTTTTTATTAAGGATTTACTATGTGCAAAGCACAGTACCAGGTACATAAAATATATATACTGTGATATTTGTTAAGTGCTTACTGTGTGTCAGGCACTGTACTAAGTGCTGGGGTAAAAATAAAGGTGTCCCACATAGAACACAGACATGTGAGATAGAAGGATCTGAGTTCTAATCCTGACTCTGCCACTTGTCTGCTGTGTAACCTTGGGCAAGTCACTTAACTCTCTGTGTCACCATTACCTCATCTGTGAAATGGGAATTAAGACTGAGCTCCATGTGGGACAGGGACTGTATCCAACCCAATTTGCTTGTATCCACCCCAGTGCTTTGTACAGTGCCTGACACATAGTAAGCACTTAACAAATACCGCAATTATTATTATTATTATTATTATTATTGGGGCTCACAGTCTTAATCCCCATTTTACAGATGAGGGAACTGAGGCATAGAGAAGTTAAGTGACTTGTCTAAGGTCACACCTTAGGTCACACAGCAGACAAATGGTGGAGACAGGATTTGAACCCAAGTCCTTTTGACTCCCAGGCTCCCTAGGCCATGCTGCTTTTAGGTGAGAATTAGACATGATCCCTTGGCTCCCAAAGGAGCTCACAGTCTAAGAATAATGGGGAGAAGGCACTGGCAACAGACACCTAATGAAAAATGAAATAATATAAATATGAGAACATACACAGAAAATAAAATCAGCCAATAGAGTACTGTGGCTAGATGTATGAGAAGAAGGGAAGGTGGGTGGGGCAGAGAGACAGGGGACCTGGGTTCTAATCCCAGCTCTGCCACTAGCCAGCTATGTGATCTTGGGCTAGTCACTTACACTCCCTGAGTTTCAGTTACCTCATCTGTAAAATGAAGATTAGATATCTATGGCATAGTGGATAGAGTGCGGCCTGGGACTCAGAAGGTTGTGGGTTCTAGTACTGGCTCCCCCAATTATCTGCTGTGTGACCTAGTCATTTCACTTCTCTGTGCCTCACTTACCTCATCTGTAAAATGGGGATTGAGACTGTGAGCCCCATGTGAGACAGGGACTGTGTCAATCCAATTTGCTTGTATCCACCCCAGCGCTTAGTACAGTGCCTGGCACATAGTAAGTGCTTAACAAATACCACAATTATTGTTATTATTTTATGGTATTTGTTAAGCACTTACTATATGCTAAGCACTGTACTGAGCACTGGAGGAGATGCAAAGGTAATTCATTCATTCCATCATATTTATTGAGCGCTTACTATGTGCAGAACACTGGATTAAGCGCTTGGGAAGTACAAATCAGCAACATATAGAGACAGTCCCTACCCAACAACGGGCTCACAGTCTAGAAGGGGGATCATTTTGGACACAGACCCAATCCCACATGGGGCTTGCATTCTTAATCCCCGTTTTCAGATAAGGTAACTAAGGCACAGAGAAATTAAGTGACCTATCCAAGGTCATACAGTAGACAAGTGGCAGAGTAAGGATTGGAAACCAGGTACTTCTGACTCCCAGTCCTGTGCTCTAACCATTAGGCCATGCTGCTTCCCTCTTACATTGTAAGAACATGTGAAACAGGGATTGTGTCTGACCTACCCCAGCCCTTAGCTCAGAGTAAGCTCTTAATAAATTCTGTGGTGATTATAATTGGTAGCCTCATCCTAGAGTAGCAAACTCAGCACCCCATTCACCGGTGCCCCTTGCCCCCGTGACTCACACACACACTGAGACACTGCTCTTCTCCTCAGTGCTCCCCTGGAGAGACAATTCCACTCTCCCCCGACCCCCAAAAGAAGTTTCTCTCCTCCTTTCTCTTTCGCCTCCTACACACAACAGCAGATGGGCCCCCTAAGAGCCAGCTTGCCTCTCCCCCTTCCCTAGACACAGATCTGTTTTTCCCCAAAGCATCAAAACAACCCTGGTTTGGATCTGGTCTCTACAAAACTCAGAAGAGTAGGTGATCCAGAGAGGGCTGGAGGGTGGATTTCCAACCCCAGGAGGGAGGGTTTGAGTAAAGCCTTTGCCAGAGGTGGAAAGGGAGGGGAACTCAATCCCCAAATTCTCTATTCCCGGTGGCAGGTTGTTTCTCCAAACCTAGCAGGGAGTGTTCGAGAAGGTCTTTGCCAGAGGTGCCAAGGGAAGGGAACTTACTCTTACAATTCCCTGCCCTATGTAGCCACATCAATGAACAGGCTTATAACCCTCGTTCCCAGAGTGCTCATTTCCATTTCCAAAACTGGTCTCAGTTTCCTTTCTGTACAGCATCGACTTTCTCTGGGACAAGGGAAGGAGGCGGTGAGGAGGCAGGACAGAGGGAGAAGCAATGAGGTCTAGTGGAAAGATCCTGAGCCTGGACATCAGAGGACCTAGGATACAATCCCGGCTCTTCCACTTGTCTGCTGTGTGGCCTTGGGTAAGCCACTTCATGTCTCTGTGCCTCAGTTACCTGGTGTAAAATGAGGCTTAAGACTGTGAGCTCTCTGTGAAACAGGGACTGTGTCAACCCAGATTATCTTGTATCTACCCCAGCACTTAGTACAAGGGATTTTGAGGCTGACTCACAGTCCAGGTCTGGAACACTAAGCGTCAGTAAAAATAGAGGAGAGGAGAGAATTCTTAGCTGGATTTTATTTACTACAATGGGGCAGTAAATATCAGTTACAAAATAAAAAACAAACTTGAATGGGGAACAGAAATGTTGCATGATTTGGGAAGCCCCCCAGTGGAAACATGTCGGTTTTGTATTCATTTAACCATATTTATTGAGTGCTTACTGTGTGCAGAGCACTGTACTAAGCACTTGGAAAGTACAGTTCAGCATTAAAGAGAGGCAATCCTTGTCCACACCAGGCATCCCCTGACATGATTTGACCTTGGCACCCTATTGGAGAAGACCCTTTGGGAAATGCTCTATTTGCTTTCAGTGTCATGCCCTGTCACAATTTGAGGTTATTATTATGATTATTGTTAATAATCATAATCAAAACATTGTTAAATGCTGTGTGTTGAGAGTTGGGATAGATAACATTTAATCAGGTTGGACACGGTCCCTGTCCCATATGAGGCACACAGTCTAAGTAAGTTGTAGAGTGGGGGGCCTTGTGAAGAGGTCACCCCAACCAGGATGTCTGCCCCTGAGGGAGGCAACCTTTGGAAGTCCAGGACCTCTGAGATTGGACTCCAGCTCTGCTTCTGGGTCATGGGCAGAAAAACCCTTCCTTTGGTCAATCAATCAATTAATGGTATTTATTGATCATTTGCTGTGCACAGAGCACTGTATTAAATGTTTGGGGAAAAGTACAGTATAATAGACCTGATCCTTGTCCACAAGGAGCTTGGGGCTTAGTGGGGGAGACAGACATTAAAATAAATTACAGATAGGGGAAATAGTATAGTATAAGGCTATAATAGTCGAGTATAATGAGGGGGTGAATATCAAAGTGCTTAAGGGGTTCCCAGACAAGTGCCTAGTTGATTGTTGGCCAGGGGGTGGGGGGAATAGAAGAAAAGAGGGCTTAGTCAGTGCCTTCTCCCTAATCCCCCACCTGTGTGGCAAGAAGACTAGCCCTGATCTCCTTCCTCCTCCGTCCTTCCCAGAGCTATTTGGAGGGTAAGTGGGAAGTGGTTTGGGATTTCCAGAAGGCAGTGACTGGGGAGATGCCACAAAGGGAGAGAGAGGGAGGATAGAGACAGAAAGAGAAAGAGAGAGAGAATGAGAGTGAGTGAGTGAGTGTATGTGTGTGTGTGCCTGCTTTTGGGAAAGGGATGGAACCATCACAGAATAGCACATACCATAAAGAGAGGGGCTGAAGTCAGGTTTCTGAGGGATTTAAGGGAGTCCAGGTTTCACTCCCTTCATCAAGGGAAAGGAAACACAGAGGCCAAATGAGGCTTGTTGGGCAGACAGAGAAAAGGGTAGGATGGATGAAAAGACTGAGTTGTTTGCTTTAACCACACCGGTGGAAGGAGGGAATGTGAATTCCTGACCCCACGTGGCACTTAAATATCTTTTACAGTCTGTTGCTTCCTTCCCTCTTTAATTTACATCAGTGTCTTTCCAACTACATTGTCAGCTGTTTGAGGTCAGGGATTGTGTCCACTAATTCTATTG
The DNA here is from genome assembly GCF_015852505.1 of Tachyglossus aculeatus. Classification (NCBI taxonomy): domain Eukaryota; kingdom Metazoa; phylum Chordata; class Mammalia; order Monotremata; family Tachyglossidae; genus Tachyglossus; species Tachyglossus aculeatus. The sequence goes on from NC_052091.1 coordinate 15,436,210, forward strand.
TACCCTCCCCAGTGCTTAGGACCAGTGCTCCACATATAATACATGCTCAATGATTAAATACTATTGACTGAAATGTGTAGGGCAAAGCCCTGGCAGAACAGGGTGGTTGGGTGCCCAAGATAGGAAACCTGGGGATTGGAGGGTGAGGGATATGAGGAGGTGGGCCCCGTCATTCTCCCTGAGCATTTAATTCTGGTTCTCTCCGCAGCTGGATCTGTTTCTTCTGAGCCCAGACTAATTCCCCACACCAGGGGAAGTTGTCCTGGAAATGACAGCATTCTAGGTTTGGAGATGATAAGGAACCAGAGGAGGGGTCGGAGGGATGGTGGTCTTTGGATGAGTTTGTGTGGACAGATGTGCCTGGGTGTGCTGTTGGGGAATCTGTGGGAACGATCATGGCTGTGGGTGGTGGATGTTTCTGTGTTAGCATGTGGGAATGTGGATGGGTGTGGCCCATGGCGGAATAAATGACCGAGTGAGAGTCTGGGGAGATACCCAAAAGCGGGGAAGGGGAGATCTCTGGGTCCTTGTTTCAGTTGAGAAAGGGTGAATTTGTGTGTGCCCAGGGGTCTAAGGAAATTGCAATGTCTTCAATGTGTGTTAGGATGTATAAAAGAATAATTACTGTATTTGTTAAGCAATTATTATATGCCAAGCTTTGTACTTAGTTCTGGGTAGCTCAAACACAGACCCTGTCCCACGTGGGGCTCACAGTCAAAAGGCAAGGGAGAACAGGTATTTCGTCCCCATTTTACAGATGAAAAAATGGAGGCCCAGAGAGGTTAAGTGATCTGTCCAAGGTCATATAGCAGGCAAGTGACAGAGCCAGGATTACAACCTAGTCTTATGCTCGTTCCACTAGGCTATACTGCTTATCTGTGTGTCTGGGTTTGTGCCTAGCTATTAATGATGGAAATTTGTGTCTCGGCCAGTTTAAATGAATGGGTATTTTTATCTGCATCTGTGTGTCAGTGGCCTTCTGTATGCATCTGTATGGGAGCATGGATCCTTGGAGGTGTGTGTCAGTGGCTGAGTCGATGAACTCCTTGAGGGCAGAATCATGTTTACTCTGTTGTACTCTCCCAAGTGTTTAGTACAGTGCTCAGCAAACTGTAAGTGCTCAGGAGATACCACTGATGGTAATGAGAAATAGCATGGCTTAGTGGATAGCACATGAGTCTGGGAGTCAGAAGCTTAGGGGATCTAATGGAAGCAGCGTGGCTCAGTGGAAAGAGCACGAGCTTGAGAGTCAGAGGTTGTGAGTTCTAATCCTGGCTCTGCCACTTATCAGCTGTGTGACTTTGGGCAAGTTACTTAACTTCTCTGTGCTTCAGTTACCTCATCTGTAAAATGGGGATTAAAATGTGAGCCCCATGTGGGACAACCAGATTACCCTGTATCTACTCCAGTGTGTAGAACAGTGCTTGGCACATAGTAAGTGCTTAACAAATGCCATCATTATTATTATTATCTAATCCTGGCTCTGCCACTTCTCTGCTGTGTGACCTTGGGCAAGTCACTTCACTTCCCTGGGCCTCAGTTTTCTCATCTGCAAAATGGGGATAGGGACTGTGTCTAATCCGATTTCCTTGTATCTACCCCAGTGCTTAGTGCAGCGCCTGACATATAGTAAACGCTTAACAAATGCCATTATGATGATGATGATCTGCACTGTAACTTAGGGCCAGAATGTTATGCTCTGAACTGGTGCACCTGGTGATTCAGTCCCCACTTACTGAACATGGCCCCAGCTGACCATTCCCAGTGTAAAATTAAGGTTTGATTGGGAGGCATAGGCTGTTTGCCAGTGGGAGTTTTTATGTGGGCATAAGTGTCTGCATGTGTGTGTCCCTCTGGTAATATCTATGGCAGTTTCATTATCTGATCTCCCTGGAGGCAGGATGACAACAAGCACAAGAGGTGGACAAAACAGTGCTTCCCCTTCTCAGCTATCTGTCCTTGGGGAGCAGAGCCTGCCTGCAGAACTGGGGGGCTTCACTCCAAAGCCCCTTCAGGCCTGTAACAATAGGGCCAGCTCTTCAGAGGTGGGCAGAGTTGGGGACCTCTGTCCGGGTCAGAGTGACTCCTGTCCTGTCACCAAGGAAGGGGATGAGTGTGACTGGAGAATAGACACAAGGGGTCCAGGGGTCAGGTATCAGGGGGTGGAGATGAGGGAGGGTGATGTGATCCCAATGGAAAGGGTGGAGAGAGGAGAGGAGCCGCCAGATGTGGGCTTCAAGGGCTAACTATTCCCACTGTCCAGAGGGAAGACATGTTTTAATCTCTCCCCTGGATGTGAGCCCCAAGCATCTCTGATCACATCCCTGACCCACCAACCCCAGTTGGTCACATGGCAGGACTGGGATCACCGCCCTGGGGGGAATCACATGACCACACACTTCCCAGCCGACTGTTTCAAGTCCTCCAGTGTGGCCTGGGCCCTGTCCTTGATGGAATCAAGGTCCAGGGTGGGAATGCTGGCCAGCTGGCCAATGACTGAGTTCTTCTCCTCCTCCTCGTGGTCCCCCTCAATCATCTTGGCCAGCTCCTTCGGCAGTTCCACGTCACCCCCGGCCAGTTGAATCTGGTTATCGTCCATCTCATTCTGCCAAGAAGAGATTGGGGCAGGGTTGGGGAAGGAGCAAGAAGAGTCAGGAGTAAAGAGGTGAGAGGGTCCTCATTCAGCTAGAAGGGCGGGGGGACCTGGACTGGCTTCTCAAGATTCTGGGCAAGTTGTCTCCCATCGGTGCCTCAGTATCCCCTTCAGGGAGGCAAGCAAACCGCTGACGTCCAGGGAAGGGGGTCCTGCACCCCAGCAGAGCTCAGAGTGGAACCCCCATTCTGTTCATGTTGAGCATTAGATCACATCTCACAGCATCTAAATAGAAGTCTTTGAGAGACCGTTGAAAACTTAGAAAAAGATACTTTTCCCCTTCTCCTGTTCCTTCCTTCCTTTCTTCCTTCCTTCCAGGGCTATCCTAAGGATTTAAGCTACTGCTTTGGGAGACTCTAAAGAGAATAACCAAGGCCCACTGACTCTTCCTTCTCTCACTATCCTCCTATCCCTCTCCTGTTCCCACACACTGGATTTCCTTGGAGGCAAAAACCTCCCATATGTGTGTGCTGTGATGCTTAGGGTTAAAGCATCCATTCAACACCAGAAACCATAAAAGGTAAGTCTGGAAAATCAGTTAAAAATTCTAAAAAATGGGGCTAGGCCTTGAAGAAATTAGGCTGCAAGAAAGTAGCACTTAGACTGCAAGTTCAATGTGGGACAGGGACTGTGTCCAATCTGATTAATTTGTATCTGTCCCGGTGCTTAGGACAGTATTTGACCCATAGTAAGTGCATAACAAATAATAATAATAAAATACAGAATGGATACTCCATCCCACCTCTCTAGGTCTGCTAATCTTGGTCATTAGAAATGACAGCCCTCCTGGAGGGCTGAGGAGGGGCACAGTCAGAGGACTGAGACAGTGTCTTGGAGGCAATGTTGTTTTGATCTCTCTGCAAGAATGGTTAATATGAGTCCAACTCCCAGACAAGCATTCTCTGTAGGCCAGCCTCTCTATGCTTGGGGATGCTCTGGTTGGTGGGAGAGGGAAGGAGAGAAGACCTGGAGGCCCAGGCTGTCGGGTTCTCCCACCATCCCCTGTCCTGCTCACCTTTGGCAGCCGGTACTTGTCTCGGAAGTGACTCCGCAGTGTGGCCCGCTCTGCTTTCCTCTGGGCGAAGTGGGCATCCCGCTCCATCCTGGGGTTACAGTGAGGAGAGGAGGAGTTACAGGGGAAGGAATGGAGTGGGTTCCTGGGAAAGTGGGGTGGATGATATGCAAAAGTCCCCAACCATTTACCACTTGGTCCAGTGGTTCCTTACCCTGCTCCTCTTCCCCTTCACACCCACCCCTAACTTCCCACCTAAAATCTGAGCAACTCCACACCGGATTCTTCTTCCCGAGAGCTGGACAGGGGAGGGGATACAGGTCAGGGCTGGAGGCAGCAGGGGTTGGGGAGTTTGGAGGAGTGAAAGTGATTGGTCCTTCTTTTTCCAATCCATTCTAGCTCCCATATGAGCTCCATAATATTAATAATCGTAATCCTAACCAATATGGTATTTGTTGAGTGATTACTCTAGGCCAAGTACTGTACTAAGCACGGGGGCAGATACAAGATCAGGTCGACCACCGTCCCTACCCAACATGGGAATCATAGTCTAAGTAGGAGGGAGGACATGGGAGCAACTTCATTGTGTTCTGGAACTAAACAGACACAACAATAAAACACCAAAGAAGTAAATTCAGTAGTGTAAAGCAAGATCCATGTACTGCTTTAAGGTCACCTCTTATTCTTACTTACTTAGACTGTGAGCCCCTTGTAGGATAGGGGCTGTATCCGACCCGATTACCTTGTACCTACCATAGTGCTTAGAACAGTACTTGACACATAGTAAGTGTTTAACAAATACATTATTGTTATTATTATTATTACCAAATAACTGAAAATAACCCCCCCCAACTCCCTCTCTTCTTTCAGGGGTCCCTCATTTCCATGCCCATCCCACTAAGACGGGATCTTGACTCTGCACTCCTGGGAAGCGTCCTCGGCTATAGGTATGATGACGGGTGAAGGAATCGAGACTATTTAACACGTTTGCAGAGGATGCTAAATTGGGCAGCATTGCTAACACCCTGGAAGGCAGGGATAAAATTTAAAGTGATCTTGATTGTTTTTTTTAAAAGCTTTCAAAAACTGGATGATATGCAAAAAGACAAGTCTAAGATGGTACTTTAAGGACAGGAATGCAGGGTGGGTAGGCAGAAATATAGCAGAAAAAGATCTGGGGGTCGTAGATGACTACAAGCAAAGGAGTTCCAAAATGATGCCATTTGGATCTGGTAATTCAATGGGATGATGATGACTGGGCTGGACCTCCAAGAGTAGACCCGAAAGTGGTGTGGCATCTGGGCTCTAATCCTGGCTCCACCACTTACCTGCTGTGCGACCTTGGGCAAGTCACTTAAGATCTCCGTGCCTCAGTTACATCATCTGTGAAATGGGGATTAAGGCTGTGCACCCCATTAACTATATCCAACCTGTCTACCCCAATGCTTAGAACAGTGCCTGGAACATAGTAAGTGCTTAACAAATATCATAAAAAAGAGTACCATCCTGGGGAGTTGGGTGGTAATTTAGCGGCACTCTGGATAAAATCAGACTCTTACTAGGGTGCTGGGTTCAATTTTGGTCACTTTTTTATAATGATGTGGAGAAGCCAGAGAGGATCTGGGAAGAGCAACGAAAATAATTTAAAAAAATAGAAAGTGGGTCTTTGAATGAAAGATAAAGGAATTGGGATTGTTCTGCCTAGAGAAGAGAAAGTAAAGGGGCCACATAACCACCTTCAATAATAATAATAATTATGGCACTTAAGCACTTACTGTGTGCCAAGCACTTTTCCAAGTACTGGGGTAGATAAAAGTTAATCATATTGGACACAATATCTGTCCCACATGGAGCTCACATTCTTAATCCCCATTTTACAGATGAGGTAACTGAGATCCAGAGAAGTTAAGAGACTTGCCCAAGGTCACAGCATACATGTGGCAGAGTCAGGATTTGAACACAGGACCCTCTGACTCCAAGGCCCTTGTTCTATCCACTAAGCTATACTGCTTCCCCTTAAAAGTTAGGAAGATTTTTCTGCTTGCTCTCCAGGTCTTCAAAAGACTGATTGAGGGGAATTCAATCAATGAAATTTATTGAGCATTTACTATATGTAGAGCCCTGTATTGAGCACTCATTGTGTGTACAGCCCACTTAGAACAGTGCTTGGCACATAGTAAGTGCTTAACAAATACCATTATTATTATTATTATTTAGTGTTTTTGAGAGCATAATACAACAGCACTTACTGTCTAGAGGGGGAGATCTGGGTGGAACATGGAGAGAATTCATGAACAGGGGTCAAAACTCTGGAACAGGCTATCAAGAGAGGTGGTGAGTCTCCTGAAGATCATTAACGAAAGAACAGTAAACTGTCTGTCCTGGATGGTTTAGTTATTTCCCTTCCAGAAGGCAAGAGACTAATCAATATTAAACCTCTCAAGGGTTCCCTCAAGGAGTCCACAAACTCAGTAGAGTGCCTGCATCTGGCTCCTTACATGAGCCATGAACCCTGTTTCACAGCACCGTGTATCTGTCTGTCTCTCTTTCTCTCAAAAAACCCTTTCCCCCATCCCTCCTTTGATTCCAGGATTGTACAAGTCATCCCAACTGTAATCCTGGGATGATTTAAGCCACTAAAGCATCTGTAATGGAGAACAAATGGGAACTTCGCTTTAGGAAAAATCTAAACTGGGGGAAAAAAAATCCTTCATTAAACTCCAAGGTGACATCTCATTAGACTTCTCCTTCTCACACCTCGAGTCCCTTCAGATGTCCCTCTTCTCTTCCTTCCTGGTAGATCTGGGCAATTTTTTTTAAACCCCGGGAAGCAGTTACTTCATTATATAAATCAGGGGCATTGGTTGTAAGAGTTACCCCTCAGACATAAGTGCAAGTGGTCTTCGGATACATTTTACAACGAAAGAAGTCTGGGTGTCAAGGTCAAGATTGTAAATTCTTTGAGGGCAGAGGCCATGTCTCCAACTTAATTGTACTGTCTTAAGAGTTTCAGTGTTCAATGCACAGTAGGCACTCCATGAATATTATTGATTAATTGATGAAGAATGGATGGATCACCCCCAGGAAATTACTGGGGTTTGCAGAGAGGGGAGAGCAATGGGCTCAGAAGATAGAAAACCAAAGCCCTGGTGGGAGCTATCCATCTCAGGGGAGAGGCATGGGCAGAACTTGCCCTCCTTATCTCTCTAAATTCTACTTCTAAGGCCTCCTCTGCGGGGGCAAAAGGGTGTAAAGGGAGCTAAGCAATGAAAGGAGAGAAAGAGAAGAGAGCAAAGAAAGAAAGATAAAGTGAGCCTAACCAGGTAGTGCTATAGCGAGATAGGTTGTGGGTGGAATTGGTTTAGAGTCCTGGATGAAATCAATTCAGGGGAAGAGGATGACGGTCAGGAGGGATTGTGTCTGTGTCTGGCCCTATTTCTATCTGTGAATCTATCCTTCTCTTCTCCCTCCCCACTTCCCTCCAGTCTTTTTCAGTGTCCATCTGGCTTTCTCTCTCTCTCGGTCTTGCCCACTCTCTGGCACTAGAAACCCCAACCACGGAGCACCTGTTAGGAAAACAATTCCGGCCGCGTTCAGAGCAGATTAAGGGATTACAGATTTCATTAAAAATGCATTAGGGAGCTCCTCTGATCCCCTTCTGTCTCTTTCCTCCCGTCTAAGGGGTTTTCCACTCTACCTCCTCACTCCAGGGAATCCCAGGCCTGAGTCCGGACTGAGGAAAACCCGGGGACCTAGGGGGAGAAGAGGGGTTAGGGTTGGTCTCTGAGTCTGGAATTCTGAGTTGGGAATTCCCCCAACTCCCTCTCCAGCATCCTGGCTCCTTTCCCCGCTCTCTTATCTCTTCCCCTCCTTGAGCCCCGTCCTTGGCCACCTGGGGGTCAGATATATGACCCCCCAATCCCCAGGGTTCCCCAAAGCAGAGAGAAGAGTTGAGGTTCAGAAACCCAGAGGTGGGAGGTGGGGGGAAGGTAGAGGGGAAAGCCAGACCCGAGCAGATTTGGGGCGAGGGTTGCCCCTTACTCACTTCTCCTCCACCAGCTGCTTCTGGTACTCTTCGTACTCCTCCCTGGACATGCCGGCAGCCTCGGCCGGCGACTTGTCTCCTTCCCCTTTCTCCTCGCCGCTCCCCAGCCCCCCGGTGAGATTCTTCAACTGGCCCCCCACCATGGTCTTCACCATGAACGCCATGGCTCTCCGAGAAGCTGCGGGGTCCCGGGGGGCGAGTGAGCAGAAGTGGGGTGCCCCCGGGGTTGTGGGTGGGCAGAGTCCGCTCGGCACTGAGCACCAGGTGCCGGAGGATAGCTCCGTCTGGCTCCTCTCGGCTCCGATCCCTCGCAGGTTTCAGCCCCAAGAGCCCGGAGGAGGGATCCGCCCGGAATCCCCCCACCCCAACGCCCCCCGACACCCAAGCCAGGCCTGGGCTACGCCCCCGCGGAGACGCCCACTCCCTCACCACCCTCTCTGCCGCCCTTCTCCAGGGACCCCCAAACCCCCCGACTGCCTTTGAAAGAAAGATGTGGGGCTTTCAGGGGTCCCCAGGAGCTCTCCCTCCCATTCTCCTGCCCCGCCTCCCTCGTAAGCCCCTCCCCTACTTTAAAATCGGGGAGGAACAGATGACGGGGGATTAAGGCTGGAGGGAGTTTTTGCACCCCGGGCGCAGGGAGGAAGAAGAGGTGTGAGAAGGCTTTTTGGCTTGGCCTGGTGGGACAGCGAGACTTCGGCCAAAAACGGGGAGACTCGAGCCCCAGATACAAATTTCTTGGGTCTGGAGCCTAGTCCCGCCTAGCCCACTCCACTCCTACCCAGCTAAACCCTAATCTAGCCCAATGCAGTCCAGCCCAACCAAACCCACTCCAACCTAGTCTTCACTGACCCAGCCTAGCTCAGATGGCCCAGTCCAATCCAACATGGCAAAGACCAGCCCAATTCAGTTTAGCCAACTCCAACTCAGCCTTCACAGACCCAGTTCAATCCAGCCCACTCTAACCCAGCCTAGCCAGCCCAGCCCACTCCAACCCAGCCTAGCTCAGATGGCCCAGCCCAGTCCATCCCAACCCGGCCGGCCCAGGCCAGTTTAATCCAGTCCAACTCAGCCCAGTACACTCCAATCCAGCCCTCACTGACCAGATCAGTCCATCCCAGCCCAGCTCAGCCCCAAACCACACTAGCCTCTCTTCTCCACCTCTGACCCTTGGCCCGACTCTAGCACCTTATCCAAGACAAATTCCAAGGAACTTATCCAATGTGCATTCTTCACTTTCCATCCCTCACCTCCTAGGACAGTGAGAATATCATGTCTTAGAAAAGCCCATAGGAGGTGAAGAGATCTACCTGTAGCCTAAAAGGAAACTGAAGCATAAAGCAAGAAAGTCAGAAACCAATACGAGGCAGGGACCTCAGCCCAACAAATATCTCACTCCACCTATTCATCCCTAAAAAGAGTTAAGACTTGGAGGCCAGCTGCTCCCCAGCTGCTGTGGCCATTTGATAGTCTAGACTCCTCCACTTTCCTCTTGACTCCTGTTTCCTGCTGGGCCTTCTCATTCCACTAATCAAATTCCAATATCCTGAGCAGGTAGATAGAACCAAAGGGCAAAAACAGTCATGGCAGGAGGGAGACTAGGCAAAAATTCTCACAACAAGAACCTGCAGGAGGCTCCTTTACCCTACTTGGAAACCCTAGAAGAACGGGAATTCTTAGGGGAGAAATTCTCTCCAGTGAAACGTGAAAGACTGTTAAACACTTCTATGTCAGTCTTCCTTTTGAGAGGGTAAGAAAATGTGTCATTTCTAATTCCCAAGTGCTTAGTACAGTGCATGGCACTCAATGGCTACTCAGTAAATGCTGTTACTACCACTCCTAGACTGATTGTTATCCCAAAGTAGCACAAAAAGAAATGGGTTTAAATTGCAGCAGAAAAGATTTAAGTTAAATTCCAGAATTGACCTAACTGGGCAATAATAAAAATAATAATAGTGGTATTCATTAGGCACTTACTATGTACTGAGTACTGCACTAAGCCCTGGGGTAAGTACAAGAAAATCAGTCCCTATCCCACATGAAGGAACAACAGGTACTGAATCTCCAGTTTACAGTTGAGGAATCTGAGGGACAGACAGTGACTTCTTCAAGGTCACACAACAGACAAGTGGTGGAGTCAAAATTAGAACCCAGGTCCTCTGACTCCCAAGCCCATACTCTTTCCACTAGGTCACACTGGAAATGTTAGTAGCAGTGGGTTGGGGTTATGGAAGGCGTTTATAACTCCTGTTCTAGAAAGGTTTAAGAACAGGTTTATATCCCTCCATTACCCACACATTTATAGTTGCATAAATCCAGTATAATATAAATAGGAGACATATATATATATGTATATATATATATGACTATATATATATATATATAAAGAGAGAGAGAGAGAGAGAGAGAGATTGAGAGTGCTCACAGGTCTAGTCTTACACAGAGACAGAAGAAGCAGGATGGCTCAGTGGAAAGAGCCTGGGCTTTGGAGTCATGGGTTCAAATCCCGGCTCTGCCAATTGTCAGCTGTGTGACTTTGGGCAAGTCACTTCTCTGTGCCTCAGTTACCTCATCTGTAAAATGGGGATTCAGACTGTGAGCCCCCTGTGGGACAACCTGATCAACTTGTAACCTCACCAGCGCTTACAACAGTGCTTTACATATAGTAAGTGCTTAATAAATGCTATTATTATTATTACTATTATTACTAGATGACCCCTTGAGGTTTCTCGCCAATTGCTCCTCTAGAGAATCCACTAGGACATTTGGACACTTTCCTCTTAAAAACAGAAAAGGAGCATTATAAAAAGAGATGCCCCAGAAAATAACTAAACCGTAGGAGAATCCAGCTCCATGGGTGTGGAGAAAATCTTTGTTCTGCTTGCCCGTTTTATCTCCATTGGCTCTCATCATTCTCCCTCCATCCTTTTATTGTCAATCGGCAGAATGGTTATTTTGATGGATTTTCTGGGCTTTGAGTCCCCAGACTGAGCTCTATCCCAGGATGGGAGACCCAGGTTGAAAGAGGCCAGGGAGATTGGCTCCCCTACATCCCTCCCCCCACACCCCCATCCTTAACCACCTTCCCTAACCCTCACAAGCTTTCAGCACAAACTGAGAGGAGAGCAAAACCTCTCTGGAATGAGGCTGGTGTTTTTGGAAGAAAACTCCTTACCCCACCCCTCTGCTGCTGCCAGATTCAGATCCTTGGGCATCTGCTCCTGAGAGGAAGTGGCAGCCTTCAATGGGAATCAGCCTTCTGTTGGGAAGGAGGGTTGGGGAAAAAGCAAGCTGCAGCTCCATAAATTTGAATTCCCTCCCCTTGGAGAGAGTGGGTGTGCAGGAAAAAGACACACAATGTGCAGAGAGCCCCGGCCATGCTGTGACTGACCCCGCTTCAGAAATCCTGACCAGAAACATTTCTAGAGTTCAGGGAAGGGGAAAGAGGAAAGAAAAGATTCAAAGAGACAACTCCATTCTGCCCTAAATCTGTTCTGAGCGGGCCCCAGTGGAAGAGAGCATCCATTTCACCATCAGCTCAGTGGAGAGGAAAAATCATTTTTTTTGTATTGTTTTGTTTTTCCTGGAGTAAATATAGTCACAGCCCGGGTCCCCACCTTGGAGGATTCTGGAGGATTCTTTCTCTTTGTTGAATTATCTCCTGTTAGAAGAGTCGCTTGAAGCCATCTTTATTCTTTATCCTGCCCCAGACAGCCAACAGGGGAAGCAAAGGGGAGAGGTTTCAGAGGCTACTCCTTTCAAAATCTACCCCCTCCATGTGTGCCTCCCACCCCAATTCCCATCTTATTAAAACAATTCCCCCCTACTTTTCTTCCCTCCCTCCTTCCCTCATCCAATCACTCTTCCCCTCTGTTTTCAGTCTGAACCATGTTTCTCTTTCCCTAAAATCCCCTCCCTGATCCCACAGTGCATGACACTATTCCAGGGCTTAGTACAGTGCTTGACATATAGTAAGCACTGTCTATTCTAGTGTTTAGCACATAGTTAAGCACTTAAGAAATATTATTATTATTTCCTTTCTCTCTTCTCTCTTCCCACTCCCCTTCGCTACTCTTCTAACTCTACCCTTTACTAAAGCTTCAGTGCCAAGGCGGTAGCCAAAAGGAAAGCATGATGGGAAGGGGTGGAGTCTCCTTTGCGGGCTCCTCCTCTCCCTCCTTTCCCTTAACTGTGGGAGTCCCTCAAGGTTCAGTTCTCGGTCCCCTTCTATTCTTCATCTACATTCATTCCCTTGGAGAACTCATTCATTCCCATGGCTTCAACTACCCTCTCTGTGCAGATGATACCCACATCGACATCTCCGCCCTGATCTCTCTCCCTTTTTCAAGGCTCACATCTCCTCCTGTCTTCAAGACATCTATACTTGGATGTCCTCCTATCAGCTCAAACATAACATGTCCAAAAACAGAGTTCCTTATCTTCCCTCCCAAATCCCATCCTCTCCTGACCTTTCCAGTCACTGTAGATGGCACAATCATCCTTCCCGTCTCACAAGCCCAAAACCTTGGTGTCATCCTTGACTCCGCTCTCTCATTCAACCCACATATCCAATTCATCACCAAATCCTGTGCATCTCACCTTCAAAACATCACTAAAATCTGCCCTTTCCTCTCCACCCAAATCACCACCATGTTAGTACAATTACTTATCCTATCCCTCCTAGATTACTCCATCAGCCTCCTTTCTGACCTCCTGCCTCTTTCCACTTCAGTCCACTCCACTGCCTGGATTATCTTTCTACAGAAACATTCAGAGCATGTCATCCCCTTCCTCAAAAATCTCCAGCAGTTGCCTATTCACCTCCGTATCAAACAAAAAGTCCTCACCATTGGCTTTAAAACACTCCGTCACCTTGCTCCCTCCTACCTCACCTCTCTTCTCTCCTTCTACAACCCAACCTGCACACTTGGCTCCTCTGGCACTAACCTTCTCACTGTGCCTCGTTCTTGCCTGTCTCACCGCTGACCCCTGATCCACATCCTAGGTCTGACCTGGAATGCCCTCCCTCCTCAAATCTGCCAGGCAATTACTCTCCCCCTCTTCAATGCCTTACTGAAGTCACATCTCCTCTGAGAGGACTTCCCAGACTGAGCCCCACTTTTCCTCATCTCCCACTCCCTTCCGCATCACCCTGACTCACTCCCTTTGCTATTCCCCCTCTCCCCACCCTACAGATGTATAAATCTGTAATTCCACTTATTTATATTGATGTCTGTTTACTTGCATTGATGTCTGTCTCCCCCCCTCTAGACCGTGAGCTCGTTGCGGGCAGGGATTGTCACTCTTTATTGCTGTATTGTACTCTCCCAAACGCTTAATACAGTGCTCTGCACACAGTAAGTGCTCAATAAATACAATTGAATGAATGAATGAAAAACCCAGGACTGCTCTTGAGCTGTAAGCAGCAAATTACCCAGATGGGAACCAAGGGCAACTTCAGCCAATCAGTCAAGGATCATGTGGGGAAGGGGGCTCTCCAGCCCCAACACCTACCTAAAAAGCACGTAGTAAAAGGCACATCCCGTCTGGATCAGAAGAAACAAGAGGAAGATGCCCTGGGACAGGCATGGAGTCCCCAGGAACCTGGATTGGCAGTGCACCTTCATCGCCTTCTTCTACAGGGGAAGGATTTGGGGAGCGAGACTCAGCCTTGGGAAAGGGAGTTAGGGGAAGGGGTTCCAGGACACGGAATCGAGGGAGATGGGGTTGGGGTGGGAGAGGAGCGGGGCTGAGACTCCCAGGTTCTCTGGCCCCCCTTCAGCTGCACTTCTGGCCAGTACATAATAAAGACTCCTCTTTGACTTCCTTTCTAGCCACTTTGGGTCTGAGCAGCTGGGAAAAACAGAGGACTGAGTCCCTATGACAGGAAGAGAGAATCTAAAGACATACTGACACAGAGAGAGGGAGATAGGAGCCTGGAGAGAGATAGGCAGAGGTTACATCAGGGAGGCAGAAAGCCCAGTGTCAGAGATCCAGAAAAGGCAAAGAGACAGCAAGATAAAGAAGCACAAAGAAAGCTTTAGATATGGAGAAGGAAGAGGACCCAGTGGTAGCAGATAGCATGGAAAAGAAACTAGCTAAAGACGGAGAGGGCTGGAGTGGGGCAGAGAGAAAGTGTGAGAGGGAGGGGGAGGGAGGGGAAGGGCAAAGAGGGGGAGAAGGATGGGAACAAAGGGAAAGAGAAAGGAGAGTATGGGTTCTGAGCAGAGGAACAGTTTTTTTCTTTTCAGCTCGGCCCTTGGGTGGGAAGGGAGAGGACCGGTCACTCAGGACCTTCAAGCCCTTAAGCCCCACAGCCCTGGCCCCTCACCGGCAGGTTGAGCAGACTCTGAACGTCCATCTGCAGCAGTGAGATGCTCTGCTCCAGATCCGGGAAATGGTGCTCGGTGCCCACGGGGAGGTAGAAGACTTCAGCCCGGGAGGCTATGTGGGCAGCGGCCGCTCTGGAGCCCAAGTGGGAAGGCAGAAGGATAGAAAGCGCTTGGAGCTTTGGCCTGCGTGGCCTTCCCCTCCCAGGGGTGGCCACCATAACCCACAGAACACCAGATGTGCAATGTCAGGCCCCTTGCCTGACACAATGATGTCATATGGAGATTTTCATGCAAATCTGCCCCCAAACCCAAACAGCACTGAGAAGCAGCAAGATCTAGTGGAAAGAGCATAGGCTTGGGAGTCAGAGGACCTGGGTTCTAATCCTGACTCCTCCAGTAGTCTGCTGCGTGACCTGGGACACGTCGCTTAACTTCTCTGTGCTTCAGTTAACTTCCCTGTAAAATGGGGTTTAAGACTGTGAGCCCCACGTGGGACAACCTGATTACCTTGTAAAAAAGAGCACGGGCTTTGGAGTCAGAGGTCATGGGTTCAAATCTCAGCTCTGCCAACTGTCAGCTGTGTGACTTTGGGCAAGTCACTTAACTTCTCTGTGCCTCAGTTACCTCATCTGTAAAATGGGGATTAAAACTGTGAGCCCCCCGTGGGACAACCTGATCACCTTGTAACCTCCCCAGCACTTAGAACAGTGTTTTGCACATAGTAAGTGCTTAACAAATACCATCATTATTATTATTATTGTTATTATTATTATCTCAGTGCTTAGAACAATACTTAGTACACAGTAAGTGCTTAAATACCATTATTATTATTAAAATGGGGATTAAGACTGTGAGCCCTATGTGGGACAGTGACTGTGTTTATCCTAACTTAAATCTACCCCAGTTCTAAGTACAAGACCTGGCACATAGTAAGTGCTTAACAAATACCATAAAAAAACCTCATTCTGAGAATATGATAGTGAAAACAAACTGCAATGGGAGTTGGAAGGCTGTCTTGACACCCTCTCTGGTGTGTGCCCCAAAATAGCTTCTTCTCTCGCTTATCATATGAAACTGGCCCCGTTTGGACCCGGAAGTCCCATTCTTGGCTCCCCAAACTGACACTGAAAATTAGGGTAGGAGGAGTTGGAAGCCCTACTCAGAAGCATGCATAAGGATCCTCCCTCCTGGGGATTTCAAAACACACCTTGGGTGGCCACCTCCAGATTCACTGGGCAGTTTGAACTCAGAGCAGACTCCAGTGAATGCAGGAGGAGATGGAGATGACCCAGGAGTCCTTGTACCCCAATAATAATAATAATAATAATTGCATTTGTTAAGAGCTTACTATGTATCAAGCAGTGTACTAAGCACTGGGATGGGTACAAGATAATCAGGCTGGACACAGTCCCTATCCCCCATAAGGATCACAGTCTAAGTAGGAGGGAGAACAGGTACTGAATCCTCATTTTACAGATGAAGAAACAGACACAGAGACGTTAAGTGACTTGCCCAAGGTTACAAATCAGGCAAATGGCAGAGCCAGGATTAGAACACAGGTCTCCCTACTTCTTGGCTTGTGCTCTTTCCACTAGTCAATCTGACACTCTCCTGGACTGCCACTCCACCTTGTCAGACCTCAGCTTTGGGCTGACCACTTAGCCAGCTCACGCCGGTAGTAGTCCTGGGCAGCACCACTGACCTGCACCTAGTGACACCTTTATTCTCTTTCATTCCAGCAGCCCAGTGGGCATGGGCAGGTTGCCAGCAGGTAGAAAGTGAGCAGGCCTGGGCTGCCTGCGGTGGTGCATGCAACGGAGCTGAGCATAAGCTGCACCGCTGCGTGGGTGCCCAGTGCTGCATGCAGGCCACAATCTGCCTGGCATCGGAGGACATGGTATCCCCGATACCACCTTGTTTGGGATGGGGCCCTTTTATGACTTTGGAAAATAGGTGCTGGGATCCCCTGGGTTTGGGGAAGGGGGTCAGGGAGAGGGATCAACTCTCCAATCAATCAATCAATCAATCTCCAAGGCCCCAAGAGGCAGCAGAGATGGATATTTGAGAGGAGGGTAAAGGGTTCCGGCCATGCAGGGACTTGGGGAATGGCCAGTAGTCAGCCTGACTTTGAGCTGTGCATCGGCAGGGTGACAATTCTAAGGCGCCCATCCCTTGCTGAGCCTACAAAGTTCAGTGTGCCCATTTGGACTCCCCTTTATCCTGAGCCTGAAAGCCTTGGAGAGACCCAGTAATCTGTGCACTTAGGAAGCAGTCAGAGTTTTGCTGGGGAGCCACAGAGATCTGCTTAACATTGCCTTCACCACCCTAGGGACAAACTCAGCTGCAAGGAACCCTCTATGCATGAGGCCCCCCAGCAGATAACAATAATAATGATGATAAAAATAGTAACAGCTGCGGTATTCTCGAAGCACTTAATATGTGCCAAACACTGAACTAAGCACTGGAATAGACACAAGGTAATCAGGCCAGGCACAGTCTCTGTCCCACATGGGGCTCAGAGCCTAAGTAGGAGGGAGAGCAGATAATGAATCCCCACTATACAGATGAGGAAACTGAGGAACAGAGAAGTTATTTGCCTAAGATCACATAGCAAGCAAGTGGCAGAGCCAGGATGGGAAGCCAGGTCCTCTAACTTCCAGGCCAGTGCTCTTTCCCCTAGGCCACACTGCTTCCCTATGGGATCTGCCCCACCATCCTGGCTTTGTGATGTTCCCCACTGGGAAGTTCGTGGGTCAGCTCTCTTCCACCTCTTGTCCACACCCACCTCATCTCTTGTAAGTCCTGGAGCAGAGCTTCTTGACTCTTGAGAAGAATACTGGAGGCCACAGAGTTCTGCAAAAGATTCAGCATACAAGCTGTATTACAGTGCAACAGAGTTGGTAGACACATTCTCTGCCCACAGGGAACTTACTCCAGGCTACCTGACTGCAGCGTGCATGCTGCAGAGTACGAGTTCAGCAAGAGATCCCAGCACTTAAGTTAGTAGCAGAGATGTCCTATGATTCAAAGACAACTCTGCTGATGGTGAGGCTGTATTTCTGAGGGAGGCTTGGAGAGAATCATCTGCACACTGTGTCCACGGGAATACAGTCAATCACTGGTATTTACTGTGCACTTACTGTGTGCAGAGCACCGTACTAAGTGGTTTAGGGGTTTTTGGAAGCCCTTTGCAAACTGAGTGAGGATTGCTCATTCCCTAATGGCTAAAAGGCAAATCCACTGTTAGAAGAGCATGTGTTTGAGTTATTGCTGTTATAATGATGACGGTTTTCCCAGAGTCATCCGCAATCCCTCTCTTCTGGTCCTCTTGCGCCTAAGGACACACACCGCAAGACAGATAAAGGGTGAATAGGTGCAGGTTGTGACTCCAGAACAGACTATCTCTGAGACCTCAAGAGCAGCAGAAGTCTCTGTGCCCTCCTCTATTTGGTAAGCTAAGGTTAAATAGAATACTCAGAAGTGGGTTAATAAAGGTTGGAGGTTTTTTCTTATTTCTTTGCAAGCAAAAACCAGGAAATGAAAACAATATCAACAACAACAACATCAAAAAACACACAGTTGTCCTGAAGTTGCATTGTAGTTATGCTCAATTCAATAGCGTGGTCTAGTAGAAAGAATATGCACCTGGGAATTATTCATTCATTCATTCAATCGTATTTATTGAGCGCTTACTGTGTGCAGAGCACTGTACTAAGCACTTGGGAAGTACAAGTTGGCAACATATAGAGACGGTCCCTACCGAACAGTGGGCTCACAGTCTAGAAGGGGGAGACGGAGAACAAAACAAAACATATTAACAGAATAAAATAAATAGAATAAATATGTACAAGTAAAATAAACAGAGTAATAAATACGTACAAACATATATACGTATATACAGGTGCTGTGGGGAAGGGAAGGAGGTAAGGCAGAGGGGATGGAGACGGGGAGGAGGGGGACAGGACTGAAGAGACGTGGGATGAGCGATGTGTCAGGAAGATTATCGGGCAGCAGTAAATTGCATAGATTAAAGTGGGGAGAGGCTGCGGGCTGGGAGACCAGCAAGGAGACTGATGCAGCATCCCGGCCATAGTGAGGCCAGAACTTGTACCAGGGTGTCAGCAGTTTGGGTGGAGAGGAAAGGACGGACCCGGGAGATGTGCAGGAATAACGAGCAGGATTTGATAATGGACCAGATTTGGGAGTGGAACAGTAGCAAAGAGTTGAAGCTGACAATAGCAAAGAGTAGAGGCTTCTAAGACAAGGGAGAGGGCGGTGTTATCGACCGAGATGGGAAAGTTAGGGGGAGAAGTGCGGGGGGTTAAAGGTTTTAGAGATGTTGAGTGGGAGGAGCCAGAAGGACATCCAAATGGGGGTGTCCTGGAGACAAGAGGAGATGAGGGCTCGCAGGTCAGATGACAAGTCA
Organism: Tachyglossus aculeatus; assembly: GCF_015852505.1. Lineage (NCBI taxonomy): Eukaryota > Metazoa > Chordata > Mammalia > Monotremata > Tachyglossidae > Tachyglossus > Tachyglossus aculeatus. The sequence goes on from NC_052091.1 coordinate 15,454,675, forward strand.
GAGCTAGAATGGGAGATAAAACTGACAGCAGCACCACAAACCCAGCATCACTGCAAGAGACACAGCGTGTGTGTGTGTATGTGCACACACGCACACGTGTGCCTGCCGGGACACAGTGAGGCCTGGACTGTGGGTCTCAGATTGACCTTACTAATAATTGTGGTACTTGTTAAGCACTTACTATGTATCAAGCACTGTTCTAAGCACTCTCCCAAGCACTCAATAAATACAATTGATTTATTGATTTCCACTGCTCGGGTAGATACAATCCCTGTCCCACATGGGGCTCACAGTCTCATTTGGAGGGAGAACAGCTATTGAATCATCATTTTACAGGTAAAGAAACTGAGACACAGAGAAGTTAGGTGACTTGCCCAAGGTCACACAGCAGGCCAGTGGCAGAGCTGGGATTGGAACCAAGTCCTCTGACTTCCAGGTTCATGCTCATTTTCCAACAAAAACAGTCAGTCCATGTTTCCCCACTCCTCAAGAACTTCCAGTGGTTGCCCATCCACCTCCACATAATAATTGTGGTATTTGTTAAGTGCTTACTAGGTGCCAGGCACTTTACGAAGTGCTGGGGTAGATACAAACAAATCAGGTTGGACACAGTCCCTGTCCCACTTGGGGCTGGCAATCCTAATCCCCATGAGATAACTGAGGCACAGAGAAATTTTGCCCAAGGTCACAGAGGAGACGTGGAGTTGCCGGGATTAGAATCCGGGTCCTTCTGACTCCAAGACCTGTGCTCTATCCATTAGGCAACACTGCTTCTTCCACATCAAACAGAAACTCCTTACCATCGGCTTTAAAGCACTCAATCACCTCGCCCCCTCCGACCTCACCTCACTACTCTCCTACTACAACTCAGCCTGCACACTTTGTTCCATATGCCATCCTACTCACTGTACCTCGATCTCACCTATCTCACCACTGACCTCTCACCCATGTCCTGCATCTGACCTGGAATGCCCTCTCTTTTCATATCCGACAATTACACCACCACCTTGAAAGCCCATCTCCTGCAAGAGACCTTCCCTGACTAAGCCCTCATTTCCTCTTTTCCACTCCCTTCTGCGTCGCCCTGACTTGCTCCCTTTACACACCACCTCATAATTTATTTATATTAATGTCTGTCTCCCCCTTTAGATTGCAAGCTTGTTGTAGGCGAGTTTTGTGTCCATTGTATTGTTGAGTTATGCTCTCCCAAGCACTCAATAAATACGATTGATTGACTGATTTCCACTAGGCTGTGCTGATTCTCTCATCAGCCCCCAAGGCTCTACAGAGCTCCAGGACCCTTCCTCCAGATTCTGCTCACAGCTTCAGTGAAGAAAGCTCTGGCTTTGAGCAAAGTCCCCATCCTGCTAAGTGACTGAGCCTTGGTTTCCTCCTCTGCAGAATGGGGAAATCGGAGTAATGGGTGGTCTGGCGATGATAGTCCTGGGGATAGAACCTCTTCTTGGACCAACCCAGCACCTGAAGGCGACCATTCTTTCCCCTCCTGGGGTCTCTCTCTCCACCCCTACCCCCACTCCCACCCCACCACCACTTTGCTGCTCCACCCACGCTGGCATAAGCAGCTTTAGTCTTGGGGATTATGAGGATTAAAGCAATTCACAGTCACAACTGGGCAAAGCTCATGATATTTGTCTCCTCTCTAAGGGATCAAACCAAACCTGCAGTGGAAGCTGGACAGAAGGCAGCAGGGCCTGACCAGTCAGTTTTCCAGCCTGGACCAGGCCAGAAAGAACCGATGATATGAAAGTGCTGGGTTTATGCAAAATAATATGGAAATCAGCACCCACTATGTTTAAGTCAGAAACTGTGGCACTTTCTGTCCACCCTGTCAGGACTGAGATCAAATAATGATGACCTCTCTCCCTCTCTGTTTGCCCTGCCATCTGGGCCCAGGGCTGGAAGAAGAACCATGGCTCTTATTATTATTCATACTTATAATAATCATAACTACAATAATAATCACAGTATTTGAGAAGCAGTGCAGCCTAGTGGATAGATTATGGGCCTGGGAGTTGGAAGGTCCTGGGGTCCTAATCCTGGCCCTGCCACATGTTTTCTATGTGTTTTGGGGAAAGTCACTTCACTTTTCTGTGCTTCAGTTACCTCATCAGTAAAATGGGGATTAAGACTGTAAACCCCATGTGGGACATGCACTGTGTCCAACCTGGTTACCTTGTATCTAATCCTCCACTTAGTATAGTGCCTGACACATAGTGTTTAATGAATACCATAAAAAAAGGATTTGCTATGTGACAAGCACTATACTAAATGATGGGGTAAAGACAAGATAATCAGATCGGACACAATCTGTTCCCAACCAGGCTCACAGACTAAGGGGGAGGGAAAAAAGGTATCATTTTGAGCAAGGTTCCCGCCCTGCTGAGAGACTGAGCTTCGATTTCCTCCTCTGTAGAATGGGGAGATTGGATTAATGGGAAGTCTGGTGCTGATGGCCCTGATAATGGAACATCTTCTTGGCCCTCCCCAACACCCGAGTGGTAAGGGAGTGGGAAACAGTCTTCCTCCTCCTGGGCGACAGCAGTGTGGCCTAATGGATAGAGCACGGGCCTGGGAATCTGAAAGACCCGAGTTCTTATCCCAGTTCTGCCACTTGTCTGTTTTTTGTACTTGGGCAAGGCACTTCACTTCTCTGTGCCTCAGTTACCTCATCTAGTAAATGGGAATTAAGACTGTGAGCCCCGTGTGGGTCAGGGATTGTATCCAATCCGATTTGATTTTCTTGTATCTACCCCAGCGCTTACTACAGTGTCTGGCAAAGAGTTAAAGGCCTAACAAATACCACAATTATTATTATTATTATTTTACAGATGAGGAAACAGACGTTCAGAGCTGTTAAGTGACTTGCTCTAGGTCGTACGGGAAGCAAAGCAGTTCAGTAGTTCCAGGGACCAGCAGGGTGGAGACCAGGAGGAATCCAGCACTGGGTATGATGTTGGGATCCCTCCTGCCAGGTATTGCTTACCACTCTTGTCATGAATGCCACACCCTGGACTGGCCTGGGACGATTTAGGGAGAGAGACTTTCCAAAATGGTCCTGAGCAGCAGCAGGAGAGTTCCTATCTTAGCCTTTGAGCACCTAGGGAGCATGGTGTGTGGATGAGGGGGACACACTCACCCAATCCCCGGCCCTGGGGCCCTGGGCTGCCTCCCTGCCTGGACCGCCCAGGGAGGGCAGCTGCTGCTTCCACTTTGCTGCTGTCTGGGTCATCTTCTCCGAGAGGCTCTGCAGCTCCTGCAGGATCCGGCTGTGTCTCTCCAAGGTCACCGCCTGTTCGAAGGATCTGTCCCCTGGGAAACAGAGTGGGGTGGGGGCCAGGAGCCTGGGCCGGAGCTAAACTGCCCCTTCCCCTTCATTGGTTGCCTATGGGGCTCAGGAGCGGGGGAATGGGGATAATGCACAGCAAGCCAACCCCGCTAGGAGCAGCTCGGAGAGGAAGGGCTGGGGAGGGGAGGGCACCTACCCAGGTTGGGGGAAGTCAAGCCTAGTTTTGAAGCGTCCTTCCTGCTCATCAGCTTCTTCTGCAAATCCTCCAGGCGCTGCTGTAACCGGTGCTGCTCAGCTTCAGGGATCCAAGAATCTGGTGCCTAGAGGAAGGGGCGAGGCACGGGGCATAGGCAGGACAGACTCTATAGCAATAGCCCTGCCTACCCTTGGGGAACCCCCAGGCTTAGTTCTTCCCTTCACAAACCCCAAACTAAATCAGGCAAGCCCGAGGTGCTCACAAGAGATGAAGTATGTGCAGAGGACCTAAACTCTGAGGGGGCCCCTTCCCCATCCCCATGGACCCCAGCCTCACCAATCAAAAGAAGCTCAAGCCCCATCAGTTCCTTCCTCCCTGAGCAGGGCCCAGATCCTTCCACCAGTAAGGGACAAAGCCTAAATCATTCGTCAGGTGTTCATGATTTGTACTTTCCAAGCGCTTAGTACAGTGCTCTGCACACAGTTAAGTGCTCAATAAATATGATTGAATGAATGAATCCTTTAGGTTCAGCCTCCCTAAAAGCAGACTCCTCCGTAGCTTGTCACTGGGTGACTTTCTGCTCTTTCTCCCCAGAGGCCCGCACGGCTCAGTGGGATTACAGAATCCCTAAATCAGACATAGCAATCTCCCTCCAAGGGGGAGGCTTTGGAACAATCCGGGCCGTGGCACGTTCCCTTGGTCCCCCCAAGCCTGACCAGGCTCCATCCGGAGAAGACATCACCTCTGGGGCCGCCTTGCTTAGACTGAAGGTGGAGAAAGACAGAACATCGTGGTCATCTGGAGGGAACAAGGGGAGAGACTCTTAAACACAAGTTAACCAGGTTAGCTGATTAGCTTATATCTACCCCAGTGCTTAGAACAATGCTTGACTCATAGTAAGGGCTTAACAAATACCATCATTATTATTAGATGCCCCCATAGGGGCTAATCAAACCTCTCCCTCCATTCATCAACCACACACCCAGCCCCTCTCCCTCACCATACCCCCTCGCTTACCCCCATCTTCCCCCGCCCCTGGCCTCCAATCTCTTCAGTCCATCCTCACCACCCAGATTCCACCCCAGCCCATCTTCACCACCCAGATTCCACCCACACTCAGGAGTATGAGAAAGGTATGTCCTTCTGCCACAGGGACATGGGTTGCAGTTGTTTCGGCAGCAATGGTGAAGGTTGGCCCTGAACCATCCACACCCTCCCGTCGCAGAAATACCGGTCCTGGCAATATCTCCACTCCCAGGACAATATCTCAGCAGATCCCCCGTGCCAGCCCACTGCCCCCATCCCTGGTGGGGTCCAGGGAGCTGCCAGGCCGGGGTTCTCACCTGCCAGGGTACTAGTGGAAGCTGAGACGCCGAAGAAACCACTGGGGGATAAGAAGAGGGGTGCCACTTCGGTGCAGAGGTCATCCACGCCTCCATGAGCTGTGAAGCCACTGTTCACGGACACCTGCAGCAGAGAGCAGGGAAGGAGGCCCTGATTGAGCAGGGAGGGGCCCCCGGACTCCCACTCCAGCTCCTGCTACCTGTTGGGAGCTTCTGGACAATGGTGCCAGCAGCTTGAAATATTGTGCTGGAACCCAGCTACTTAAGCTGGAGCCTACTGCTTGGGCAGGAACTTCTCAGACTCTTCATTTTTTTTATGGCATTTATTAAGCACTTACTATGTGCAAAGCACTGTTCTAAGCACCGGGGAGGTTACAAGGTGACCAGGTTGTCCCACGGGGGGCTCACAGTCTTAATCCCCACTTTACAGATGAGGTAACTGAGGCCCAGAGAAGTTAAGTGACTTGCCCAAAGTCACACAGCTGACAATTGGTGGAGCTCATTGCCCCCCAACTCCCCATCCCCTGTGCCCCCAGCTCTTTGCCTCCTGGGGAGGGTGGGAGAGAGGAACAGAGAAGAGAAATCAAGCCATGATGACCTTTGAGGAAACCATCCAGTCATATTGACCTGAAAATAAAGGGCAGCAACTTCATAGACAGATGCAAATAGTTTGCAAATCTCCCAGGGACGCTTCTATTTCTCCCACTTAGCTGTGTCCTCAGGGGGATTCTGTTGCGAGGCATCGGTTCCAGGGTCATTTCTCTAGGGGCTTACCAGCCAAGAAACGCAGGAAGGAGGGTAACCCAGAGATGGGCAGTACCCACAGTTGGAGAAGCAGCGTGTCTTAGTGGCAAGAGCCCAGGCTTGGGAGTCAGAGGTCGTGAGTTCTAATCCCGGCTCCGCCACTTATCAGCTGTGCGACTTTGGGCAAGTCACTTAACTTCTCTGTGCCTCAGTTACCTCATCAGTAAAATGGGGATTAAGACTGTGAGCCCCACGGGGGACAACCTGGTTACCTTGTATCTACCCCAGCGCTTAGAACAGTGCTTGGCACATAGTAAGCGCTTAACAAATACCAAAAAGCACTTAGTACAGTGCTCTGCACACAGTAAGCACTCAATAAATACGATTGAATGAACTGAATGAATGGAGAATGCCAGGGAAGAGACTCAGGCTGGGGTGGTGGCTCTGGGTTCTGGAGTTATGGAGCCAGAGGATAGATGATCCCCAGTGGTAAGCAGGCCAGGAGTGTAGCCAGGGTGTGCCGAGGAGCACCCATGGGGGCAGAATTTCAGGGGCTCACCCGCAATTTCTCTCCCCAGTAGGTGATCTTGACTCGGAAGGGATGAAGCCGGTTCCGGAAATCACGCACACATGAACCCAGGACCTGGGCCCCTCCATCCCTGGAAGACAAAGGGGACTCTGGGCAGAGCGAGCCCCATCCCCAGGTACTTCCCTCTGACATGTAGGTCTGGGTGAGCAACCCCAGGCTCCATGTGTGGCGTGAAACCAGAGGCGAGGGCACAGGTTTTCCCTTGGTGGGCCTGGTCCCATGGTCCCCTCAGGGCAGGGCTTGGGGGAGATTCGATGGGGGAGAACTGGGATTTGGTCAGGGGAGGGAGCGTAGGGGGGCTGCCAACGAAGAGGAGGGGTCAGGCGGGAGATTACATCCTCTAGACCGTGAGCCCGTTGTGGGCAGGAATTATCTCTCCTTATTGCTGTTTTGTACTTTCCAAGTGCTTAGTACAGTGCTCTGCACACAGTAAGTGCTCAATAAATACGATTGAATCAGCTCTGGGAAAAGCAGGCAGGGATGGGGGCGGGTGCCCCAGTGGTCAGAAGGGACATGTCAGGGGTGCATCCTACCCAATCCCGACCTGGAATTTAGTGCCATCCAATATCCCATGGAGTTGTTGCAGGGAAGAAACCAGAGGTCTGTGGTGCCACAGAGACCCCCAGTGGTTCCAAGCTTTCCTAGCAGGACATTTCCCAGCGTGGCTCAGTGGAAAGAGCACAGGCTTTGGAGTCGGAGGTCATGGGTTCAAATCCTGCCTCCACCAACGGTCAGCTGTGTGATTTTGTGCAAGTCACTTAACTTCTCTAGGCCTCAGTTCCCTCATCTGTCAAATGGGGATTAAGACTGTGAGCCCCCCGTGGGACAACCTGATCACCTTGTAACCTCCCCACCACTTAGAACAGTGCTTTGCACATAGTAAGCACTTAATAAATGCCATCATTATTATTATTTCCCAGCTCTGAGGAGGCATCTGGTCTGTCTGATCAGAGCAGGCTGAGAAGGAGTCCCAGCATTTCCCTCTGCTTAACTGATGCCCTTCCTCCCCCTGCCACGGATTTCCTAGCCCCAGAGTGCCAATCTCTGAGGCTGTCACACTCCCATTAGCTTCCCTTCTCTTCCTCCCCGCCCCCCGAAGTGCACCGAGGCTGGGTTTAGAGGAGACATTGGGAAGAGCTTCCTGGACAAAGGGGAGTGAGACCCTGGAGGATGTTATTTCAGGAGACTGGGAATCGCCTTTTCTGGAGATTTTTGAAGGAAAGGACTGTTTAAGCTCAGTCTTGTTGGCAGCAGAGGGATGGTACAGAGGGCCCAGGAGAGAGGAAAGAGAAGAGGGGAGGGGTCCTTCCAGGAGACCCAGAGGTGTGGCACAGGTGGACCAACGTCAGTGCTGCTCACTTCAGGAAGGTCCTCCCTTGGGCAAAGTGCTGAGTTAGGCAGGTGCGAGAAGCATCAGTGAGCCTGCCCCACTCTGTAAGGACACAGGGCAAGGGGCAGGGGTGCTGCTGACAGGCAAACTAGATGGGGAGCGGGCACCTACTTGAGCCGGTCGTAGGGGATTCGTCCGTTGCCGGCCACCACCTGGATGGCAGGGTTGTTCTTCTGCAGGTCAAACAGAGAGAGTTAGGAGCTCTGGGGGCCACCGGATCCCACCCCCAACCCCAGGGAGAGAACCAAGACTCACCTGGGCATCATCGTCAAAGGAGTCCAAGAGGATCCCGATGCCCTCCCAGAGGGCAGGGCCGCCCAGGGCTGGGCCCGTTTGGCCTCTCTCCTGCGAGTACCAAATAGCCTGCCAGCACCCATGTCCCATTAGCCCCTCCTCTTGTTGCAGGAAGCCCGGCCCCTGATCCCTGGCACAGGGTATACCCATCACCTGGGGTCATCTTGCACACGTTTGGTTCTGATGGATCGATCCACGAGGGTGGGGGGAAAGGGGGAGCCTGTGGGAGGAGTCTGGGCCCGACCAGTGGTCCGCTCTGAGTGGAGGCTTTGAACCTGAATACCTTTACCGCCCCTCCTAAATTGCAGCCTCCACTGGGATGAGAGATAGATGCCCCCACTCAATCGGAGAAAACAGGAAGAAGCAGAACCAGGACCCCCAGGGTGGGAAGAGGTAGGGAGGGGCCAGGGAAGGGTCTCACCATCCCATCAGCCCCCAGGCGCCCCAGGCCCGACACACGGACGGCCACCTCCACCTCCCAGCTCAGAAAAGGGATGCGGTTTCGGGTCCAAACTGCTCCACTCTTGTTGCGCATGGATGGCACCAACCTCACCTCCTCCAGGCCAGGAATAGCATCTGTTGGGGCATGGGAACCCTTTGAGAGCTGGGTCCCCATCTTCCCCACCCCCTCACCCCACCCTCAGGCAAAGCCATCACCTAGGGAAGGTGCTGGACTGGGAGCCAGGAGTCCCAGCTCACCCTAGGCCTTGCTGGAGGAGCTGATGGGGTGTGGTGCCACTCTGGGACTGGGGCAGTTTTCCTTCTGCCCAGGAAAATGATCCCAGAAGAATCAAATCTGTGCAGCCAAGTGCTTTGAGCAGCCAGCAGGGAGCCCGCCCTTCCCTGACAGACCATGACAACCAGAAACACGAGGCCCGTCACTCACAATTTGCCAGGCACGCCACGAGAGGACTGCCATGGCTGGGGCCATGTGCCCTTGGGGTGCAAGGACCCATCCCGAGAGCCGGGAGGCTCAAAGCCTAAGTCCCGCTTTCCATGTCTGCTGGGGAAGCCAACTCCTCCTGCCAGAGGCAGCTGTTGGAATCAGCATCAACTTGCCCCCTCCTCCAAGTCCCCTGCGGCCAGGGTCAACCAGTCACCTGACCTCAGGGGAGCTGTTGGGGTGGGAAAGCAGTCTAATTCCAAGCCGGTTGCCCTGGGGACCTTGGGATGGGGAGGAGAGCTGATCCAAAGCTCCAGGGCCATTGCCACCATGAGCAAGCCCTGGGGCTGCAACAGTCCCAACTTAATCCCAAGGGCTAGAGCTCCCAGGGGATAGTGGGTCCCCAGATGAAGGCAGGAGTGGAGGGGGCCCTGAAGATCCCAGCTGCAGCTGACCCAAGTTTGGGTGCCGGCTTCTTAGATCATTTTGGCATTCTCATTTTGGGAGCCTGGGTTGCTCCCTTCTTCCTGCAACAGCCCCCTGCCCTGAGGCTTCTGCTTTTGAGGGGTTCCCCCCGCCACTCCAGCGTCCTCAGAATGGGCTCTCACCTTTGACTTGGACTCGTGGAGTTTTTCTCCTCTGACCAGGCATTCTGGAGTCTGAGCATTGTCCTGGAGCAGAGGGTGTGGACCGTTCCACTCGGAGACCCTGGCTTTCCACAGTGCCCTGACTGGCCCTGGGAAAGCGTGGATTCCTCTGGAGAATGCAGTGGCCCCGTTCTTTGGGCCAGCTGTGCCCCCGGCCCTGAGATCCAAAGAGCAGCTCAAAGAGAGGGGGAGACTCAGGGCAGCCCGTTCCCAGGGCCTCTCCCTCTACTAAAGAAGCCGGATGTGGAGATGATCCCTGTTTTGTCTTGGATTACTCTTCCTCCGGTCTCAAACCTGCTCCTCTTCGGGTGGGGGAAGGCCTCAGAGTAACACCCAGCTCCGGGGTCAGAGGTCAAATGCCAGGTCAGAAGAGAAAAACTCCATGAGCAGAAGCCTCAGGGCAGAGGGCCGTTACAAGAAGAAGGGGGCCACCCACTCTCCCAAAACCTGAGATGAACATGGCTGGAAACAGAGGGGCAAAGATTGGGGTAGGCAAACCGGCAGCCTCATCCCAAGTCAGCCTGGCACTCCTCCAGGCCCACCATGGTGGGTTGGAGGTCAAGGGAGGGAGACCCAAATGGGGGAAGAGGCAGGGGGAGCCGGCGGATCCCACGGAAGACTCAGAGGCTGAAATGGCGGGGAGGCCAAAGCCAAGAGTAGAAAAATCACTCTGCTGCCAGCATCCCAAAGGACCAGACCAGGGTGCCACTGCTGCCTTCCCCTGCTACAAGGAAAGCTGGAGAAGCACCATGGCTTAATAATAACAGTGATGGCATTTGTTAAGCGCTTACTATGTGCCAGGCACTGTACTAAGAGCTGGAGTGGATACAAGCAAATCGAGTCGGACACAGTCCCTTGTCCCATGTGGGGCTCACAGGTTCAATCCCCATTTTACAGATGAGGTAACTGAGGCCCAGAGAAGTACAGTGACTTGCCCAAGGTCACACAGCAGACAAGTGGCCTAGCCAGGATTAGAATCCATGACTTAGTGGAGAGTGTGGAGAGCATGCGGGAAAGGGAGACAGGGGATCTTACTTCTAATCCCGGCTCTGCCACTTGCCTACTTTGGGCAAATCACAACTTCTCTGGGCCTCAGTTTCTTCCTCTGTAAAATTGGATTCAATCCCTTTTTTTTTCCCTCAGACTGTGAGCCCCAGGTGGGACAGACACTAGGTCTGATCTGCTTATCCTGTATCTACTCCAATGTTGAATATGGTGCCCAGAAAATAGTGGACACAACTATTACTCTCCATACAATTGATTGATTACACAAGGAGGCATAGTCTCCTCATCAGAAGGGTCTGATCCATGCCAACTGAGGCTGACCAGCAGACTCTCCAACCCTTCAGAGGTGGCCAGTTCAGGGGAGAAATGGGCACTACTCTTCTTCCTCCTTCAGAAGTCAGCTGGGGATCGGCTGGCCCCTCCCTCGGCCCGTGTGACCCCCATCCACCTGAGCCCCGGTTGCCCCACTCCCTCTTCCTGAACGCCACATCGGGGAGCACAAGAGGGGAGGGGGAGACCAGGCCCTGCCCCAACCCCAAGCCAGAGCCTCCCCCAAGCCCCTCTCACCTCCGTGATGGCTCCAGAAGGGCACCTCCTTGCCCAGCTTTGCCAATCTCGGCCCCCTGAAGCTGAATTTGTACTCAAAGCGGCGCCGAGCTGCCCCACTCCAGGCCCAGTCGTGGAGCAGAGGCAGAGTCAGCAGGGGTAGAAGCAGCAGCAGCAAGAGGGTAGCGGGGCTCCGGGCCATCAGGGCTCAACAATTCCAGACAGGTCAACAGCAGCAGGGGACGTCTCTGTGCCTGGCAGACTGAGAAGCTAAGGGCCAAAGGCGGAACAGGGATCCGGGATAGGGAGGGGACTCGGGGATCCCTGCCCTGGCCTGAGGCAGAAGCGGGAGGGGCCGGAACGGAGGCAGCTGTAACAGGGGCAGGATGGGGGTGATGGGGCTGGCATGGGCCTAGAGTCCCCTCTCCACCCCCATCCCGTTCCCAGGGTGGCGAGGGCTTTGAGAGATGAGCCCAGATTCTCTCTGCCTCAGCCCCTACCCAGCCGCCCCTAGTAATGGCCTGAAACTCCCCTGCCCACTCGCCCCCCTCCCCCAGCTTTGGTGCCAGCGGGCTCCTGGCCCTCTCCGATGCCAGCCCTCCTCCCTGCCCACCAAGCAAAAGGCAGTCCTTCCATTAGCTCCTGGATTCAGGGCTCCAGGAGAGAGGGGTGATGGGGAGACTCCTTCAGGAATCACCTCCACCCACACCTCCCCGACACTTTTCAACAATCAATTTTCCCCAACCCAAACCACTTCCAAACGCTTCTCCCCCGATCCACATCACTACGGCAGAAGGATGAGACAAGCAGGGTGGCACAGAGAAAGACCAACCCGGCACACCCGGAGCCACAGCGCGCCTCACCCAAGGACCTGGGCACTCGGGTAGCACGATTTCTTGAGTGCCATCCCCTGGGACTCTGTGCCCAGCCACAGGACCCGTTATTAGGCCTTACGGATTGCCAGGGGTGGGCAAGATGCCGGCGACACTGGTGAAGGAGAACTGCATTCTTTCCCAAAAGGCCTCAAGGCACGTCCATCCCAGGACCTAGAGAAAGTACAGCCCCCAGCTCCCACTGGGGAAAATGAGCCGATTCTGTCCCACCCAGAGCTCACGATGAAGACACTACCGACCGGCGGGACTTTTCCAATTACCTATTTTCCCAGTAAGTAAGGGAAGCAAAATACCCGGGAGACCCCAAATGGGGTTGGTAGGGCTACGGGAAGGGGTGGATGGAGGAGGGAGCTCAGAGAAAAGGCAAGAGGAAGAGCGGAGGCTAGAGGTAGCTGGGTCTGTATGGAATGATTTATTACAGTATCACCTCACAGGGCCAGCAATACATGAGAGGAAAGCACTGGACAGGACTGCAAAGGCCTCCGGGAACGGCATGCAAACACTGCAACGAGGTCAAGGGTAAACACGGCGGCTGGTCCCCTCCCCTCCCGGTGGAGGTGGGAGGTGGGGGAGGGGGGAGCTCGTGATGGGGGAGGGAGAGCATTTTTTTAAACCCCTTTTTTTTCCCTTTTATTACATTAAAAATAAGATTCGTACTTTTGTGTAAAATGACCAGCGGTGGTCTTCCTTGCCTTGAAAATAATAAAAAATAACACACAAAAAAAGAAATCATAAAAAAGGGGGAAATTAAACTGTAACCAAAGAGAGCCAGAGAGAGAGGGAGGCAGGGGGGAAGAGAGGGAGTTCAGAGGCTGGGGGTGTCTCTCTGTCTCCTTTCCCCAGCTGTTCACTCTGCTCCAGTGCAGTTTCCAGATTCTCCTCCCGGACTGCCCCAGACCAGTCAGAGAGGTCCAGACTGATTGCTTTGGGGAGGCGAGGAGGAGCAGGGGGCCTGAGGGAAATGGGGCAGGGGGAGGTAGCCAAGCCGGGGCTAGGAGGAGGAGGTGGCGGCTTGGACAGCATGCTACAAGGTTGTGCGGTGGTCTCACTGCCCCCGCCAACCCGCCTGGCCCTGCCCCAAGACATCCCCCTCGGGGACAGAGAGACAGCACCTGGCACCTCCCAGCACACACTTCTCCCCCCGGCTCAACTCTGGGACCCCCCCGGCATGGGGGAGCAGGCTCGGAGAGGATGCTGGGGGGAGTGCCGGGGGGAGATCAGGAATATAGGCACCAAGTCCCAAGTCTCTTCCAGGGTTAAGTCTGAGCAGGTCCAGGGCCCGATGGCATCTCAGTCTCTGTTGGGGGGTGGGGGGAAGGGGGCACAGGGTACCCCTCCCCACCTCAGGTTCACAGGTGGAGCTCATGAGCTTTGATATGTTCTAGCTGTTCCCGCAGCTGCAGGAAGGAGGGCCTCGTGGTCGTGTCCAGCTGCCAGCAGTTCTTCATAACGTCGTACACGGCCGGTGGACAGCCGTCCGGGGCGTCCATTTTGTAGCCCTTCTCCACTCGGGGGACCACATCCTTTAGAGGCTGGGGGGGCGAGAGGAGGCGATCACTTCTGGGTCTCGCTGGGCGGAGACTCCCCTTCCTCCCCATATCTGTGGCAACTGGGCTGGCTTCCTTGACGGCCTCCCTGCTGCACTCGCCTCCGGCTTCCACACTGGCCTCCCTGCCTCCAACATCCTCACTGCAGGCTGGCCTCCCAAGCCTTCAACCACCTCACTCCAGGCTGGTCTCTCAGCCTCCAACCTCCTCATTCCAGGATGGCTTCCTAACCTCCACCCTAAGCCTCCAGCCTCTCTCTCCTCTCTAGCCAGCACTGAGATCTAATAATATTAATAAAATAGTGATATTTGTTAAGCACTTACTATGCGTCAGGACTGTTCTAAGCGCTGGGGAAGAAACAAGATAATCAGGTCCAGACACAGTCCCTGTCCCACACGGGGAGGGAGGAGGAAATAGGAGGGCGAACAAGTATTCAATCCCCATTTTAAAGATGAATTTCTTTCATTCATTCAATCATATTTATTGAGCGCTTACTGTGTGCAGAGCACTGTACTAAGCGCTTGGGAAGTACAAGTTGGCAACATATAGAGACGGTCGCTTCCCAACAGCGGGCTCACAGTCTACAATTTCTTTGGCGGTGATCCTGGCTCAGAGGTTAAAGGGCTGCTCTCATCACACTGAAACTCCTGATCTTCAAGAGGCCGTGAGGATTTCTCCAAGATGGCCTCCAGTCCTACCTCCTAACAATCCCCATCCTTTGGGCCCAGGCCCCTTGCTTCAGTCAGGCAAATCTGTTCCGTCTCTTCCCACAACTATCCTTCCAGGGCCCTGCCCAGCCTTCTCCCCTACCTTCCAGAGGGACTGTCCACTTCTCCCCTTTTCATTCATTCAATCGTATTTATTGAGAGCTTACTATGTGCAGAGCACTGTACTAAGCACTTGGTAAGTACTGACAAAGGTTATTACCCAACCTCCTCCAGGAAAGCCTTCCTGGATTGACTCTACACAACTCCTGTCCCTTGCTCGGCATCAGAGCCTGTTCAGATCCCACACTTCTGTTTGAACTTCTTTAGGTCTAAACCACTCATTCCCCCTTTATCCCTCCTGGTATGTTTGCGGATCTGCCAGTTCTGCTTCTCCCGCCAGCCTGGTGCGTCCTTTGAAAACAGAAGCCAGGCCTCACTCTCCTTTCTCTAGGTTGCACCTGTCTGCCCACGCCAAGACAAGGCTCTGCTCATAACTGGCACTCTGACCATCTGGGTCACCCCCCTCGCCCAAGCAGCCAGCAGCGGGGTGGGACATCCACACTTACGATCCTTGGATAAGGCACTCGCCCGAAGGAATAGATTTCCCACAGGAGGATCCCGAAGCTCCACACATCTGACTTGGTGGAGAATTTCTGCTGGGGGAGAGCGGGGTAAGAGCATTAATTCAGTCATATTTATTGAGCGTTTACCGTGTGCAGAGCACTATACTAAGTGCTTGGAAAGTCAATCCCCACCCACAGCAGTCTAGAAGCTGCGTCCCAAACACTAGGTGTCCGAGTGTGTGAAAATTGGGGGTGGTTTGGTCCCCCCCTACCCAAGGGGGATGCCCCATGATGTATGCCTAGGCACCCAGGGACTGCCTGGCTTGCTCCTTTCCCATGCCCCCAGTACTCTGGAAAATGCCTGTCTCTCCCAGGGTCCCCACCCGTGTCACTTGAGACCGATGAAACAGGCTCAGGAGCTGGGGGAAGACACTGATGTCGGGTCCAGAACTGAGTAGGAAAGGACACTGGAGTACTGGACCCCGGGCTTGGTGGGTTCTTGCGGGCCACTGGCTCCCTCGGCTTCCCACTCGGCCCCCACTCCCTCTAATGACACCCCAGCTGCCTCACCTTCTCTCTCAGGGCTTCAGGGGCCGTCCATTTGACCGGCAGCTTGCCCGTGTCCTGAGTGCTGGATGCCTCCTTGGTGAGCCCAAAGTCGCTGACCTTGGCGACGTTGTCCTCAGATACCAGCACGTTGCGGGCTGCCAGGTCTCGGTGAACAAAGTTGTTGGCCTCCAGGTACTCCATGGCCTCGCAGACGTCTCTGCCGGAGCAGGGGGCGGGGCCGCCGGGGCTCAGAGCCTCTTCCCCCCCAGCCTCCCTGCCCCGCCCCCTTCAAGGGGGTCACCCCTCCCGGCCCAACGCCCAAGCCCCTGCCCCCACAGCCTGGCTGGGCTACTCACAGGGAGAACTTGAGCAGACAGTCTCCACCCAGCACCGATCGGCCCCGGGAACGGAGGTAATCCACAAGGCTGCCCTGTGGAGGACAGCCAGGATCTCCATTGGTCACAGCCCTTCCCCAGCCACCCTCTCCCATCAGCCCACTGGGTTAGGTGGAAGGAGAATCCAGTCCTGGGAGTCAGGAGACCTGGGTTCCAATCCTGGCTACTGAGTAACCCCGCACTTCTCCAGGGCTTAGTGTCCTCTGTAAAATGGGGATGAAATACCCACTCTCCTTCAAACTGTGGGCCCAGGGGAGACAGATACTTTATCTGATCTGACTTTACCTAGCCCGAAGTGTAACAACAGAGCTTGGCATATCTTAAGGGCTTAAAAAAAATACCACCTGTGTCCAATTATCCTATAGCTACCCCAATGCTTAACACATAGTAAGCGCTTGACAAACACTACCATGAACAACAGGCACTAGGTCTGATTCGATCATCTTGATTCTACCAAGGTTCCTGGCACAGTGCTTGGCACATAGTAAGCACCTAGCAAATAGCATAATTATTCCTCCTCTCATTATTATTCTTGGCTATTCCTAGAAGGATTATGGCAGAGGACAGGACGTTCTGGAGAAAGTAAATCCATGGAGTTGCTATGAATTGGAAACGACTCGACTGTACATAATTAATAATAATAATAATAATAATAATAATAATTCTTAGAAGCAGTTTGGCATAGTGGAAAGAGACCCGGGCAGGGAGTAAGACAATCTGGGTTCTAATCCCTGTTCTTCCTCTTGTCAGCTGTGTGACCTTGGGCAAGTCACTTAACTTCTCTGTGCCTCAGTTTCCTCATCTGTAAAATGGGGATTAAATCCTACTCCCTCCTAGTTAGACTGTGAACCCCAGGTAGGATAGGGACTGCCCGCCCTGGTGATCTTTTACATTCCCCAGCACTTAGTACAGTGCTTGGCACGAGGTAAGTATTTAGCAAATATGAGAGTTCCTATTACTATTCTTGGCTGGGGGAAGGGGCAGTCGGCTCACCTTCGCCATGTACTCGGTGACAATGTAGAGACCGCCCTTTTCCTCCACGATCACGCCCAATAGCTGCACCAGGTTGCTGTGTCGGAGCTGCCTGCGGACACGGGGGGAAGCTCAGCCTGCCTCCCCTTGGCCTCCCAGTAAAGTGCCCCTGCCCCACAACTCACGTCATGACAGAAGCCTCAGCCAGGAAAGCCTGGGCGGTGGCGTCGTTCTTAATGCACTTGACGGCGACTTTCTTTCCCCGGTAGTCCCCCAGCATCACATCTGCAAGGCGACCAGGGAATCAGGGGAGCCAAGGGACCTCTCCCACCCACTGCCCCTTCCCGGTTCCGAACTGGGCCCCTTCCCCCGCCTCACTCAAGAGGCTCCCGGGGCTCCTGGCTGCCACCCACATTGAGCCGAACCCTCCCAAACATGGACTTGCGGCCCTCCACCCTCCACCCCCTCCATGACCCTTCAATCTCATTCCTCCAGTCAGCCCATCCCAGTCCTCCCCTGCCATCACACATCATCACACATCACGTTGCCAACTTGTACTTCCCAAGCTGGCTCTCTCCAGTTATCGCCCCATCTATCATTCCTCTCCAAACTCACTCATTCAGTCATTCAGTTGCATTTATTGAGCACTTACTGTGTGCAGAGCACTGAACTAAGCACTTGGGAAAGTTCAATACAACACTAAACAGACACATTCCCCACCCACAATGAGCTTACAGTCTAGACGGGGAGAAGACAGGCGAGAATATAAATTAAAGACACGTACATAAGTGCTGTAGGGCTGGAAGGGGGGATGAACAAAGCAAGCAAGTCAGGGCAACGCAGAAGGAAGTGGGAGAAGAGGAAAGGGGGGCTTAGTCAGGGAAGGCTTCTTGGAAGAGATGTGCCCTCAATAAAGCTTTGAAGTGGGGGAGAGTAATTGTCTGTCAGATATGAGGAGAGAGGGCATTTCAGGCCAGAGGCAGGACATGGGTGAGGGGTTGGCGGCATGATAAACAAGATCCTTGAGAGAGCTGTCTACACCCACTGCCTCAAGTTTCTCTCCTCCAATTCACTCCTTGATCCCCCTACAATCTGGCTTCCGTCTCCTTCACTCCACCAAAACCGCCCTCTCAAAGGTCACCGATGATCTCCTCCTTGCCAAATCCAACGGTCTCTATGCCATCCTAATCCTCCTCGACCTCTCAGCTGCCTTCAACATTGTCAACTACCCCTTTCTCCTGGGAAACATTATCCAACCTCAGCTTCACTGACACTGTCCTCTCCTGGTTCTCATCTTAGCTCTCTGGCCACTCATTCTCAGTCTCTTTCATGGGCTCCTCCTCTGCCTCCCACCCCCTAACTGTGGGGGTCCCTCAAGGTTTAGTTCTGGGTCCCTTTCTATTCTCCATCTACACCAACTCCCTTGGAGAACTCATTCGCTCCCATGACTTCAACTACCACCTCTATGTGGATGATTCCCAAATCTACATCTTCAGCCCTGATCTCTCTCCCTCTCTGCAGTCTTGCATGTCCTCCTACCTTCAAGACACCTCTACCTGAACGTTCTTCTATGTTTAAAACAGAACTTATCTTCCCTCCCAAACCCTGTTCTCCCCCTCACTTTCTCATCCCTGCAGATAGTACCACCGTGCTTCCTATCTCACAAGCCCACAGTTTTGGTGTTATCCTTGACTCCTCTCTCTCTCATTCAACCCACATATTCAATTCATCACTAAATCCCGTCATTCAGCCTCAAAAACATCACTAAAATCCACCCTTTCCTCTCCATCCAAACTACTACCATATTAATCCAATCACTCATCCTAGTCCCCTTGGTTACTGTATCAGCCTCCTTGCTGACCTCCCAGCCTCCTGTCTCTCCCCACTCCATTCCATATTTAACTCTGCAGCCCAGATCATTTTTCTTCAAAAACGTTCAGGACACGTTTCCCCACTCCTCCAAAAACTCCAGTGGTTCCCCATCCACCTCCACATCAAACAGAAACTCACCATTGGCTTTAAAGCATTCAATCCTTTGCCTCCTCCTATCTCACCTCACTACTCTCCTACTAGAACCCAGCCTACACACTTCATTCATCTCCCGCTATCCTTTTCACTGTACCTCGCTCTCATCTATCTCGACGCTGACCTCTCACCCACGTTCTATCTCTGGCCTGGAAAAGTCCTCCCTCCTCATATCCAACAGACAATTACTCTCCCTCTCTTCAAAGTCTTACTGAAGACACATTTCCTCCAAGAGGCCTTCCCCGACTAAGCCCTTCTTTCATCTTCTCCCACTCCCTTCTGCATTGACCTGACTTGTTCCCTTTACTCATCCCCCCTCCTAGCCCCATGGTAGTTGCGTACATATCTGTCATTTATTTAATACCTGTCTCCCCCTCTAGATGGTAAGCTCATTGTGGGAAGGGAATGTGTCCATTTATTGTATATTGTCCTCTCCCAAGCGCTCAGTATTGTGCTCTGCAAACAGTAAGTACTCAATGAATACATTTGACTGATTCCTGCTCCCTCATATGGCTATTCCCCCTTACTCCTTTTTGCTAAGCCACAGTTCCACCTCTTCCACAAAATTACCCCATTGTACCATGCTCATCTCCCTGGCCCTCGAAATCCTTCGATAGCTAGAGACCCCTCCCGACTGGCTTTCCTGCTACAACCCATCCTGCACACTATACTCCCCTAACGCCAACCTCTCATAGTGCTTTGCTCTCGCCGTCGACCCCTTGTTCACATCCTCCCTCCCACCTGGAACCACCTCCCCTTCACATTCGATAGTCCACCGCTTCCCCCGCCTTTGATGCCCTGCAAAATCTATCACCTCCAGGAAGCCCTCCCCAACTAATCATAAATCTCCCTACCCTCTTCTTCGCCCCTTCCCTGTCATCTAGGCACTTGAGTTCTCATTTCTAACATTTAGGCACTCCCTCAGGCCTCATGTCCTTACCCTTGGACTCGGTTGTTTTCCCTATCAGTCATTTATTGAAATGTCTGTCTCCCCTGATAAATTATAAGCTCCTCGAGGGCAGGGATCTTGTCTACTTCATTTTACTCTCCCAAGTGCTCAGCACAGTGCTCTGCACAGAGTAAGTGCTCAAAGGATAGCACTGACTGATGACTACCTCCACCAGTTACCCCTGCCACTGACCAGTTCCATTACTCCAACTCCCTTTGGGTGTCTGGAAGCAGGGCCTGCAGATGGCAGGGTCACGTCTGTGTGAGACAAGTTTTTAAGCCTCCTTATGCCTCCGACTTTGGTGATTCTGCTCCCATTGGATTAAATGCTTTCCCTCAACTAACTGATGGTATTTACTCCGGCAAGAGTCCAGTGGAGTCAGGGACAGAGTTGCCGCCCTCCAGCAAGCAAGAAGGTCGGCACTGCCTGGTAAGCAGCGTGGCTCAGTGGAAAGAGAACGGGCTTTGGAGTCAGAGGTCATGGGTTCAAGTCCCAGCTCCACCACTTGTCAGCTGTGTGACTTTGGGCAAGTCACTTAACTTCTCTGTGCCTCAGTTACCTCATCTGCAAAATGGGGATTAAGACTGAGCCCCCCGTGGGACAACCTGATCACCTTGTAACCTCCCCAGCTCAGAACAGTGCTCTGCACATAGTACGCGCTTAATAAATGCCATTAAAAAAAGCTCCCTGAAGGCAGGGGCAGTATCTTTCCCCTGCTGGGAAGTTTCTCCCAGTTCAGACTGGTCTCCGGTGACTGCCTGGGGCCCAAGCCTACCCTGGGAGATGTTACTCCAAGGAACTGCAGTCTTACCTCCAAACTCCCCCTTGCCAATGGTCTGCAGCAGCTTCAAGTCTTTCATGTTGAGGGCCCAGCCACCTGGGGGAGGGTGTGGGAGGAGACAGCTGAGCTGGTGGTGGCGGGGAGCCAGAGGCCAAGTGGACTAGCGGAGGGGTTAGGATTAGGGGCTGGGGTTGGGTGGATTAAGGATTCGGTGGATTGGGGACTGGGGATAGGGAGGGTACGGGGGCTGCAGGCAGTGGGGGGGCGAGGAAACAGACTCACTCCGGGAGAACTCGTCCTGTGCCGCTATGGTGCCCTCCATGAGCTTTGGCTTGATGAGGCGGGTGCAGAGGCCGTCTGCATCTGTGGTGTAGTGCTGTCGGGGTGAGGGGGGGTGGCACGGGGATGAGGCCCGGGACACCACACCGCATCTCCCAGTCCTTCCCCACATCCCAGGTCTACTGGGCTCTCCCTGCCCCCACCGGCTATTCCAACCCTCACGGCGACTTCGGGATCCAGCCACAGCTGCAGTGCTGTGGGGCCCACCTCCTCCTTCTCCCCCAGTCTCCCCCGACTCTGTATTAGGGTGACACGAGACCCCCCCGGGGCGTACAAAAAGTAGTCAGGGGGCAGGGGCAGCGCAGTTAGGGGCAGCGAAACCGTTCTGCCCACCAGGGGGCAGCACGGGACCAGGCTTGCCCGGGTTCCTGGACTGGGGAACTTTGTCACTGGTCTGGGCAGCGACTGGGAGGAAAAAGAGCTCCCATCCCCTGCCTGGGGGGGAACCAAAGCTGGAATGCTGGAACTGAGCACTTTGGGAGCCCCAGGCACCCCCTGCCACTCCTCTTCCTCCTATCCCACCCACTCAGTCTCAAATCCTTCTCGTTGCCACCATACCCTCTCTTCCCACGGGCTGGCTCCGGGCCCTAGGGGACCGAAGAACCCCTCTCTTTCCTACCCCAGGTTTTGCTCTCCCTCTCCCTCCGTGCCCGGAACCAGTCATTCTGAGGGGGCGAGAGCAGCCAGCCGCCGCTCAGCTTCCTGCCGGCGGGACCCGGGACAGGAAACGCCCCGGCCGCTATCGGGCAGAGGCAGTCACCCGCCCGCAACCACAGGCAGTGGGGCGGAGGGGGAGGAGCGGGCGTGGGAAGGGATGGGGACTGGTGCTGGAAGACCCAATCAGGTATGGCAAGGAGTGCCAGGGTGAGTGGGGAGGTTGAGGCAGCCGGAGGGCGAGTCCCCCTTCCCCACAGTGGGCTCATCCGGTTGGCCCCTGTAATCCCCCAGGGAAACAGCGGTGACCCAGAGACCCTGTTCTCCTGCAGCATCCCCTCCCCATGGGCACTCTCCATTCCCCACGCCCATCACAGCCAGGGAGAAAGAGCCCAGGCCCGGGGGCAGGCCAGGCCCAGGGTTTACCAAGATATGACTAGATGGCAGAAGAAAGGGAGGGGTGGGGGAAGGGGAGCACGGGTTCAGCCGCACGTGCTGGCTGTGGAAGCAAATATATGCAAATAGTTATGGACGGGTGCGGTCCGTCAAGCCCTGTGTAACGAGCTCATTCCAGCCTTAATAACTGTTTGCCCCAATAATCCACTGTGTAATTTAATATCCTTTTAAAGGACTTCAAAAAGAATTATCTTATAAAAAAAGTGCCCCGCACTGTTTTGTTTCTTCAGTTTTGCTGCTAAGGGTTTCGCTATCTGGTGAGGGGGTGGGGGTTGTCAGGTATATGAAAGTGGGTTTGGAAGTGTGAGCGTGCGGGAAGAAGGGGATGGGTGCAATAACAGCAACTGTGGTATCTGCTAAGTGCTTATTATGTGCAGAGCGTTGTACTAAGCGCGGGGATAGATACAAGATAAACAGATCCTACGCGCAGCTCGTAGTCTAAGTGGGAGGGAGAATAGGTACTGAATCCTCATTTTGCAGATGAGGGAACTGAGGCCCCGACAAGTTAAGTGACTTGCCCAAGGGAGAGAGCAGACAAATCGTAGAGATACACGTCCATGTGAATGTCTAAATCCTACTTGGGAGAGTGTATGCACTGCATGGGTAGGCATGTATATGGGTAGGTTGCTTGTATAGGTGAGTAGACAGAGATATATATATGTATGTCTGCAGAAACAAGCCCGTGGGTCTGTGAGACGGTGTGTTTGTGGCACAACAATAGGGGTGCAAGCGCGAGTCTCCAGAAGCAAGCACGTAGGTGTGTGTGTACGTGCGTCAGTACAGTAGGGGAGCTAGTGTATGCAAGTGTGAGTCAATGTCGGGAAGAATAAGCGTGTAGGTGTGTGTGTGTTTGGATACAGTGAGTGAGTGTGAGAGTGTGAATCTGAATGACTACATGAACAATATTCATCACTGATGTTTTTGTTAAGTGCTTACAAAGTGCCAAGCCCTGAGTTCAGTGCTGGGGTAGATCAGAGGGAACACGGTCCTTGTCCCACACAGGGTTCACAGCCTCAGGGGAACAGAGAACAGGTCATTAATCCCCATTTTACAGACAAGGGAACCGAGGCCCAGAAATGAAGTGACTTGCCTGAGGTGACACAATAGGAAAACAGCAGAGCTGGGATTAGCACCTAGGTCACCCAACTCTCAGGTCCAGGCTCTTTCAATTGGGCCATTCTGCTTTTTTGTGTGTGTGTGTATGTGTGTGTGTATGTGCATGCGTGCATGCGTGTACACGTGCACACATGCGGGCAGAGAAGCAGTGTGGCTCAGTGGAAAGAGCCCGGGCTTTGGAGTCAGAGGTCAGGGGTTCAAATCCTGGCTCCACCAACTGTAAGCTGTGTGACTTTGGGCAGGTCACTTCGCTTCTCTGTGCCTCAGTTACCTCATCTGTAAAGTGGGGATTAAGACTGTGAGCCCCCCATGGGACAACCTGATCACCTTGTAACCTCCCCAGCGCTTAGAATGGTGCTTTGCACATAGTAAGTGGTTAATAAATGCCATCATTATTATTATCACACAGTACGGAGCAAGTGTGATTTTCTGTGTCTGTATGAACGAGCTTGGAGGTGTGTGTTTCTAAGTGTCAGAGTGTGTGTGTGGGCACAGCAGAGTAGCGAGTGTCTGCGACCGAGTGTGTAGGTGTGTTTGTCGACGTGTGAGTGTGTGTATATACAATAGGGGAGCAAGTGTGAGTCTGTATGAATAAGAGTAGGTAGGTCTGCGTACCTAAGTGTCAGAGCCTGTGTGTGGGCACAGTAGGGGAGCGAATGTGAGTTTTCTACGAACGAGCATGTAGGTGTATGTGTGTGTATGTGTCTCCAGAAGGAGAGTGGGAATGCGTGGGCACGGGGGAACAGGCTGGGCTCCAGAAGATAGCTGAGCAGGGAGGCGCGGGCCGGCTCTCGCCCATAGTTTCGACTATGGGCTTCTGTCGGAGCCCAAGAGCCGGGCAGGGTGGGGCGCGCTCACCTCCACCAGCTGCATGAGGTTCTCGAAGTAGACCTCCTCGTCGATGCTCAGTTTGCTGGCATTGTAAATGATGCGGTAGTGCTCCACCTTGCCCTCGCAGCTGACGCACAGCGTGTAGTCCCCTGGATAGTTGGTGCTCTCCCGCACCAGGAACAGCCCCGTCTCGGGCGGGTACAGCAGCCGCTCCGCCTGCTCCCGTGTGATTTTCCCGTGGAACCAGCTGGGGCGGGGGGAGAGGGCTTAGTACAGTGCTCTGTACAGCGTAAGCGCTCAATAAATACGACAATGAATGAAAGAGAAGGTAGGGAGGACAGTCCGGACACTGGCAGAGTCACCCCAGGTCTGACGTGGGCGGGGGCAGGGTCTGTGGACTGCCGCCATTCAAGGCCTCCAAGCCTCAAACACCTGGGGCCACCATCCACCAATCCATAAGTCAGTAGTATTTACTGAGCGCTTACTGTGCGCAGAACATCATTCTAAGCGCTTGGAAGAGGAGACTACAACAGAGTTGGTAGACAGATTCCCTGCCCACAATGAGGATACAATCCAGATGGGGAGACAGACACTAATACTAATAAATAAGTTGCGGATATGTACGTAAGTGCTGTGGGGCTGAGAGTGGGGTGAATAGTAAGCGCTTAAGAAATACCATCATTATTATTATTAACAGACCCAAGCCCAGAGACAATAGAGAAGGGACAGGGAGGGGGGGGAAACACGGCTTAATCTGGGGAGCTGTGACCTTAACAATGATGTTTATTGAACACTTACTCTGTGCAGAGCACTGCGCTTGGGAGAGCACAAGAGTTGGAAGGCCCAATCCCTGCCCTCAAAGAGCTTACAAATTACTGGGGTAGACCAACATTAAAAGAGGTTACAGAGAGGGGAAGTGGCAGGGTAAAATCAATCAATCAATCGTATTTATTGAGCGCTTACTGTGTGCAGAGCACTGTACTAAGCGCTTGGGAAGTACAAATTGGCAACATATAGAGACAGTTCCTACCCAACAGTGGGCTCATAGTCTAAAAGGGGGAGACAAAACCAAACATGCCAACAAAATAAAATAAATAGAATAGATATGTACAAGTAAAATAAATAAATAAATAAATAGAGTAATAAATATGTACAAACACATATACATATGTATATATGTATATACATATATATCTATACATATATACAGGATATACATATATACATATATAAAATGAAATGCAACTAAGTGTTGTGGGGCCGGGGACAGGGTAAGCAACAAAGTGCTTAGGGGGAACGGACTCGGGTGCCTACGTGACAAAGAAAGGAGGGACAGCAGAGTGGGGAGATGGGAGGTTAGTCAGGGAAGGCTTCCTGGAAGAGATATGATTTTAGAAGGGCTTTGAAGATTGGGAGATTTGGACCCCATCCCTCCCCACCTTATCAAACTGCTGGCCCCTGACGTTCTTCCCTCCCTGATCGCCATCTTCAACTATTCAATCTCCAATGGCTTTTCCCCACTGTTTTCAAACATGCTCATGTCTCCCCATCCTAAAAAAACCCCTCTCTTGACCTCCATTTATCACCTCATCTCCCTCCCGTTATAGCTCTCCTCTTTTTTTTTAATAGTTTTTGTTAAGCGCTTGCTATGTGTCACGCATTGTACTAAGCGCTGGGGCAGATCCAAGGTAACCAGGTTGGACTCAGTCCACATCCCACATGAGGCTCACAGTCTTAATCCCCATTTTGCAGATGAGGTGACTGAGGCCCAGAGAAATCTGGTGACCTTCCCAAGGTCAGCGAGCAGACGAGTGGCAGAGCCAGGATAAGAAACCGGGTCCTTTTTACTTCCAGGCCTGTGCTCTATCCATTAGGAAACACTGCTTCTCTCACCCGCTTCTGCAACACCCTTGCACTTGAATTTGCACCCTTTACTCACCCATCTTTCAGTCCGACAGGACTTTTGCACACCACTGTAATTTATTTATATTAATGTATATAATACATATATATACATATATATTATATATATACATATATAATACATATAAGACCGCAAGCTCGCTGTGGGCCAGGAACATGCCTACCAATTCTGTTATATTAATTCTGCCAAGTGCTTAGTACAGAGTTCTGCACACAGTAAGCACTCAGTAAATATGATTGATTGACTGATTGATATGAAAGGGGAGGGAGTACCAGGCGGCTGAGGAGACATGAGCATGGGTTAACTGCAAAAGAGCCAAAACTGAGGCACAGGAAATAGGTAGGTGTTAGGAGAGCGAAGCACGCGGGCTGGGTTGTAGTAGGAGAAGAGTGAGGATAGGTAGAAGGGAGAAAGAGCCTCAGAGTTGATAGGAGTCTCTGACCGATGCGGAGGTGGATGGCAACCATGGAGACTTTTGAGGAGTGGGGAGGCGTGCGCGGAATGATTGTTTAGAAAAATGATCAGGGTAGCAGAGCAAACTATGGACTGGAGAGGGGAGAGACAGGAAGTAGGGAGGTCAGTGAGGAGGCTGATGCAACATTCAAGGCGGAAAACAACACGTGCCTGGACCCAGCGTGGTGCAGTTTGAATGAAGAAACCGTACTCTCCCCACCTTCAAAGCCTTACTAAAATCACATCTCCTCCAAATGGCCTACATTTCATCTACTTTCTCTCCTTTTTGTGTCACCTTATCTACTTGCATTGGTACCCTTTAAGCACTTCATTCATTCAATCGTATTTATTGAGTGCTCACTGTGTACACAGCACTGTACTAGGCGTTTGAAACAGTACAATACAACAGATACTTTCCCTGCCCACAACAAGCTTACAGTCTTGTGAGGGGGAGACAGATATTAATCTATATAAATAAATTAGATATGTACATAAGTGCTGTGGGGCTGGGAGAGGGGAAGAACTAGGGAGCAAGTCAGGGAGATGCAGAAGGGAGTGGGAGAAAAGGAAAGGGAGGTTTAGTCAGGAAAGGCCTCTCGGCGGAGACGTGCTTTCAGTAAGGCTTTGGTGGGGGGCGGCTGGATAATTGTCTGTCAGATTTTAAGAAGGAGGGCATTCCAGGCCAGAGGCAGAATGTAGGCTAGGGGCTAGTGGCAAGACAGATGAGATCGAAGCACAGTGAGAAAGTTGGCATTAGAAGAGCCAAGTGAGCAGGCTGGATTGTAGTAGGAGAGTAGAGACGTGATGGAGGAGGTGGCAAGGTGATTGAATGCTTTAAAGCCAATGGTGAGTTTCTATATGATATGGAGGTGGATGGGCAATCACTGAAATTTTCTGAGTGGGGAGACATGTCCTGTACATTTTTGAAGAAAAATGATCTGGGCAGCAGAAATATGGACTGGAATGGCGAGAGACAAGAGGCTGGGAGGTCAGCAAGGAGGCTGATGCACTAATCTGGATAGGATGAAAGACTGGACTGACACGGTAGCAGGTTGGATGGAGAGAAAGGGCGGATTTTAGCGATGTTGTGAAGGTGGGACCGATAGGATTTAGTGATGGACTGAATATGTGGGTTGAATGAGAGAGGGTAGTCAACGATAATTGACTACATTAAAAATTGGAATCCTCTTGTCATAAGACGACATATTAAGCTTCATTAGAATAGCAAAGTCTTTTATGAAACAGCCCAACAATATAATCCTACCTTCAAGTTGTTTAAAACAGTGTACGACTGTAAGGTCTCTTTTTAAAAAGAACTCTTAAAATGAGCTCCTCAGTAAATAAGCAGGCTGCATTCTGTTCCTTTACACTGTAGAAGGCTTGCTCTGGTCTTTTTTTCTGCAGTGTATACAGTCAGTGGTATTTACTGAGCACAGAAGGCTTGTGAGACAGAAAGGACGGTGGCACCATCTACAGTAATGGGAAAATCAGGAGGAGGACAGGCTTTGGGTGGAGTTCTGTTTTGGACATGTTAAGTTTGAGGTGACAGGAGGACATCCAAATAGAGATATCTTGAAGGCTAAAGAAAATGTGAGACTGCAGAGATGGGGAGAGATCAGGGCTGGAGATGTAGATGTGGGTATCATTTACACAGAGGTGGGAGCTGAAGCCATAGAAGCCGAAGCCATGGGAGCCAATGAGTTCTCCGAGGGAGTGGGTGTGGATGGAGAAGAGAAGGGGACACAGAACTCAACCTTGAGGGACCCCCACAGTTGGGAGGAGGAGTCCACTAAGGAGACGGAGAATGAATGGCCAGAGAGATAAAAGGAGAACCAGGAGAGGACAGTGTCAGGGAAGCCAAGGTTGGGTAATGTTTCCAGGAGAAGGGGGTGGCTGACAATGTTGAAGGCAGCTGAGAGGTTGAGGAGGATTAGGATGGAGTAGAGGCCGTTAGATTTGGCATGGAGGAGATCATTGGTGACTTTTGAGAGGGTCGTTTCTGTGGAGTGAGGGACAGAAGCCAGACTGGAGAGTTCAAGGAGAGAATTGGAGGAGAAGAATTTGAGAGAGCGGGTGTAGACAACACACACACGGAGTTTGGAGAGGAATGGTAGGAGGGAGGTGGGGAGATAACCGGAGGGAGCCGTGGGGTCAAGGGAGGGGTTTTTTAGGTTGGGGAGACATGAGCATGCTTGAAAGCAGTGGGGAAGAAGCCACTGGAGAGTGAACAGTTGAAGATAACCACCTATGACCTATCCATAATTCATTTTAATGCTTGTCACCCCTCCCCACCACCGCAAGACTGTAAGCTCCTTGTGGGCAGGGAACAAGTCTACCAACTCTATTGTACTGTTCTCTCCCAAGTGCTTAGTGCAGTGCCCTGAACAAAGTAAGTGCTCAGTAAATACCATGGATTGACTGAGACATCAGAGAAGCTGTGCAGGTGTGCCAGGGACAAGGCCTGGGCCCAACCAGCTGAAGTTAGGCTCTAGGTCTACGGGGGAATCTAGTCAGCATTCCCAGACAGACTGAAGGGGAGGCTAGAGGAGCCCGAGAGAAGGACCATTCTGCTGATGATGAGCTGAGACCTCCCTCAGCTTGGGCAAGTCTCCTGGGGCTCCTGGGCATGCCTAGAGATAAGCACTCCCACCCTGGGGGCTAGCCTTGAAGTCCAGGCAAAAAGCATGGAACCCCAAAACTGGACCGTCCTAAAGAAGATGGACACAGCTGTCACAAGAAGTACATGTTGGCAACCCAAGGCCGACCATTACCCCATCCTATTCGGTAACCCTCCCCACCCTGTTCCTGCCCGCGCCGGGTACTCACGGCATAAGGCTCAGTTTGGTGCCCACTTTCACCCCTTCCCGCTTCTGGACGTAGTTGGCAGGGATGATACCTTCACGGCCCACATTATTTTTGGCTTTGTACCAGTTAGGATCCTGCAAGGGAAGAGTGATACTTGCCACACCCTCCCAACACCCAGGACCCTCCCTGGCATCGTGGCACTTCCCCCCACCCCCACTGCTCTTGGGGAGTGCCAGGCGGGTTGGGGAGGGGTGTCAACTCTGAGATGTGGGGAAACTGAGGCAAATCCAAGCATCCAAACCCCTCATCCCCCTCAAGGCCTGTGTTCCATCCCCTGCACCCAGCCGAGTCCTGCAGCCGACGGTTTACCTTGGTGACGGCGACGATGGTGAGAACATCGCCCTTGCAGAAGGGCAGGTCTTGCTCTGCTGTGCCGTGGAAATTGTACTTGGCAATACATTCTGTACCGGATGGCCACACGGCCTGAGAAGAGACACACAGGCAGGTGGGAGGTAGCCCTGAGCCACAGAGGTCTCAGCTCTCCAGGGGCGTCCTATATTCGTCCCTTCTGAGAACGAGGAAAAAGTGCCGGAGTGGGGGTGGGTGGAATGGACCCCTCCCCTTTTGGCCAGAATGGTGGGGTGGAGGAAATGGGGAGTCTCCAGACCTTCCTGCCTAGATTGTGCTTTCAACCCCGCATGTGGTCTAAGGCTAAGTAGTTGTATGCTCCTTGTGGGCAGGGAATGTGCCTACCAACTTTGCTACATTGTCTTCTCCCAAGCGCTTAGCACAGGGCTCTGCACACAGCAAGCATTAAATAAAACCACAGATTGACTGACCATCCTGATCCAGCACCTCAGACTACAACTCCCTAGGGCACTGTCTCTCTCCATCCTCCCTGCCAAGGTGGCTAAGACATTCCCCTTACTCCCCTGGCTGGGTTGGAACCAGCCCTGCTCTGGAGGACACCCACTTCTCCCAGGATAAGGGGGTGGCCTTCTCAAAGAGCCCTGCATTACGGAAAACTTAGGCCGCCGTCTTCCCCCCGGCCAGGCTGCCCTGCCTTCCGACCCCAAAGTCCACCAAATCCAAAAGCAGTCTCGTGTTGTTGGAAGAACAGATCCCGATTCTGCTGCCCCGCTCTTGTGCAAAAGTCAGGGTGGAAACACATGTCCTGGTGGGATTGAGAAGCAGCGTGGCCTAGTGGATAGAGTGTGGGCCTAGGTTCTAATACAGGCTCTTCCACTTCTCTGCTGTGTGACCCTGGACAAGTCAGTTAACTTCTCGGTGTTTTGGTTACCTCATCTCTAAAATGGGGATTAAGACGGTGAGCCCCATGTGGGACATAGACTGTGTCCAACCTGATTACCTTGTACCTCCCCCAACACTTGGTAGTGAGTGTCTGGGCCATAGTAAGCACCTAAAAAATGCCATTAAAAAAAAGGGATCAGGGATACCTGCCCAGCTCCAACCTCCATCTAGGAGGGATCCCAAGAGACCATCTTCCCGACCCCTCCAACTCTAGCCAGCAGGGTCTCAAGCCCAGTCCGGGCAGATGGGATCTTCCTGCCTGAAGATGTCTCCAGAGGGGGTAACCCAGGGGAAAGGCTAACTTCCTCCAGTCCGTCAAAATCCCTCCAGCAGAAGTACAGTGGGAAGGAAGAAGCGGGCAGGCACTGGGGTACAAATGCCCAAATTAACTCTCTCCCCTCCCCTTAGTGTCCAAAGGGACAGTGCAGGGGCCCCATAGCCTAGTGGAAAGACCAAAGGCCTGGCAGTCGGGGGACCTGGGTTCTAATCCCGACTCTGCCACATGCCTGCTGCGTGACTCTTGGGCAAATCATTAACCTCCCTGGGCCTCAGTTTCCTTCTCTATAAAATGGGGATGAAACACCTGTTCTCCCTCCCCCTTAGACTGTGAGCCCCATGTGGAACAGAGATTGTGTCCGATCCCAGAACGCTGTACAGTGCTCGACACAAAGTACTTAATAAACATCACAATCACTGTTATTAGAGGGCTAGAGACTCTGACAAGAAACAGATGATTCTCTCACTCCCCCCACCCCACTGAGGGACAGGAGCAGACACCACCGAGAGTTCCCAAGGCGCCCAACCCATTCCCCTGGTACCTGTACTGCTGACATCTTCTTGGGAGGCTCTGGGGTCCGAAGCTCACAGGAAGGAAACGTCACTTGGTACCATGAGACCTAGTGGAAGAGGATGAGATCAATTCTGGCCAGAGTCAATCAATCAAGGGTATTTACTGAGAACTTATTCTGTGCAAAGTGCTGTACTAAGCACTTCTGAGTGCACAATAGAGTTAGTAGACAGGATCCCTGCCCTCAAGGAGTTGACAATCTAGGCAGGGAGGCAGAAATTAAAATAAATAATGTACATATCAATTATATTACTACCGGTCCCCCTGCCTAAACTGTAAGCTCCTCATGGGCAGGGAAACGTATCCACCGACTCTGTTGTACTCTCCCAAGCACTTAGCACAGTGCTCCGCACACAGTAAGTGCTCAATGCCACTGATCGACTGATTAATTATGGGTAGGGGAAACAACCACACTTAAAGAGGTGGCCATAACTGCTGAGGGGGTGAGGGGAGTACCCAAGTACTTAGGTGATGCTGAAGTGGCAGTAGAGAGGGAACGAGGGTGGAGAGATGACAGATTAATAAAGGAAGGCCTCTTGGAGGAGATGGGATTTCTAAAGGACTTTGAAGATAGAGAGAGCAGCTGTCTGCCAAAGGGGGAGGGAGTTCCAAGCAGAAGGGAGGGAACAAGCAATAGGTCGCCAGGAGAGACGAGAACGAGGAGGTACAGTAGCAAAGGAGGTATCAGAGGAGTGAAAGGTGTGGGTTGGGTCACGGTTACAGAGAAACGAGGAAAGATAGGAAGAGGAGAGCTGACTGAATAACCTGAACCAATGGTAAGGAGTTTCTGTTCCACACAAAGGTGGAAGGGCAGCCCCTGGAGGTTTTTTAGGGGTGGGGAGACATGGACTGAAAAGATTTTCAGAAAAATGATCCAGGCAACAGAGTGAAGTACGGACTGGAGAGGAGGAGAGATGGGAGGCAGGGAAGTCAATGAGGCGGTTGACTCAGTAGTCAAAACTGGATATGACAGGTGTTTGGACCAGTGTGATGACAGTTGCCTGAGAGGAAGGGGTGGATTCTGAAGATGTTGTGAAAATAGAATCACTGTCCCACCCCAGGAGTCCTCCCAGGTGCCCTCTCACAGGATTTAGTTACCGACTGACAATGTGGGCTAAAAGAGGAGTCAAGGATACTGTCAAGGTTGGGAGATAGGGAGGATGGTGATGTTGTCAAGAGGAATGGGCAAGTTAAGAGGAGAAGAGGATTTGGGAAAGAAGATGAGTTAATTTTCCGACTTGTGAGCTTGAGATGCCCGTGGGACATCCACGAACAGATGTCCTGAAGACAGGAGGAAATACAAGACTGCAGAGAAGGAGAGAGGTCAGGGCTGGAGAGGTAGATTTAAGAGTCAATCGCGTAAAGGTGATAGTTGAAGCTGTGGGAGCGAATGAGTTCTCCAAGGGAGTGGGTGTAGGTGGAGAAGAGAAGGGGGCCCAGAACTGAGCTTTGGGGACTCCCACAGTTTGAGGTGGCAGGCACAGGAGGAGTCTGCAAAAGAGACTAAGAATGGGTGGCCAGAGAGATAAGGAGAATCATGACAGTGAGCCCGCTGTTAGATAGGGACCGTCTCTACATGTTGCCAACCTGTACTGCCCAAGAACTTAGTACAGTGTTCTGCACACAGTAAGCGCTCAATAAATACGACTGAATGAATGAATGAGAGGACAGGGTCAGTGAAGTTAAGGTTAAACAGTTTTCCCGAAGAAGGGGGTGGTCTGCAGTGTAAAATGAGGCTGAGAGGTCAAGAGAGGTTAGGACAGAGTAGCATCCACTAGATGTGATGAGGAGAAGATCATTGGTGAGCTGAAAGACAGCAGTTTCAGTGGAGAGGAGGGGCAGAAGCTGCATCATAGAGGGTCAAGGAGGGAGCGGGGGCAGAGGAAGTGGATGCAGCCGTTGGTGGAGTTTGGCCTGGAATAGAAGGGGAGAAAGCAGGGCGGTGCCTTGGGTGGTGAGAGGGTTTTGTTTTTTAGGGTGGGGGCAGATGTGAGCATGTTTGGAAGCAGAGCGGAAGGACCCATAAGACAGTGAGCAGAGGGCGATGGCAGTCCTGGAGGGAAGAAGCATCCCCAGACCCACCCTAACTGGGCCCAAGGACCCAAATACAGAGTGAAAGCCACTGGCTAAGTTATCTCCTTGAGAGGGAAGTGTCATCTAGTGGAAAGAGCCCGGGCCCGGAAGTCAGGGGACCTGGGTTCTACTCCTGGGCTCTGACACTTTTCTGCCGTGCAGCCTTGGGCAAAATTACCCCAGAACCTAGTCGACAGCATGCCACTTCTAATTATAATAATAATGATGGCATTTGTTAAGCGCTTACTATGTGCAAAGCACTGTTCTAAGTGCTGGGGGGATACTAGGTGATTAGGTTGTCTCACGGGGCGCTCACAGTCAATCCCCATTTTACAGATGAGGTAAATGAGGCACAGAGAAGCGAAGTGACTTGACCCAAGTCACACAGCTGACAACTGGCAGAGCTGGGATTTGAACCCATGACCACTGACTCCAAAGCCCGGGCTCCTTCCACGGAGCCACGCTAGTGAGAAGCACAGTAGCCTAGTGGAATGAGCACAGGCCTGGGAATCAGAGGACCTGGGTTCCAATTCCAGCTCTTCCACTTGCCTGCCGTGTGCCCCTGGGTAAATAACTTGACTTTTCTGAGCCTCAGTTTCCTCACCTGTAAAATGGGGATTCACTACTGTTCTCCTGCCCCCTCAGTCTGTGAGTCCCATGTGGGATCTGACTCTACTGTATCTGCCCCAGCATATAGGACAGTACTTGGTGCTTAAGCGCTTAACAAATACCATCTCTGAAATGGGAAGAAGAGCGGTTAGTCTTCGTCAGAGCAGGCACGAGCACTGCCAGTGATAGCGGGAAGCTCCCTGAGGGCTCTCAGCCCAAATCCCTTAGCTAAAATCACCATTACATATTTGCTTTACTAAGAAAGGAGGATAATTTTATTGCTACTTTGTTCTATATCACTGTACTTACTTACATTACACTCCCCCAAGTACTTAGTACAGTGCTCTGCTCACAGTCAGCATTCAATAAATACCACTGATTGATTGATTTATTAGTATGATACTTCTTCTCTTCCTCCCTTCAAAGCCCTACTGAGAGCTCACCTCCTCCTGGAGGACTTCCCAGACTGAGCCCCCTCCTTCCTCTCCCCTCCTCACCCCCCCGCCTTACCTCCTTCCCCTCCCCACAGCACCTGTATATATGTATATATGTTTGTACGTATTTATTACTCTATTTTATTTGTACATATTTATGTACAAATTTTATTTTATAAATTTTATGTTCATTTTATTTTGTTAATATGTTTTGTTTTGTTGTCTGTCTCCCCATTCTAGACTGTGAGCCCGCTGCTGGGTAGGGACCGTCTCTATATGTTGCCCACTTGTACCTCCCAAGCGCTTAGGACAGTGCTCTGCACACAGTAAGCGCTCAATAAATACGACTGAATGAATGAATGAACTTGTTAAGTGCTTACTATATGCCAAGCACAGTTCTGAAAACTGGAGTAGATACAAGTTAATCAGAATAGACAGTCACTGCCTGACATGAGGGTCACAGTCTAAGGAAGGAAGGAGTAGGATTTAAACTCCATTTTACGGATGAAGTAACTGAGGCACAGAGATGTTACGTGACTTGCCCAAGATCACAGAGCAGGTATGTGACAGAGCCAGGATTAGAACCTGACTTTCAAGCCTGTAGCTCTTCCCACTAGGCCAAGCTGCTTTATTGATAAAGTTGGCTACATCCCTGTAAGTATTGTTTGGGTTCACCCACTGTTTCTCCCTCCCAGAGTGGCTTCTCCAGAGGGGAGAGAGGTGAGAGGCCAAGATCTCACCTTAAGCAGAGAAGCAGCATGGCCTGATGGAAAGGGCCTCTGCCACTTGCCTGCTGTGTGTCCTTAGGCAAGTCACTTTACTCCTCTTTGCCTACGTTCCCTCATCTGCAAAATGGAAATTAAATACCTCATCTCCCTCCTACTTAGGTTGCAAGCCCCATATGGGACCTGATGATCTTGTATCTACCTCAGCGCTTAGTTCAGTGCTTGGTCCAAAGTAGGTGCTTAACAAAAACCACAATCATTATTATGATTATTATTATCAGGCTGAGAGGAACCGAATGTAAGACTTGGAAAAGCACTCCCTACTGAGGCCAAGATCTCACCTAAAGCAGAGAAGCAGCATGGCCTGATGGAAAGGGCCTCTGCCACTTGCCTGCTGTGTGTCCTTAGGCAAGTCACTTTACTCCTCTTTGCCTACGTTCCCTCATCTGCAAAATGGAAATTAAATACCTCTTCTCCCTCCTACTTAGGTTGCAAGCCCCATATGGGACCTGATGATCTTGTATCTACCTCAGCGCTTAGTTCAGTGCTTGGTCCAAAGTAGGTGCTTAACAAAAACCACAATCATTATTATGATTATTATTATCAGGCTGAGAGGGACCGAATGTAAGACTTGGAAAAGCACTGCCTACTTTGCTGCCTTAGTATTCAGTGGGGTTATCTATCTACCTATCTAGATGTTGTCTGCTAAATTAAAACTAAAATATTTTTGACCTCTCCAGTTGTAAAATATTTTTCCGCTCGTCTCCCCCTTTTAGAGCATAAACTCCTGGTGGGCAAGGAGCATCTAACTATGTTATTCTGTTCTTCCCAAGCACCTAGTACTGTGCACTGCAACAAGAGAGTACTTAATAAATGCTGCTGTGATTACTACAAACGCTACTGAATCAATCAAATCAATCCGTCAATCCTCTTACCGCTGTGGCTGCTACTGCTCTTACACGGGCCTGGGACTCAGAAGGTCAAGGGTTCTAATTCCGGCTCCGCCACTTGGCTGCTGTGTGACCTTGGGCAAGTCACTTCACTTCTCTGTGCCTCAGTTACCTCATCTGTAAAATGGGGATTGAGACTGTGAGCCCCATGTGGGATGGGGACTGTGTCCAACCTGATTATCTTAAATCTACCTCGGCTCAACACAGTGCCTGGCACATAGTAAGCACTTAACAAATACCATATATATGTTATATATAAATATATGTATTATATAATATGTGAATGTAATATATATTATACATACAAATATATAATATATAAATATATATATTTATGGAAGCTGCTGCTATGACTCCTCCTGTAGTGGCTACCCCTGCTGCTACAGATATAACCATCTCAGGGGGGAAAATACTCTGCCAGACGACCCAGCCCACATTTCCAGTCTTCTAGGGCTGGATGATCCCTGTGTGGTTAAAGTGGTGTCACAAATCACATTTGGTGACCTTTCCTAGCAGGCCTGCAGCACCCCCTGACTCCAAGCAATCCAGCTCCTCCATCCTTCTCCCCAGCGGCAAGGGGCCAGGCCGCAGTGGGTTAGTGCCCATACTGAGGCCCACTCAGAGCCCTCTTTCCCCTCGTCTGCTCTGTAAGAACTTGAACAACTCCAAGTCAGCTCCATGGGCACGTCCCAGCCAGGGACAACAGCGCTAAGTGATCGTGGCACACGCCAACCCCTGGGGCCTTTTCGGATCGTGCTGGGGAGTGGACTGGGCCCAGGCTATTCAGTTCAGGGTGAGCCTGAGGCCCCTTGGCCTTCAGCCCAGCCTCCCTCCCTCAGGCGGTGGCGGGGGTGGGAGTGCCAGGAGGGCCAGGAAGGTGTTGTGTATCCATGAATACACTTGCCACCCCTTTGCCGTTTCTCCTGTCCCCGGCGGCAGGCTACCCCATCACTACTCCTCAAGGAACAAGCCAGCTCGGGGGTGCGGGGTGCAATCCATTGGCAAGCCAACCCCGACAGGAGCCCTGCACTTAGGCTCTTGCCCCGGCCCAGAGACAGTTCCCTGGGGTGAGATGGGGCTGTGACCTAACGTCTGAAGAAGGAAAATCTCCCCCTGGATCATCACATGGATCGGACTGCACCTCTGACTCTTGCCACCACCAGGAGAGCAGCGGGGGGCCCCCCTGGGGATCCCCAAGAGCATGGCTGGCCAGAAAGTCTCGGACAGACTGTCCAGACTATGCCTCCAAGTCCCCCTAGCATGCCGTCGCTTCTGGGGACTGGCTGGTTTTCACTTGGGGAAACAAGTTAGAAGACCAGAGCGTGAGGTGGGGGTGGGGGGAATCCCCTGAGCAGGCTCGGGTGGGAGAAAGGGCGTAGCGTAGGAGGGATGAAGGTGGGACTGGAAGAACTGCTTCTTACACACCTGGTCGGTGGGGCTAGGGTTGGAGTAGCTCATGGTCAAGAAAGTCCCTGTGCCCCTTCACCTCAGGACTCCAGAGAAACACCCTTCTTACATCGGGAAGCAGCGTGCCTCAGCATACCAGCCATCAGTGCACTGCAGGGCACTGTACCAAGCGCTTGGGAGGGGACAGCAGAAGCGGAACCAGGTGCCCTGTCCACAAGGAATTTCCAATCTAATGAAAAAGCTAGACCTTGTGGGGATGGGAGAGGGATGCCTGGGGTCCTCAGCAAGGGGACGGTAAAATGGGGATGAAGACTGTGAGCCCCACGTGGGACTCGGACTGTTTCCAACCTGCTTATCTTACATCTACTCCAGCACTTAGTACAGTGCCTGGCATACAGTAAACTCTTAAATACCACTGAAAAGACAAACAGAAACTGAACTTCCCACACGAGCTCCCAGACTCCCAGGCTATTAAAGCTTCTCTCTGGCAGGAAATGGGATGGACGGGCGGACCGACACACACGAGCACATGTGCGTGCACACACACACACCTCTCTTTCCCCCTGCTTCCCAGAATTCGGCCTGGTGAACTACCCGAGGGTCACCGTCACACAAGTTAGGGAGCTGGGAATCCGGGCCCCTAGGTTCTTGTCCTAACCCTAAGGCAGCATCTTCCAGATGCCTCCTTCTCCTCTGTCCTCTTCCGCCATTCTGTGCTGTTGCAGGTCCCCACTGTCCCCCGCCCCCATCTCCCGTGCAGGGCCTTAATTAATCCATTTGCCAGGGATTCGAACAACCCAGAAGAAAGGTTGCATTAGGATCCTGTGGTGTTTATTAATTTCGGCACGAGGCACTGTGGGGTCAGGTTGGCTGTGGATAAACAGTCGCTCACTCCTCTCCCACCAACAGCCACTGCCTCCTCTCCCCTGACTCAGAGGCACCAGAAGCTCAGCTCCCTTGGTGGGGCCCAGCTCCAGGTGACAAACATTTGAGTGACAGAGATGGTGGGTCCAGAGGGGTTTTGGGGGGTTTGGTTTTTTGGGGGGGTATTTGTTAAGTGCCTATTATGTGCTAAGCACTGTATTAAGAGCTGGGGTAGATTGGACACAGTCCACACCCCACATGGGGTTCACAGTCTTAATCTTCATTTTAAAGATGAGGCACAGTGAAGTGACGTGAGTTGCCCAAGATCACACAGCAGACAAGTGGTGGAGCCAGGATTAGAATTCAGATCCTCTCACTCCAGGCTAGTGCCCCTTTCGCTAGGCCACACTGCTTCCTGGCCCTCTCCTTCCCTCTGTGGGGAGCTCAGTCTGGTCCTTCCACCCTGTCCCACCATAATGATTCACCTTTCATTCGTCTCCCACCACTGCCAGGCCTCAGAAGTGATTTTCCACCAGTCCATCATGACCTCTAATGCTGTTCTGTGATGTCCCAGCAGCCAGCAGGGCCACATGCACTGAGGTGGCTGGCTCTGCTCTATCACAAAGCCGGTCTCTCCCCAACTACGGCAAATGGCAAAGGTGGGGGGCAGTCCTGGGGACAGACACATTAGGGCTCAGGTGCCCCAAATCCAGTCTGTTGGGGCAGGGAGGGCCCACCCCGCCCTCAGGATCCTGACAACAAAGCTGATGGTAGAACCTGGACCCCCAGACTTAGCCCATGGCTCCCTCCTTTTGTGCTTAATTGTAGGAATTTGCTAAGCACTTACTATGTGCCAAACACTGTACTAAGCACTGGGGTAAATCCAAGATCCCATTTTGGGCTCACAGTCTGAGTAGGAGGGAGAACAGGTATTGAATCCCCACTTTGCAGATGAGGGAACTGAGGCCCAGAGAAGTGAAGTGACTTGCCTAAAGTCACACAGCAGACAAGTTGCAGAGCCAGGATTAGATCCCAGGACCTCTGACTTCCACTCTCGTGCCGTCCCCACTAGACACACTACTTCTCACAGAGACTCCAAGGCCGTGGGGAGAGGAAGCATGAGGGAGAGAGGTGACTGGACTTAATCTCCGGTTTGTGGGGAGAGGGAAAGGGCGGGGGGAATCCGGCCTCTCACTCTCCAGGGCCTGGTCAGGGAGGAGAGCTCCAGGAGAATCGACATTCTACCCTACAGTGGCAGCATGGGCAGGTAGCCAGCTGGGAAGAGGGCAGGCGGGCACATACGGAAGGGCCCTGGGGCAGGGCCAGGATCGCTACTGAGATGACTCATTGGCTTTCTGGGACCAGGATGGCTCATGGGACCGCCCCACTTGGCAAGCCGCCCCATGCCCAGAGCGGGCAGAGGACTCCATTTCCCTGCAGGCCAAGCGACAAGGTGCCCACCTGTGGGGGTGAGAGCGGGGTGGCTGTGAGAGCCTAGGAGGAGGTAGGAGGGAGAGAAGGTTGTGGTAGGGAGGGCTCCCTCTGGACACGCCGCCCGTGGCCAGAGAAGAAGCCGCTCTCTGTGCACCAGGTCCGGGGGGGAACAGGCTGGGCTTTGTCCTGTCCACTTGAGCCCCCAGGGCCGCTGAGGTCAGCAGCCTCAGCATCAAACAACCCTTTCTTGGGGTAAGGGATGTGGGGGAGGACTGTGGGCAGCCAGTCTGGTTGGGGGTGGTGGTGGGGGGGGGGAACAGGGAGGGAAATAGGACTGTGGGGGAGGAGGGGTGTCCCTGATCCACGCCCAGGGGTGATGGAAGCCCTGGGCAGTTCCCTGCTCCTTGCTGCTCTGAGGAAACATTAGATCAGGGCTTGCGGCTTCTGAGTCCTTGGTTACACACACACACACACACACACACACTCTCTCTCTCTCTCTCTCCCCTATAATCCCCTGCTCCTTCTGAGAAATGGAGGCAGCCCCTATCCTGGGCATGAGGGCTGACACCTGCCCAGCTTCTTGGGGTTTGGAGTGGGGCATGTCCCCTGGTCCACTCCTGGCCCATTGTGTGAGTGAGCTCTGGGGTGGGGCATGGGAGCCTTTCGGCAGCAGCTGTTTAGATAGGCTAAAAATACCAGAGCAGAATGGGAAGTGAGAGCTGGAGTCAGCTGGAGGACAGGTGTGTGTCTGTGTGTGTACAACCATGGGGTGGGGTGGGAGGGACAGGATACAGCATGTCAGGGACACCGCTGCTTTCCACCCATCACCTGTGCCCTGCCAGGCACCTTGTAACCTCCCCAGCACTTAGAACAGTGCTTTGCACATAGTAAGCGCTTAATAAATGCCATCATTATTATTATTATCATTATTATTATTATTATAGGGCCACCTGGAGCGTAGGGCACAGAATGGGGCTGTCAGCAGGGTTACCCGGGCAGTAAGCGCAGGACAATTGAGGCAGAATCCACTTTGGAAACAAGGCAGCGAAGAGCGAAATCAAGATCAGGCTGCACCCCCCCTATTCCCCACCCTCCCCACAGGCTACTGGTTTGGTGGAGGAGGGGGGCGGTCTCCACCTCTCAGCTTGGTTCAAGACGCTCATCTTTAATAAAATAATCACAACAACAGAGGGTAACAAGAGGGGCTTGCGTGCTGGGTGACCTTGGGCAAGTCACTTCTGGGCCTCAGTTCCCTCATCTGTAAAATGGGGATTAAGACTGTGAGCCCCACGTGGGAAAGGGACTGCGTCCAACCCGATTTACTTGTGTCCACTACAGCGCTTAGTACAGTGCCTGGCTTGTAGTAAGCACTTAAATACCACTATTAATATTATTAAGACCTTCTAGTCACCTAGCACCTTCCTCAAAGGATAGGCAGCATCACAGACAAATTCTGCCTGTTTCCCATCCTGGAAAAGGAGCCTTTGCATCCCCACACAATGTGGAGAGGACCAGGGCTCCCCTCATCCAGCTCCCCATCCTCCCCCCACCCACCACCTGAGCCCACCGGCCACTCTCCAGCAACTGAGTCAGGAAACCACGAGATACCCCACGACTGAAAGGAATGGTGGAGAAAGCTGAGCAGGCTAAGGGGCTCAGGGGCATCCTGAAACCTGCCAGTGCAAGCTATTCCGGGTGGGTGGGGGGTCCCCCAGGAGCCTTCCCGCCGCCCCAGCCCTGGCTCTGCAGCAGCAGCAGGGAGAGTCTTCCTGGGATTCCCACCCGCCCGCTGTTCCTCGAAGGCAGCGACTTGAAGCAGCAATCAGGAGTGACCCAAAAGCTTTTGTAATTACACCTCCAGCACCTAATTACAAAGTCGTGTGGAGCCCGGGGGAGGGCAAGAGAGCGCATGGCGCCGGCTCCCTGGGCGGAGGGTGGGGGGGCATCCCAGGACCAGGGCTGGCTGACAGGGCTGGCATTCTCCTCCCCACAACCACCACTCCCGCGACCCCAACCTCGGTTTCCCCAGCTGCGCCACGATCACGCACCCAACAGGACAGCCAATGGCAATTTCCTGTTTTTACGGAACTCTGCTTCTTCAACAGAGCCTCTCGGTCCCATGTTACACATCATTTGCATATAGCCACCCCAGCCCGAACTCAGCGACATTCGATACAATCAGCTAGTCACCACTTCAGCAACAGCCTCTCGGCTTCTCTACCCAGCTAGTGGCCTAAGAGGTCATGGTGCACCACGCAGACACCCTGCCCATGGCCGCCCCGTGCCCGGGGACTCAGTCTGGGCCTGGAGTTGGGCCGAGGGATCTGTGTACTGTTCTCAGAGCGAGAACTCTGCAGTCCAAGGTCTGACAGCCTACCAAAGTCACTGACTGAACATGCGCTCTCTCTCTTTCTAATTTCCCCTGCCCGGCAGGGAGAGAAACCCTCAACCGCTCACTGAATCTGCCTGCTGTTTCCTCCCCTCCGGAAGAGCGGCCACCAACTGCCTGGCCTCCTAGACAGCAGGCCCCTCAGAACCCCAGGGACCGCTGGGCCCTTTGGCGGGGGAGGGCGGACACAACACCAGGATGAACCCTAGTAGCTGGGGCATGGAGGGCCTGGGACTGAGAATCAGGTCACCTGGGTTCTAGTCCCAGTTTGGCCACTGGTCTGCTGGGTGACCTTGGGCAAGTCACTTAATCTCTCGGGGGCTCAATTTCATCATCTAGTTCAGACTGTGAGACCCACCTGGGACAGGAACCAACTACCTGGCCTGCAGGGAGTTCTACTGACTGAGCTGGTGGCCAGGAAAGGATGGGACTGGCCAATTTCCCCAAGATGGACAGCAGGCAGGCAGAGGGTCCCGGAGTGGTGCAGAGGGTCTCCTGAAGCCGGGTGGGAGGCTC
This sequence comes from Tachyglossus aculeatus, assembly GCF_015852505.1. Taxonomy (NCBI): domain Eukaryota; kingdom Metazoa; phylum Chordata; class Mammalia; order Monotremata; family Tachyglossidae; genus Tachyglossus; species Tachyglossus aculeatus. Next base: position 15,497,137 of record NC_052091.1, read on the forward strand.
CAAGACCCCAAATTCAATTTCCCTGACCTGTCCCTCCCAACCTGGAGGAGCAGCTTCCCCCAAGAGGCCCCTGCCAGGCCTCATCTTCCGCCCAGGGCCTCCATCCTGAGCAACAGGCAGCCCTGCGCCCGGGACAGATGCAGCTGAGAGCAGACCACCGTGCTGCGGTTTGGGGGGGCTGGACCCCAAAAGACCGAGCCCTCCACTCATACTGGGGGGGCGGGGGGGTGCAGCCAACACGCATGAAGGGACCAACAGGCCCAGGAGGACACATGCTGCTGGGGCAGGCCAGAGGGGTGCCCAGTAGCTCAAACCTCACCCAGCATGGACCCACACCCCACCACCTCGGCCTCCCCCAGGGACGGAGATAGCACCAGGACTCAGGTGCCCAGCTCCTGGGCCAGTGGAGGTCCCAGTGGGAACCTGGCCCATGGTTTCCCCTCCCAGATGACTTCCCCCTCTTCCTCCTGTCCCCACCCACCGACCGGGGGCCCGGCCTCCTGAGAGGCCAAAAACCAGCCTTCTTGGCAGAGGGGAAACAGCGGTGGGCAGCAAACTAAAAAATGGGGGACTCAGGGGAAGGGACACAGGGAGCCCATCAGACTGCCCATCATTCTTTCATTCATTCAATCGTATTTATTGAGTGCTTACTGTGTGCAGAGCAGTGTACTAAGTGCTTGGGAAGTACAAGTCGGCAACATCTAGAGACGGTCCCTCCCCAACAACAGGCTCACAGTCTAGAAGGGGTAGACAGACAACAAGAAACAAAACACGTGGACAGGTGTCAAAATCAATGCAGCCTGGAGGAGAGAAGCCCCATCAGGAAGGAAACATGGAGCCCCCATGGGTCTCCAGCCCTTTGGCCGCCCCGGGGCCAGCCAGGCCCCCCTGCCCCTGATGTGCCAGCCAGAAAGAAGTCGTGAGTGGTGACGGAGGCTGGGAGGGAAGCTGTGGTTGGTAAGGAGAGGGAGCTGAGCGGCACCGAGCGCCAAGCGAGTAGTGCAGTGACTTCCTCCCTGCGCCCCTCTCCCCTCCCCCCACTGGAGGACTTTGCACCTCAGAACCAGGAAGAGAAACTCGGCGGGCAGGCAGAGAGTGTGAGCAGGGGCAGCTCAGACGGCCACGAGTCATGAGCCCAGGCAGGGCCCTCCGGAAGAGCAGGCTGCCACGGCAGTGGACGGAGGGATCCCGGGAACATCCACCCCCAGGACAGCTGAGCTACCCCTCGGCCTCGGTCCCAGCCCCTGGCGTTGGAGACGACACGGGACCCTCGGTCACGCTTTTGCCCAAAGGCCAGGAGGGGGTCCGCTGCCTTGGGTGGCTCCAACCGCTCTCACTGGCTCTACCCTCTCTGGGTGGGGGTGTCCCTCCTCCCTTCCTCCTCCACTTCAGAGAAGCCCGACCAAGCCCACTGAGTTGGGGAGGGGACGTAGAGACTTTTCCTGGGGCTAGGGAGGAAGCACTCCCAGGGTCCCTCTCTCATTCATGCATTCAATCGTATTTATTAAGCACTTACTGTGTGCAGAGCACTGTACTAAGCGCTCTGAGACGGTCCCTACCCAACAACAGGCTCAGAGTCCAGAAGGGGGAGACAGACAGCAAAACAAAGCATGTAGACAGGTGCCAAAACCATCAGAATAAATATAATTATAGCTATATGCACATCATTAACAAAATAAATGGAGTAGTAAATATGTACAAGTAAATTAAGTAGAGTAATAAATCTGTACAAATATATACAAGTGCTGCGGGGAGGGGAAGGAGGTAGGGCAGAGGGGGGTGGGAGGGGGAGGAGGAGAGGAAAAAGGGGGCTCAGTCTGGGAAGGCCTCCTGGAGGAGGTGAGCTCTCAGTAGGGCTTTGAAGGGAAGAAGGGAGCTAGTTTGGCGGATGTGTGGAGGGAGGGCATTTCAGGCCAGGGGAAGGACGCGGGCCGGAGGTCAATGGTGCGACGGGCGAGAATGAGGCACAGAGAGGAGGTTAGCGGCACAGGAGCGGAGGGTGCGGGCTGAGCTGCAGAAGGAGAGAAGGGAGGTGAGGTAGGAGGGGGCGAGGTGATGGACAGCCTTGAAGCTGAGAGTGAGGAGTTTTTGCTTGATTCGTAGGTTGACAGGCAGCCACTGGAGATTTTTGAGGAGGGGAGTGACATGCCCAGAGCGTTTCTGTACAAAGATAATCTGGGTAGCAGAGTGAAGTAGAGACTGAAGCGGGGAGAGACAGGAGGATGGGAGATGAGAGAGGAGGAAACCCTAAACTGAGAGGCAAGAAGTGCTAACCCGGCATGTGCAGCCCAGCCTGGCACGGCCCCCCAGACCCCTCGGGCTGACCCCTTCTCCGGACCCGGGTTTCCCCTCTCTCCCCAACTTGGAACCAGGAAGGAATCCACACACTCTTCCTTCCCCAAGCTTTATTTTTAGGTCTGAATTTGACTTTAATCATTACTTAGCGAATTCTATTTCCAGCCCATGGGAGGGAGACTAAGGCTGGAGGCAGGAGGGAGGGAGGAGGGGCCAGCGGGAACCAGGCAGCTGGGAAGACCAGTCCTCCCACTCCTGGCCCAGAGGCTCAGGGCAGGGAGGCTGGGAAAAGCCAAAATGTGTCGAACCCTCCACAGGGCCCCTCCCGTCTGACTCAGTGTGGAGCGTTTTGGGAGTAGGCAACAGAGGAAGAGCATCTTCCTGGCCAGGAGGCCTGGTCTCTGTGAGGGGGTGGGCACCGCCCCCACCTCCGCCTGTGCCGCCACGCCACCCGCTTTGCTGTCTCCCCCTTTCACTCATTCATTCCTTCAATCGTATTTATTGAGCGCTTACCGTGTGCAGAGCACTGTACTAAGAGCTTGGGAAGCACAAGTTGGCAACATATAGACACGGTCCCTACCCAACAGCGGGCTCGAGAGTCCGCTCAACCCACCCAAGATGCTTTCCCGACACCATTGCGTCCCTCTCACCCGGCACCAGGCCCCACGTTCCCTGAGAACAGGGCAAATGCCCGACATGCACACAGCACACGGCCCGGTGGGAGGAAGTCGGAGATGTGGGCGTGAAGAGGAAGCTGATGGTGGCGGGCTCGAAGCCAGCTCGGAGCCTCACCTTGCCGGGTCACCGGAGTCAGGGGCCCAACGGCCCCCAGTCTGCACCCCGACACTGGCTCCCGGGTGGCGATGGCACGGTGGGGAGGGCCTGGGGTGGAGACGTGGCTTGGCAGAAGACCACAGCAGCCAGGGGAAACAGAGGCCCAGTTTGCAAAGTCCCCCGTCCCAAGTGAAAGCTTCAGGATTCGAATTTAGAGCACTCCAATTCCAGTTTCCTTTGGCCTGCAGTGCTTAATAATAGTAATAGCATTTGTTAGGCACTTACTATGTGCCAAGCACTGCGCTAATTTCTGGGGTCAATCTGGAGTATGCAGATCAGGCACAGTTCCTGACCCACGTGGGGATCAGAGTCTAAATAATCCCATTTTACAGGTGAGAAAACTTAGGGATTGTTTCATGATGATACCCCACAACTATCTGGATGTTCTTTTTGGGGAGACCGGGACGTCTTTCCACTGACCTATTACATGATTATTTCGTACCAAGACCCGTGCCATGCACTGTGGTAAGGTACAAGATCGTCGGATCGGATCCAGTCTGCCCCATCCAAGAGGGATGCCAGCGGCGAGCTGACTAAAAGACAAGGGAAGGCGGGAGAATCAATTCCCAGCCCAGAATTCACTCAAGGGGACTGACTCCAGGGATCAGGGTTTGGGGGAAATCAGGCTCCCTGGCACCCAACTCTGCCAGGTTCTCCCCTTCCCCTAGATTGTACTTTTCTTGAGCAAAGGGATCGTGTCTATAAACTCTTGCCCTCTCCCAAGCATTTAGACAAGGGCTCTGCACACAGTAAGTACCACTGATTGACTACCTAGTTGATCTGCCCCAGCCTGTGTTTTGCAGAGGGTGCAGGCTCCTCAGACACGGAGCAGGAGACCCAAAACTGCCACTCCAAAACCATCAACCCAGCACTTTGCATGTCCAGAGAGTGGAACAAGAATAATTAGGCTTACGCTGCAGCGGAAGAGACTTTGATTAGACCAAATAATGAACTTCTTATCTGCCTTGGTGATTAAATAAAGTTGCAAGTTTCCAAGGGAGGCGGGGGGGGGGGGGGGGGGGTATCCACCTTTTGGCATCTTTAAATCCAGGCCTGACACCCATCCGTCCTGGATAGCTAGGGTCTGGAGGTGGGTGGATGGGGTGGACCAGATAACCTTGAGGTCCCTCCTGGGATGCCATGATCCCTGTAGGACAGTCAGTGAAGATTTCATGTCACTCTCCCCACTGGGTCTCTGGTGCCTGACCCTAGGAGGGATTTGGAAGGGAAGGAGGGGATGCCAAGGGACTGGATGCCCCCATGGCCTCTTCCCAGATCTGCCACTGGGAAGTTGGGTGGGCTCAGGCTTCCCACTTGGATCCTGAATGCTCTCAGGGAAGCAGAGAGCAGGGAGAGCGTGGGGCGGTTCCCAGTGAGGGCGGAACATATTGGTGAACTGAGGACAGAGAACGGGAGACATCTGGGAGGAATATTATTGGGGCTCAGAGCCCCAGTGAGGGCGGAACATATTGGTGAACTGAGGACAGAGAACGGGAGACATCTGGGAGGAATATTATTGGGGCTCAGAGCCTCCGCCACTCTGAGAGAGAAATTCTCTGTCCTTAGGAGACCCACCCCCCGCATTCCCCTCCCAGAGAGGACAGGAAGGGGACAGGAAGTTATCGCCAGGTCTTTGAAGCTGGGACCTCATCTTGGCTGTGTCCCCTAAGGAATGAAAGAGATATAAGGTCCTGGAATCGGATGGTTTGATGACAGGCTAGGGAGCAGGGGAGCCAGATTAAGTCCTGATTCCACTCCTGGCTGTGTGATCTCAGGCAAGTGATTCAACCTCTCTGAGCTTCCGTTTCTCTTCTGTCTCTTCCTGCCTTTTCAGCACGTGTCTGCCCCTGTTTCATTTTCTTGTCTGGCCTAAACCGTCGCTCACTTTCATCTCCACGCTATCTGATCAGCCCCCACATCCAACTCCTTCTTCACCAAGGAGGGGAATGACACAGCCAGAAGCAGGGGCAGTGCCCACTGGGGGTTCAATCATCAGAGGGACAAGTTTCTGAATCAAGTACAAACTGGGTCACCTGAGCAGACAGGCTCAGCGGGAATCCTGAGAAGCAGCCGGCTAACGCAGGTGGTGAAAACTGCAGCTTCCCCGGCAGCTGTCTTCTGCCTGCCCAGTCTCACTGTCAGTGCCTTGTGGGCAGGGATTTTGTCTATCACCTCTGTTGTACTGTGCTCTCCCAAGCGTCTCCAAGCTCCAGCCCCAGCCGGCGGAGTCAGACCATAAACTGGCTGTCTGCCCCGAGAGAAGCAACATGGCCTAGTGGAACGAGCGCGGGCCTGGAATTCAGAGGACCTGAGTTCAAATCCTAACTCCGCCACGTCGCTGCTGGGTGGTCTTGAGCAAGGCACAACTTCTCTGTGCCTCAGCTGCCTCATCTGTAAAATGGGGGTGAAGACTGACAGGGGACAGTCGCACGGTACGTGAACTGTGTCCAACCTGATTATCCTGTTCCTACCCCGGTACTTAGTACACTGTCCGGCACAAAGTAAGAGCCTAACAAATACTGTTAAAAAAAAAAATCCTCAGCACAGCACTCCACACACAGGAAGACTCGATAAACACCCTGCACTGATTGATGGCAACTGCCGCGATGGTCAATATGGGCTTTGTGATACTATCCTTGGTAGGCCGCACCCCTGCCAGCCTTCTCACCTGCCACATCCACTGACCCAAGATGGGTAGGGACAGTGAGTGGCGCGAAGCAAACCACCAGCACTAGAATCCATTCCTTCACACAGGATCTCTGTCTGAAGTCTCAGGACTTAGGCTCATCCAAACCAACATCATCGTTGCAAAAGCTTTCTTTCATTCCCACCCTCTGGTCTTCAAAGGTCCACTTTGTCTGAGTTTCCAATGCCGCAATCCAAAGAAATTGAATTCATTTCCTCAGACTTCCCTGTGATTGCATTTCTGCCCCTTCAGGAGACATTCCTCTCTGGAGATTTTCCTTACCTCCTTCACAGGGATGGCAATGAGAATCAATCAACGGTATTTACTGAGCACAAACTGTGTGCAGAGCACCATACTCAGTGCTTGGGAGAGGTCAATCAGTTAATGGGACTTTCTGAATGCTTACTGTGTACAGAGCACTGGATTAAGTGCCTGGGAGAGTACAATACATCAGAGTTGGTAGACAGGTTCCCTGCCCACAGTGAGCTTACAGTCTAAAGGGGGAGGCACAATGAAAATAAATTATGGATATGTACGTAAGTGCTGTGGGGTACAAAGTATAAGTCTAGGCCAATACGACAAACTTGGTAGGCACAATTCCTGCCCACAAGGAGTTTACAGCCTAGAAGGGGGAACAGACATTAAAATAAATTAAAAAGAGGGGAATGACAGAGCATAAGAGCTGTGGGGTTGCAGTGAAGTGAGCGTGGAGCCCTCCCGAGGGACAGGGATGGTGTTCTAATTCCCACCTATGTAGTCTTTCCCAGCGCTCTGCACACAGTAAGCGATTAATACTATTACTACTACTACTAGAAGGGGTAAGCTTCCCTGGGAATAGGCCGGGAAGTCTTGCTGGACAGACCCAAAGGGAAATGCAAGGTCTGCTGTGATCTTAAGTGTCCGTGGGGAGGACGGGGCCCTCATCTCTGGGTGGCCCCGTCAATGAGCTGATACACCAGTCTCTGTCCTCACCAGTCTGAATCCACCAGACAAGATGGGTGAGGGGTCGTACCCAATCCAGACCTCACGATAGAGCCAGGGCACGGACAGGAAGCCGCGGGGAGGACCGTGCCCCTCATGGCAGTAGAGATGGGTGTCCCAGAGGTGAGAATCCTAGAGGGGGCATAAGGATCTCTGCAATGGGGGAACAGAACGGCAAGTTCAAGACCACGTGGGGGGTCTCTCGGCCACGAAGTCGAGGCAGCTCAACATGGTGGCCGGTGTTGGGGAAGGGATGGAGGCCACCCCATCCCCGACCTGAGCCTAGACTTGTGCAGGGCAGCGACCTCCTGGCGAGATCTACCAAGATTACACTGCACTTTCCACTCTCTGCCTCTCAATCCCCTTCAACCCTCTCTCTCAGAAACACTTCTACTTTGGGCTCGTCCCTTTCCTCAGGCTCTGGTCTGCTGGATTTTGAGTCCCAGGCCTTGTTGATGGATGCCAAGGTCCACTGGTACCTCCCATCCTACTGCTACAGCACCCCCGTCCATCCTCAGCTGGGGAGAGGCCGAAACAAGCTTCTCTGTTACGTTTCTTGGACATAATAATAATGTTGGTATTTGTTAAGCACTTACTATGTGCCAAGCACTGTTCTAAGCACTGGGGTAGATACAAGGTCATCAAGTTGTCCCACGTGGGGCTCACAGTCTTAATCCCCATTTTACAGACGAGGTAACTGAGGCCCAGAGCAGTTAAGTGACTTGCCCAAAGTCACACAGCTGACAAGTGGCGGAGCCGGGATTAGAACCCACGACCTCTGACTCCCAAGCCCGGGCTCTTTCCACTAAGCCACGTGCTGCTGCATGCCTGCATAATAATAATGGTATTTGTTAAGTGCTTTCTAGGTGCCAAGCACTGTACTAAGCACTTGGGTAGATGTAAGATAATCAGGTCCCACATTAGGTTCACAGTCTAAGTAGAAGGGAGAACAGGGATTGAATCCCATTCTGTAAATGAGAACTGAATTTCGGAGAAGTTAGGCGACTTGCCCAAGGTCACACAGCAGGTACATGGAAGAGCTGGGATTACAGCCCAGATCTTCTGACTCCCAAGCCACACATTTAAGCACATACGCACGTGCAGCCTTTCAGCTCCAGCCTGAGCTTACAGGGGTTCCCACAGGAAAGGGGAAGCTCTGAAGATGAAGAGGTCAGAGACAAAAGTGACATTCAGACATCAGACCTCGGGCAAATCACTTGACTGCTAACTGGAGTGTCATCCCGTTCACCTGGGTGGAGCTAGCACATCCCCAGGGGCCCTACCCACCCTCCTCAAACTGCCAGACTTCCCCACAGCCTCTTCCCTGAGTCACCCCAGTTCCATCCCAGCCCCCTTCCTATATTGGAGTGGGGTAGTGGGCTTGGATTCAGTGGTTAAATAAGTCACCCTCCATTTCCTTCCACCCCCTCTCCTGCCCAGGGAAGACAACCACAGCAAAGGCGCCGGCCTCTCCGTCTCCCGTGGCCACTTGTACTTCCCAAGCGCTTAGTACAGTGCTCTGCACTTAGTAAGTGCTCAATAAATACGATTGATGATGATGATGATGATGATGACACTACAGCCACGGCAGGGATGAAGGGTGGAGATAGGCAGAGTGGGGCTGGGACACCGCCCAAGACCCCACGGCCACGTCCACTGTTCACGGGAGGGATCGAGGGATTAGGGAAGGGGCCGTTAAGATCCCAACCTAACTGACTCAGAATCCAAGAGCCGCAGCCCGGAACTGGGAAGTGGGTAGTGGGAAGGGGGTGTGGGGAAACCAATGGGAGGCCCAGGAGTACAAGTCCTAGCTTGGCCACGGATGTGCTCAGATTCCCTGCGTTACGGCAGCGTGTCCCATCTCTTCCCGGGGGACGCTGGGAGAGGTCGGCCACAGGAGGGGTCGTCAAGAGCACGGTTTCAATGTGGGCAGTAAGGGTGCGTCCCGGGCTCTCACTCATCTGTTTCCCCTCCTCCCAATTCACTTCCCTGACGGCACAGCTATTTCCCCAGGGGAGAGGGTATTTACAGTCATTTGCAAAGAGCAACCACAGAGGTGGGGGTGGGTGGTGGGAGAGAAGAAGAAAAGCAATCTCCAGACCTCAGGGTCCCACACCCCACCCCTAGCTCAGTTTTGGAATTCTGCACAGGACACTGGCCCTCTCCCCTCTTCTGGCCGGCACTGACCAGCCGGCTTGTCCTGGGGCACCCAGGCCTTGGCTGCCTCAGACGATGGTGGGACTGGATTTTGGAGAGCTGGCAGCAACAGCCAGGAAGTTGGAGGGGAGAGGGGGGCGGGGAGCGGTGGGTGGGAAACTAGGCTGGAGCCAATTTTGGGAATCCCAGACCTGGCGTCCTGGGCACCGGACGGTGCCTCTCCGGACCGCTCTGGCTCCGCAGAATGGGGGCCTGGCCAAGGGCTCCTGAGCCGGCAGCCTTTGTCATAGGTGGAGCCAAACGGGCACACGAGACATGCTTATGAGACCGGAACTAAACCTGAGCTGCTGGCGGGGAGGAAGAGGAGCCTGAGGCCAGCAGCTCATACCCCTTTTACTCTCTCCCCCACCGCAACAGCTGGGGTTTCCTTGGCGCTCTGCCAGCTGGAGGAGGAGGAGGAGAAAGAAGACGGACAGAGGTGTTACTACTGCAAGGGGAAGCCCTTCCTCAGAGACCCAAGCTTTGGCCGGAGGGCCGGGCCAGCAACAAGCAGTGGAGGGACCAGTTCCCTCATCTATAAAATGGGAACTCAAAACCTGTTCTCCCTCCTACGTAGCCTGTGAGTCCCATGCAGGACAGGAAATGTAGCTCCCGCATCTTTCCCAGTGCTCAATTCAGTGCCTGGCACATAGTAAGTACTTAACAAATACCACCATTACTATTATTATTGGCCTTGGCCCAAATCTACAGCATCAAACGTCAGGAGTGGCTTTGGGAAGGGTCAAGGGGCAGAAGCCCAAAGCTCACAGCAAATATTCAGACATCCAGCCCTGATTCTGCCCAGCAGGGCTAGCAGCTTGCTCTCTCCTCTTACCCCCAAAAGGGTGGAGGCCTCAGGGCGATCCCAGGGGACTCTCTAGAAACCCCAGTGTTCTCAACTCTCATGGCCCCAACAGCATCACCAAGCACTTGGTTGACAGAATTGAAACCCCAACCCCCTCCCACCCCTACAACTGTGCTCTTATCTTCCCTAGCCATCTCTCAAGCCTGCTTGCCAAATCTACACCCTCCGACCCTCAACCCCTCTCACCTCTAAAAACCCCTGTGCCCATTCTTTTTCTTTAATGATATTTGTTAAGCACTTACTGTGTGTCAAGCACTGCTCAAAGTGCTGGGGCACATCAATCAATGGTATTTATTGAGCACTTACTACACGCAAAGCACGGTACTAAGTGCTTGGGAGTTTACAACACAACACAATTAATAAATAATGATAATAACTGTAGTATTTGTTAAGGGCTTATATGCCAAGCACTGTACTAATCTCTGGGGTGGATACAAGCACATCGGGTTGGACACAGTCCCCGTCCCACGTGGGGCTCACAGTCTCAATCCCCAATTTGCAGATGAGGTAATTGAGGCACAGAGAAGTGAAGTGACTGGCCCAAGGTCACACAGCTGTCAAGTGGAGGAGCCGGAATTAGAACCTAGGTCCTCCTGACTCCACCAGGTCACGCTGCTTCACCCTTCTTCCCTTCCCGACCGCCATCTTCAACCGCTCACTCTCCCGTGGCTCATCTTCCCTGGATCCCATGGCACCCTCCAGCTATCACCCCATCTCCCCACCATTGGTCCTGTCCTAACTCCTCCAAAGGTTGCCTCCTTTTGACCTTCCTTTGTGAGCCACTACACTCTGGCTTCCCCTTCACCAGACCACCCTCTCCAAGGTCACCAATGACCTCCTGTCCACAGTAAGCGCTCAATAAATAAATACGATTGAATGAATTGGACGACACTCGATTCTAATCCTCCTTGACCACTCGGCTGTGGACCACTCCCTTTTTCTGGAAACATTATCTAGCTTTGCTCTCCACAACCTAATCCTCTCCCGGTCCTCCTCCTTACCTCTCCGGCTGCTACCCCTCAGTCTCTTTCAACGGCTTCTCTCCTGCCTCTCGCCCGCTGACGGCGGGTGTTCCTCAAGGAGCTGTTCTGGATGCCCTCCTCTCCTCACTCTCCACTCACTCCCTTGGGGAATCCATCCGCTCTACGGCTTTGGGGATCGTGTCTTCTATCGTGCTTCTCCAAGTGCTCGGGACAGTGCCCTGCTTTAAGGAGGCGCTCAAGAAATACCGTCATCCAGTGATTGAGGAAGGGGAGTCCACAGTCAGTGGCTACCCCACAGGTGACGTCTTGGAAGACTGACACTCTTTAGGAAGCCTGCCAGATTCAAAACCCGCCCCAGTCACTGGGACCAATGGCGTATGGAAGGCAGGCCACTTCCTCCGTTAGAGGGGCTCTCTGCCCCTCCATTAGAGGGGCTGGGGCAATGGACAGCAAGGAAGAAGGCTTTTACTCTTTAAATGCTGGGGCTGTCTGTCCCATTCCCACAGGGCTCCTGGCCTGCCACGAGAAGACCTTGACAGCTGGTGGGAATGGGCAAGAACCCGCCAATATGTTCAAAAGGAGAGGCCCTTCAGAGGCTCAGCTACCCTACTGGGGTCTTAATCAGAGCCCACACATGTGCCATCGTCCCCATCCCCGCTCTCCTGAGAGCTCGAGCCCCTGGGTCCCAGAAGCTGGGGTTTTCCACTCTGGCATTACCCTCTACACTTCCTGGGGCTTCACGCAACCACTGAATGCTCAAAACACTCTTTCGTGCCAGCTCCCCGTCAAAAACCACCCCTTCTCAACCTAGGGTCAGAGCCAGTTTTTTTCCCCCTCGGTTTGGGGGAGAAAAAAAAGAAAAGCAGCGTGACCTGGTAGAAAGAGCACAGGCCTTGTAGTCAAAGAACCTGGGTTCTAATCCTGGCTCCCCAACTTGTCTGGAGGGTGACTTTGGGCAAGTCACAACTTCTCTATACCTCACTCACCTCTTCTATAAAATGGGGTTCAATGCCCGTTCATCCTCCTACTTAACAATGAGCTCCACGTGGGGCAGGGACTGTGTCCGACTTGATTACCTCATATCTAGCCCAGCACTTAGTACAGTTCGTAGTAAACAGTCAGCATCATAAAAAAGATGCCCCCAAACAGATGAATGCCATATATCCAGAAAGCTGGGGATTCTAGGCGATGGTGTGGGCAGGAGGCAGGCGGGCTTGGTAGGGGACAGGATGCCATGCTGGAGGAAGGGAATGGGGGGTGGGGAGGGCGTGGATGGGGACTCCCCGGAGGATGTCTGAAACGGGGGCTACGTCAGCCCCAATCGGAGCGGTACCGCTGCCTTCTGGGATGGGGAAAACCCCACCCCACAGCCTCACCTCCCCCTGCTTCTGGCCAGTCGAGCACGTGCTGGAGGCAGCAGGGGAATCACACACAAAATTCCTGAGGCTGAAGATGATGCTCGGCCTCCCCTCTTCCCTCTGGGTGCCAGGTTTCCTGCCCCAGAGGTGCCCGGTTTGGTCCACCCCATGGGATGGTGTGCGGCCCAAAGGCCCAGAGGAGGGCACGGCATCCCACAGCTACCTCTACTGCTGGGGAGGAACAGGAAGGAAAAGGGAAATTGTAAACCCACTTGCTCGGGGGCTGTTGCCTCCAATGGGCGGTCGGGCTTTGGCATCTCACCGGCCTCAGTTATCGCCCGGACCTTTCCAATCGTGTCCACCAGGCTGGGAGGGGGAGACTGGCCCCGAGAACACCGGAGCGCACCCCAGACAGTGACGGAGAGCGGATCTGATCTCAGGGGATTCCTGTCCCACCTGCCGGGCGCGGGGAGAAGCCTTGTACTAAGGCTATGGGCAAGATCCAGGCCACTGTGTCCCACCCACCCTCCCTGATGCTGGGAGGGTCAGTGGACCTGGACGACGCAGGCGAGCAAGCACTAGAAGTGGGGAATGAGGGGAGGGCGGGGTGAGGGAGAGTGAAGCGGATGGGGACGGGTCTCCGCAGCCATCCCCCTGCGCCCGTGCCCCTCAGGCCACGGTAGGCTGCCGCACTGGGTGGAACGCCAGTTGGGTTGGCAAAAGCCCCAGAAGACAGACGGGAGGCTCTCCTCCTACTGGTAAGCGCACAGGCTTGGGAGTCAGAGGACGTGGGTTCTAATGCCAGCTCGGCCACTTGTGTGCTGTGTGACCTTAGGCAAGTCACCTAACTTCTCTGGGCCTCAGTCACCTCATCTGTAAAATGGGGATGAAGACAATGAGCCCCTCATGGGACAACCTGATTACCTTGTATCTACCCCAGTGCTTAGAGCGGTGCTTGGCATGTAGTAAGCACTTCGTAGATACCATAATTATTATTATTATTATCTTGACCTCCAGAAACATACCTAACCCCACCTTCCTGAAGGCGGGGTGGAGGAACCCCTGATGACTGTTTCTCGATGCCAACCACATCTCTAGCCCGGCACCCATGGGGAGCTGCAAGACTCATTGGGACTATCAGCCCAGGCCTTCCCTCACGGGCCCTGAGCGGTTTCAGGGACGAACGCTGCAGGGAGCGGTGAGGGCATCAACCTGGCTCTGCCGCTTGTCTACTGCATAACCTTGGGCAAGTCCCTTCACTTCTCTGGGCCTCAGTTCCCTTATCTGTAAAATGGAGATTGAGACTGTGAGCCCCACGTGGGACAACCTGATTACTCTGTATCCCCTAGTGCTTAGAACAGTGCTTGGCACAGAGTAAGCACTTAACCAATACCATCATTATTATTCTCTGGGTCTCAGTTCCCTCACCTGCAAAAAAAGGAGAGTGAGACTATGAGCCCCAAGTGGGACAATCAGATTCCCTTGTATCTACCTCAGCACTTAGAACAGTGCTTGGCACAAAGTGAATGCTTAACAAATACCATCATCATTATTATTATTATTCTCTGGGCCTCCATTCCCTCATCTGTAAAATGGGGAGTGAGACTGTGAGCCCCAAGTGGGACAATCGGGTTACTTTGTATCTCCCCCTGGGCTTAGAACAGTGCTTGGCACAAGGTAAGTGCTTAACAAATACCATCATCATTATTCTGATTATTCTCTGGGCCTCAGTTCCCTCATCCGTAAAAAGGGGAGTGAGACTGTGAGCCCCAAGTGGGACAATCGATTACCTTGTATTGACCCTCGCGCTTAGAACTGTGCTTGGCACAAAGTGAGAGCTTATCATCATCATTATTATGATTCCCTCATCCGTAAAAAGGGGAGTGAGACTGTGAGCCCCAAGTGGGACAATCGGATTACCTTGTATTGACCCTTGCGCTTAGAACTGTGCTTGGCACAAAGTGAGAGCTTATCATCATCATTATTATGATTCCCTCATCTGTAAAATGGGGAGTGTACTTCCCAAGCGCTTAGTACAGTACTCTGCACACAGTAAGTGCTCAATAAATACGACTGAATGAATGAATAAGTGAGACTGTGAACCCCAAGTGAGACAATCGGATTCCCTTGTATCTCCACCGGTGCTTAGAACAGTGCTTGGCACAAAGTGAGCACTTAACAAATACCATCATTATTATTATTATTGTTCTCTGGGCCTCTGTTCCCTCATCTGTAAAAAGGAGAGTGAGCCTGTGAGCCCCAAGTGGGACAGATTCCCTTGTATCTACCCTCGCACTTAGAACAGTGCTTGGCACAAAGTGAACGCTTAACACACACCATCATCATTATTTCCCTCATCTGTAAAAAAGGGAGTGAGACTGTGGGCCCCAAGTGGGACAATCAGATTCCTTTGTATCTCCCCCTGTGTTTAGAACAGTGCTTGGCACAAAATGAGCGCTTACCATCATCATTATTATGATTACTCTCTGGGCCTCCGTTCCCTCATCTGCAAAAAGGGGAGTGAGACTGTGAGCTCCAAGAGGAACAATCAGGTTCCCTTGTATATCCCCTCGCGCTTGGAACAGTGCTTGGCACAAAGTGAATGCTTAACAAATACCTTCATATTTATTCTGATTATTCTCTGGGCCTCAGTTCCCTCATCTGCAAAAAGGGGAGTGGGACTGTGAGCTACAAGAGGAACAATCAGATTCCCTTGTATCTCCCCTCGCGCTTGGAACAGTGCTTGGCACAGAGTGAATGCTTAACAAATACCTTCATCTTTATTCTGATTATTCTCTGGGCCTCAGTTCCCTCATCTGCAAAAAGGGGAGTGGGACTGTGAGCTCCAAGAGGAACAATCAGATTCCCTTGTATCTCCCCTCGTGCTTAGAACAGTGCTTGGCACAAAGTGAGCGCTTGCCATCATCATTATTACGATTACTCTCTGGGCCTCCGTTCCCTCATCTGTAAAAAGGGGAGTGAGACCGTGAGCTCCAAGCGGAACAATCCCCTTGTATCTCCCCTCGAGCTTAGAACAGTGCTTGGCACAAAGTGAGCGCTTACCATCATCATTACTACGATTACTCTCTGGGCCTCCGTTCCCTCATCTGCAAAAAGGGGAGTGAGACTGTGAGCTCCAAGAGGAACAATCCCTTTGTATCTCCCCTCGCACTCAGAACAGTGCTTGGCACAAAGTGAGCGCTTACTACCATCATTACTACGATTACTCTCTGGGCCTCCGTTCCCTCATCTGCAAAAAGGGGAGTGAGACTGTGAGCTCCAAGAGGAACAATTCCTTTGTATCTCCCCTAGCACTCAGAACAGTGCTTGGCACAAAGTGAGCGCTTACCATCATCATTATTACGATTACTCTCTGGGCCTCCGTACTCTCATCTGCAAAAAGGGGAGTGAGACTGTGAGCTCCAAGAGGCACAATTCCTTTGTATCTCCCCTCGCGCTTAGAACAGTGCTTGGCACAAAGTGAGCGCTTACCATCATCATTACTATGATTACTCTCTGGGCCTCCGTTCCCTCATCTGCAAAAAGGGGAGTGAGACTGTGAGCTCCAAGAGGAACAATTCCTTTGTATCTCCCCTCGCACTCAGAACAGTGCTTGGCACAAAGTGAGCGCTTACCATCATCATTATTACGATTACTCTCTGGGCCTCCGTTCCCTCATCTGCAAAAAGGGGAGTGAGACTGTGAGCTCCAAGAGGAACAATTCCTTTGTAGCTCCCCTCGCACTTAGAACAGTGCTTGGCACAAAGTGAGCGCTTACCATCATCATTACTATGATTACTCTCTGGGCCTCCGTTCCCTCATCTGCAAAAAGGGGAGACTGTGAGCTCCTCGCGGAACAATCCCCTTGTATCTCCTCTCGAGCTTAGAACAGTGCTTGGCACAAAGTGAGCGCTTACAATCATCATTACTACGATTACTCTCTGGGCCTCTGTTCCCTCATCTGCAAAAAGGGGAGACTGTGAGCTCCAAGCGGAACAATCCCTTTGCATCTCCCCTCGCGCTTAGAACAGTGCTTGGCACAAAGTGAGCGCTCACTACCATCATTACTACGATTACTCTCTGGGCCTCCGTTCCTTCATCTGCAAAAAGGGGAGTGAGACTGAGCTCCAAGAGGAACAATCCCCTTGTGTCACCCCTCGAGCTTAAAACAGTGCTTGGCACAAAGTGAGCGCTCACCATCGTCATTATTCTTCTGATTATTGTCTGGGCCTCCGTTCCCTCATCTGGGGGTTGGGACTGTGAGCCCCAAGGCGGGGCGGGGATTGCGTCCATTAGCTTGGACGCCCCCCCGGCGCTTAGTCCAGTGCCCGACCCGTAGTAAGCGCCATCCGACGGCCGGCAGGGCCCCCAGGAGTCCCGGGCAGGCCGGGGGGAGGCAGGACCGGTCACTCACCTCTCCGGGCGCCCGTCGGGCTGGACGGGCCGCTCCCCGGAGGAGGGGGCCCAAAGCGGGGCGGCGATGGAGTAGACGCCGCTGGGGCGCCCGGCCCCCCGCGGCCGAGGAGGGGCGAGGCTGGCGGCGGGGCCCGGGAGCGGGAGCAACGGGAGCAACGGGAGCAACGGGAGCAACGGGAGCGGGGGGGGACTCCTCCTCCTCCTCCTCCTCCTCCTGGTCCTCCTGCTCCTGGTCCTCGGGGGCGGGGGACGCTCCTCCTCGGCGGAGGCGTCCAGCCGCGGGGGCCGGGCCCGCTGCGGCTCAGCCGGGCGCTGGCGGGCCTGCGGGGAGGAAGCGGGGCCCGGATCCATCCGCCCGCCCCACGGCGCCTGCGCACGGAGGGACACGGACGGCGGCCCGCGGACCGCGGACGGCGGGGGACACGCGACACCTTCCGGCCGCCGCGGGACATTGCAGGGGCCGCATCGGCAGGATCGGCGGGCGGGGCGGGGCGGGGCGGGGGGGGGGGCGGCAGAGCTCCGCTCCGCCCGAGCATCATTCTTTCTTTCATTCTTTCATTCTTTCTTTCTTTCTTTCTTTCTTTCTTTCTTTCTTTCTTTCTTTCTTTCTTTCTTTCTTTCTTTCTTTCTTTTTCTTTCTTTCTTTCCTTTCTTTCTCTCTTTCTTTCTTTCTTTTCTTTCTTTCTCTCTTTCTCTCTCTCTTTCTTTCTTTTTCTTTCTTTCTTTCTCTCTCTTTCTTTTTCTTTCTTTCTTTCTTTCTTTTTCTCTTTCTTTCTTTCCTTCTTTCTTTCTTTCCTTCTTTCTTTCTTTCCTTCCTTCCTTCCTTTCTTCCTTTCTTTCTTTCTTTCCTTCCTTCTTTCCTTCTTTCTTTTTCTTTCCTTTTTTCTTTCCTTCTTTCTTTCCTTCTTTCCTTCTTTCTTTCTTTCTTTCTTTCTTCCTTCCTTCCTTTCTCTCTTTCTTCCTTTCTTTCTTTCTTTCTCTCTTTCTTTCTTTCTTTCTTTTTCTCTTTCTTTCTTTCCTTCTTTCTTTCTTTCTTTCTTTTTCTTTCTTTCCTTCTTTCTTTCTTTCCTTCCTTCCTTCCTTCCTTCCTTTCTTTCTTTCCTTCTTTCCTTCCTTTCTTTCTTTCCTTCTTTCCTTCCTTTCTTTCTTTCTTTCTTTCTTTCCTTCTTTCCTTCTTTCTTTCCTTCTTTCTTTCCTTCTTTCCTTCTTTCTTTCTTTCCTTCTTTCTTTCTTTCCTTCTTTCTTTCTTTCCTTCTTTCTTTCTTCCTTTCTTCCTTTCTTCCTTCCTTCCTTCCTTCCTTCCTCTCTTCCTTCCTCTCTTTCTTCCTTCCTTCCTTTCTTTCTTTCTTTCTTTCTTTCTTTCTTTCTTTCTCTCATTCAATCAATCAGTCATTCATTCAATCGCATTCATTCATTCAGTCAATCAGTCATTCATTCAATCGCATTCGTTCGTCCGTTCATTCAGTCAATCATCCACTCAATCACATTGAGTCACCGTTCATTCCTTCAATCGCATTTGGTCATTCGGTCGTTCGTTCATTCATTCATTCATTCGGTCGTCTTTATTGAGCGCTCACTGTGTGCGGAGCACTGTACTGAGCGCTTGGGAAGTACAAGTTGGCAACATATAGAGACGGTCCCTACCCAACAGTGGGCTCATTCACTCAATCGCATTTAGTCACCATTCATTCATTCAATCGCATTCATTCATTCATTCAACCGCATCCGTTCGTTCATTCATTCAATCACATTTATTCATTCATTCATTCACTAGCATTCATTCATTCAATCATTCAATCACATTCATTCATTCGTTCATTCAATAGCATTCATTCATTCATTCATTCATTCAATCGCATTTATTCATTCAGTGAGTCAGTCGTATTTATTGAGCGCTTACTGTCTGCAGAGCACTGTACTAAGCATTTGGGAAGTACATATCGACCACATGTAAAATAGCAGTGTGGCTCAGTGGAAAGAGCACAGGCTTTGGAGTCAGAGGTCGTGGGTTCAAATCCTGGCTCTGCCAATTGTCAGCTGTGTGACTTTGGGCAAGTCACCTAACTTCTCTGTGCCTCAGTTACCTCATCTGTAAAATGGGGGTGAAGACTGTGTGCCCCCCATGGGACAACCCGATCACCTTCTAACCTCCCCAGTGCTTAGAACAGTGCTTTGCTCAAAGTAAGCACTTAATAAATGCCATTATTATTATTATTATTATATAGAGACAGTCCCTACCCAACAACAGGCTCACAGTCTAGAAGAAGGAGACAGACAACAAAACAAGTAGACAGGTGTCAATACCACCAGAATAAATATAATTATAGCTATTGACACATCATTAATAAAATAAATAGATTAATAAATATGTACAAATAAAATAAATAGAGTAATAAATATGTACCAATATATACAAGGGCTATGGAAAGTACAATTCGGCAACAGAGACCATCCCTGTCCACAGTGGGCTCACAGTCTAGAAGGGGGGAGACAGACATCAAAACAAGTAAACATTAATTAATTCATTCAGTCAGTCAGTCAAGCGTATTTATCGAATGCTTACAGGGTGCACAGCACTATACAGAGCGTTTGGAAAGTACAATTCAGAAACAAAGAGAGACAGTCCCTTCCCACAACGGGCTCACAGTCTAGAAGGGGTGGAGACAGGCATCAAAATAATTAAACAGGCATCAGTAGCATCACTACAAATTAATAGAATTATAGGTATATACACATCATTAATAAAAATAAATAGAATTATAAATATGTACATATATACACAAGTGCTGTGGGGGTGGTAGAGTAAAGGGAGTGAGTTGGGGGAAAAACAGGGAAGCAGCGTGGCTTAGTGGAAAGAACAGAGGCTAGGGAGTCAGAGGACATGGGTTCTTACCCTGCTCCGCCACTTGTCTGCTGTGTGACCTTGGGCAAGTCACTTAACTTCTCTGTGCCTCAGTTACCTCATCTGTAAAATGGGGATTAGGACTGTGAGCCCCAAGTGGGACAACTTGATTACCTTGTATCTACCCCAGCGCTTAGAACAGTGCTTTGCACATGGTAAGTGTTTAACAAATGCCATTATTATGAATAATTATTATAGGGAGGGGGGAGCAGAGGCTTAGTCTGGGGGACGGGCTGTCTGTCTGCGGAGTCATTGGAGCGGCCTCGAGAAGTGGATGGAATGGAGGCCTGGGGTCACCGAGGTCCGGGGGGGGGTCGCAGAGTCCAGAGCTGGTCCCCTGCCCCCGGCCTTGTTTGATTCTTGGGGTTGACTGAACGTCCCCCCGCTTCCTCTCCTTGCTGGAGAAGTAGAGGCTGCCGGGCCACAGCAGCTGTTCAGAAAAGCTGGCTGCATCGTAGGAGCATTTTCCATTTCCCTCCCGCAGTTCTCTCATTCGGCCCTCTCTGATACCCACTGGACAGGAGGGAGGAAGGAGGGACAGGGCCCCATATTCTTTTAGAACATGCCGTGTTCAAGAAGGTGTAGACGATTTGGGGCTTTTCATCCGACAATGCATGAAGCAAGAGGCTGAGTCGAACTGAGTGAAAAAGGGCGAGGAGGAGGGGCCCCAGAAAAAGGACCTTTTAGTCTGTGCAGATACTCTCTAAATGCAACTTGCAGACTTCAGAAAAGATGATAGGAAGCTCTGGGTTCAGATGCTTCTGAAAGTCAAGGCAGAGAAGGCGCAAGGTGTTTTAGGAATCATAGATGTGTAATTTGTGTGAAGTGCTTACTAGATGCCCATACTTAAAACTTGAGCCCTGGGGTAGGCAGAGATGAGATAATCAGGCCCGCGGCAGTCCTTGTCCCCCGCGGGGTTCACCATCCAAGGAGGAGGGGCAACAGGTATTTAATCCCCGTTTCACAGAGTAGAAAACTGAGGCCCAGAAAAGTAAAGTGACTTGCCCAAAGCCGCACAGCAAGCAGGTGGCTGAGATGGTCTTCTGAGTCAGAGGCCCAGGCTCTTTGCAGTAGCTGCTTCTTTCTCACAAGTTGATGAGCCTAAGTTAAGAGCCAATACTATCAATTTTTTGCACCATCTGCTATCCAAACAGACCAAACAACCAAATTCACATTAGCTTGGATCCCAGAAGGTTAGGTCGCCCACCAAACCAAGGTGGACAAATCCCTGTTCAAGATGGCCCTGACCCTTTAGGTTTGATTATCTTGATTTTGCCAAATCCCAACTCATTTGCCAAATCAGCTTCTCTGTAATTAGAAGTTTGGAAATGCTCTGCTGCAATCTTTAAAGGCTCCCCAGAGCCTTGGTATCTGTCATTCTGAGGTTCCCAAAGAATCCTGGATTCTGGGAGGGTGGAATCAGCAGCCAGAGGGGCATTTCAGGACTAGCAGCTTGGGAAGTTATTATCTGCATGGGCCAGGGTTGAGCAGGAGCCCAGCGGGAGGAAGTGAGGAGACACTGCAGCCGACTGAATAATAATTGCGATATTTGTTAAGCGCTTACTCTGTGCCAAGCACCGTACTTAGTCCTGGGGGTAGAGACAAGATAATCAGGCCCCACATGGGACTAAGACTAAACTCGTTGTGAGCAGGGATCATGTCCGCTAAATTCTGTTGTGTTGTATTCTCCCAACCTCCTAGAACAGTGCTCTCCACCCGGAAAGTGCTCAATAAATCTGATTGATTGATTGAATGAGTCTCTGCATTTGGTAATTAAAAATTACACAAATTAATTGCAAATTAGAGTCTATTCAATCTAGATGAAGGTTAAAATGGGACTGGACCACTGCCCAATCCCTTCTCCCTCCTCCTTCTCCCTCCCACCTCTCACTGCCTGCTCACCCCGCCACCATCCCCCCCAATACTCCACCTCCACCACCACCTTGGTTAATCCAAGGAGGAGGGGTCTGGAGTTGCCCCCCACCCCCCTGCCTGTACAGAAACTCAAGGGAAGTCAGGCGTCAGGCCACGGCGGGTGTGACAGCTTAAAGTTGTTGGTGTGAAATGGTTTGAAACCCAGACTGTTGGGGCCGCCCCCCAAGGGGAAAAAACAGGAAACAAAGATAAAAGGTTGACTTGCAGTAAAGTCCCCATCGGCTTCCTGTAGAGCAGGTGCTTGCTTGCTGAGATAGAGACCTGGAGGAAATAAGTTCAGTAAGCTCCTGAGGTTGGACCAACTCCCACTCAGACCTTCTATAGCACCTTTCACAGCCTCAGTGGCATGCCCGGGGGAAGGTGGGAGGGGCGGAGGAGGGAGAGAGCTTAGTGCAGCCCTTCACGCTCAGTAGGCGTTCAGTAAATACCACTGCTCAATGGATTGAAACTGAGGCTCAGAGAGACTCTGTGACTTTGGTAAAGTCACACGGCAAACTCAGGAACTGGGAAATAGAAATGAAGCATCCTGCCCCTTTCAGTCTCTCTGCTTTAAGTCTTAAGGCCTTACTTGGGGGCATCAACTATGTTTCTTCTTCCTCTTTGAAGGCCCTCTCGGAGATTCTGGAGGCAAGATGATACTCCTACACAGAAGTCTTCAACCTGATGCTCAAGAGCACTTGAGCACTCAGTAACATCAGAAAAGTGCTCAGAGATGAAAAAAATGTGAAAGTGAAGGAAAAGAAGCCAAGCCCATTGTTGGGTAGGGACCATCTTTATATGTTGCTGTTATGTACTTCCCAAGTGCCTAGTACAGTGCTCTGCACAAGTAAATGCTCAATAAATACAATTGAATGAATGAGAGGGAAGCAGCATGGCCTAGAGGAAAGAGCACAGGCTTGGGAGTCAGAGGACCTGGGTTCCAATCCTGACTCCACCACTGTCTGATGTGACCTTGGGCAAGTCACTTAACTTCTCTGTGCCTCAGTTACTGCATCTACAAAAGGGGGATTAAGACTTATGGGACATGGACGGTGTCTAACCTGATTATCTTGTGTCTACCACATTAAGCCCTGTGTCTCCCTAAACCCTCATTTCCTCTTCTCCCACTCCCTTCTGTATCACTCTTGTATCTGAATTTGCACTCTTTTTTTACCCCTTTCTCGGCCCCCACAGCACTTATGTTCATATCCATAATTTATTTCTTTATGCTAACGACTGCCTCCCCCTCCAGAATGTAAGCTTGCTTTGGGCCAGAAAGGTATTGACCAACTCTTATATTGTTAACAGCGTATTTTCCCAAGTGCTTAGTACAGTGCTATGCACACAATAAGTGCTCAATAAATACGATTGATTGATTGATACCATGGTGCTTAGTACAGTGCCTGGATTGTAGAAAGTGCTTAACAAATACCATGAAAAAGGAAAGGACAAAAATCCATCAATAGATGGAATTTATAGAGTGCTTACTGTGTGCTAAGCACTAGAGAGAATAAAAAAGAGTCAGTAGACAGGATCTCTGTATTCAAGGATCTTCCAGGACACAGGCATTAAAATAAATTACAGTTGGGAAAATGGCCAAGTATAAGGATCTGTACCTAAGTGCTGTGGAGGCGAGGGTGGGGGTGAACATCAAAGTACTTAGAAGACATAGACTTAAAAGTGCACAGGTGATGCAAAAGGGAAGGAGATTACTGTGGGGAGATGAGAGATTAGTCAGAGAAGGCTTCCTGGAGGAGATATTATCTTATAAGGGCCTTGGAGATGGGGAGAGTGGTGTTCTGTTGCATATGAAGAGGGAGGAGGGGCGAATTGAGCAGAGTTGACTATGAGACAAGATCAAGATACAGTAAGTAGGATGAGGAGTAAGAGTGAAGTGTGCGGGCTGGGCTGCAGTGGGACAGAAGCGAGGTTCGGTAGGAGGGGCAGAACTGACTGAGGCCATAATGCAGAAGAGATGACTGAAAGAGATAACCTAGTCATTTTATCTAAGGGCCTAAGAAGAGTCCAGACCTATTCACAAGGTAAATAGTACAAGGTTGTGGCATCTCGAAGACTATTTTTATACTTTTTTTATGTTATTTGTTAACTGCTTATTATGTGCCAGGCACTCTACTAAGCACTGAGGAAGAGACAAGCTAATCAGGTTGGATACCATCCATATCCCACATGGGGCTCACAGTCTTAACCCCCATTTTACAGATGAGGTAACTGAGGCACAGAGAAGTTAAGTGACTTGACCAAAGTAACACAGCAGACAAGTGCCAGATCAAGAATTAGTATCCAGGTCCTTCTGAGCCCCAGGCCCATGCTCTATTCTATTCGCTGCTTTACTTAGACTTTGAACCCTATAGGGACAGGGACTCTGTCCAGCACAATTATCTTGTATCTACCTCATTGCATAGTACAGTGCTTCACAATTATTTATTCATATTAACATCTGTTCCCACCTCTAGACCATATGCCTGTGGACAGAGAACATGTATGCCAACTCTGTTGTACTCTTCCAAGGGCTTAGTACAGTGCTCTGCACATAGCAAGTGCTCAGTAAATATCGTTGACTGATTGATCTATCATTAAAGAGTGTGTAGAATATGTGGGGCCACTACAGAGAAGCAGCATGGCTTAGTGGAAAGAGCACGGGCTTGGGAGTCTGAGGGTGTGGGTTCTAATTCCGGTTCTGCCACTTGTCAACCGTGTGACTTTGGGCAAGTTACTTCACTTCTCTGGGCCTCAGTTCCCTCATCTGTAAAATGGGGATTAAAAGTGTGAGCCCCACGTGGGACAGCCTGATTACCCTGTATCTACCCCAGCGCTTAGGAACAGTGTTTGGCACATAGTAAGCGCTTAACAAATGCCAACATTATTATTATTATTATTATTGCGGAGACCTATGTTGAAGACGGTTCCAAAGTTATGGGTTCCCAGGGGTGGGATGGGGCAGCAGCGCCCCCTGGCGTCCATCTGGTGGACAGAGGAGCTTTGGGTCTCACTGACCTACCCTCCCCAAAAGCGAGCTTATAATAATAATAATAATAATAATAATAGCATTTATTAAGCGCTTACTATGTGCGAAGCACTGTTGAGGTTACAAGGAGATCAGGTTGGCCCACGGGGGGCTCACAGTCTTAATTTCCATTTTTACAGATGAGGTAACAGGCACAGAGAAGTTAAGTGACTTGCCCAAAGTCACACAGCTGATGAGTGGCGGAGGCAGGATTTGAACCCATGACCTCTGACTCCAATGCCCGGGCTCTTTCCACTGATCCACGCTGCTTCTCTGCTTATTTGGAGAGCTGTTTAAGAAAAGCAGAGGCCAAAGCAGGAGAAATTAGTGTGAGCCCAGTGCACACTGCTGGAGACCCAAGTATCCAGTCAAACAGGATAAGAGGTGCATAACAGGTCTGAGCAGTCCCCACCCGCTCCAGGGAGCGGTATGGTGGAGAGAGATAGTGTGCTAAGGATCAGGACGCCAGGCTTCTACACCCCTGGGCAGTTGATCTATGCCTTGGTCTCTCCTCATGGAGTCAGGAGAGGGGGATTCAGCCGAACATGATCCATTTTCCTTGAGGGAAGCAGCTTCCTGTGAGCTGCCATGGCAGACTCCAACCACCTCACCTCTGGTTAAGAGGGGCTGCTCTAGAGTCAGAGGGAAATGGGAGGGCCCGGTAGGAAGTAAAATGCCACGGCTCAACAGAGAGCTGAAATGGGGCCCAACCAATCAGAGTTTAAGCCCCTGTCTTCTGATCCTGGCCACTCTCACCCCTACCTAGAACCTAGAGGCCTGACCTGAGGTTGGGTGCAGAGGTCAAGAGGGGTGGGTCAATGGAAATAAGGATGTCAATTAACTAGGTGTTCTTAGCAGAAAAGAAGGTGGCCCTCCCAGGACTTCCTCAGCATGGGAGGGGCCCGGGGGGGAGGGGTGGCTGGTAATTAAGAACTCTATGACTAAACCTAATTACAGTAATGAGAAGTGTGGTGAATGAGGGCAAATGTAATGAGATGACTACCCCCACCGGCCTAGTCAGGCAGCAGGCTAAAATTCTGTTTCTTGTCTGACACAGTGGGAAAATGGAGGCAGCATGGAGTTCCTGAACTTTATGATCCTACTCCAATCAATCAATAATCGCAGAGTACTGTATACTAATCACTCAATCAATTGTTGGAATGTATTGATCATTTACTGTGTGCAGAGTATTGTACTACTACTACTACTACTACTACTAATAAGGGTAGATACAAGGTAATCAGGTTGTCCCACGTGGGGCTCACAGTCTTAATCCCCATTTTACAGATGAAGGAACTGAGGCACAGAGAAGTTAAGTGACTCGTCCAAAGCTGACAAGTGGCGGATCTGGGATTAGACCCCACAACTGCTGACTCCCAAACCCGTGCTTTTTCCATTAAGCCCTGCTGCTTCTCTAATCAATCAATCAATGGTATTCATTGATCACTTATTGTGTGTAGGACACTGTACTATGGCACTTGAGAGAGTACAGTTCAATAAAGTAGGTAGACATGATTCCTTCCCACAAAGAGTTTACAGACTAGATGAATAGACAGGCATTAAAACAATTTACAGACAGGTATGTAATTTTCGTGGCTAAAATCTTCCCTACATCACTAAAATCCATCCTTTTCTCTCCATCCAAACAGGTACCACTTTAATTCAGTCACTTATTCTATCCCACCTTGGTTACTGTATCAGCCTCCTTCCTCTCAGCCTCCCGTCTCTCCCCACTCCAGTCCATACTTTACTCTGCTGCCTGGATCATTTTTCTACAAAAACATTCAGGACATGTTTCCCCAGTCCTCTAAAAACTCCAGTGGCTGCCCATCCACCTCTCCATCAAAGAAAAACTCCTCACCATTGGCTTTAAAGCGCTCAGTTATCATGCCCCCCTCCTGCCTCACCTTTCTACTCTCCTACTACAACCCAGCCCACATACTTCACTCCTCTGTTGCTAACCTTCTCACTATGCCTTGATCTTGTCTATCTCACCGCCGACCCCTGGAGCGAGGGTAGGTTAGGAACTTACAGGCTGATTTGTCTGTGCCTCAAAAAGAACCTAGGAGTCCTGATGTGAGAGAGAAAGAAAGAGAGAGAGAAAGTGAGACAGAGAGATGCAGAGAGAGTCTCAGGAGGAGAGACAGAGAGAAAGGAACAGGCACACAGTGAGAGAGACTGAGAGGATACACGCAAAGAGAGATAGAGAGACACAAAGAGGAAAACACAGAGACACAAATAAACAGAGAGTCACACAGCAAAGGACATTCACAGGGGTCACAGAGACAGAGGCACAGAGACAGGACAGAATGGGATAGAGAAAGAGCTAAAGAAACAGAGAGCGAGAGATGTCTACCGTTTATATATGCCGAAGTTTAATGAAACTTCCCCATTCCCAGATAATAGTGAAATCATAGGTGGAGCACAGAGCCTGAGAGAGAGACAGAGAGAACATTATTTTGGTAGTTGTTAAGCACTTACTCTGTGTCAAGCACTGTTCTAAAAGCTGGGGTAGACACAGGGGTGTCGCAGTCTCGATAGGAAGGAGAACAGGTATCGATTCCTAATTTTACAGATGAGGAAACTGAGGCACAGAGAAATTAAATGAATTTCCCACGGCTACACAGTAATAATAATAATGACATTTATTAAGTGCTTACTATGTGCAAAGCACTGTTCAAAGCTCTGGGGAGGTTACAAGGTGATCAGGTTGTCCCACGGGTGGCTCAAACTCTTTAATCCCCATTTTACAGATGAGGTCATTGAGGCCCAGAGAAGTGAAGTGACTTGCCCAAAGTCACACAGCAGACAAGTGGTGGAGCAAGAATTTGAACCCATGACCTCTAACTCCAAAGCCCATGCTCTTTCCAATGAGCCACGCTAGGCAGGTAGTGGGGTTGGAATTAGAACCCAGGTCCTCCAACTACTAGGACCATGCTCTTTCCACTTGCTCATGCAAATACTATTATTATTACTATTATTATTGTTAATAATAATAAAAAACCTTCCTACACAGCTCCAGGCTGGAGCCTTTCTCTGGGGAGTCTCATTCATTCATTCATTCATTCAATAATATTTATTGAGCACTTACTGTGTACAGACTACTGTACTAAGTGCTGGGGAGAGTACACTATACAAAAGACACATTCCCTTCCCACACTGAGCTTACAGCCTAGAGGGGGAAACAGACATTAATGTAAATAAATACATTACAGATATGTACGTAAGTGCTGATATATATAAAAATGCTGAGATGCATCTGCTCCTCCACTCTGTCCCACCATAAATGTCCAAGGAGAGCCCTGAATGTGCCAGACGGAACTTGACTTTTAACAACCATCAGGGGAGGGAAGTAGAAAGTGGGGGACAACCTGCCTAGGGTAGGGAGTATGGAGGGCATAGGCCCCAGGTTCAGGTGCTGCCCTGACATTGGTGAGTGTTTGTGTGTGTGCGTTTGTGTGTGTGTGTGCGCATGGGGTGGGAGTGACAGGTGCTCTGACACCCAAACTTTCCTGAAGCCTAGACTGGATGTTGGCATTAGGGTCAAGATGCCAACAGGAGCAAGCCATGAAGGCAACTTGGTCTCTAGAATCCACAGGGAGCCCTGGAGGGGAAGAGGCAAGGAGAGCAGGGGAAACGTTCCACTGTTTGTCCAGAGGCTGACAAGAGACCTGCGAATATCCATCCCTTACAAGTTAGTATAGGCACCCTTGAGAAGAGAGGTTTGCCTGTTTCCTACAATGCCCTGGGACCCTGGTTAATCAATCAGTAGTATTTATTGCAAACCTATTGTGTACTGAGTACTGTACTACATGCTTGGGATCAATCAATCAATGATATTTATATGCAATTGGAAAAGTACAATCAATCAATCAATCATATTTATTGAGCGCTTACTGTGTGCAGAGCACTGTACTAAGCGCTTGAGAAGTACAAGTACAAGTTGAGAAGTACAAGTACAATATAATAGAGGTGGTAGATGTGATCACAGTCTGTGCTGGGGGAAGATAGACATTCAAATAAATTACAGAGGGGGGAAATCATAGAGCATAAGAATATGTACATAAGTGCTGCAGGACTTGAGTGAGTATAAAAGCGTTCAAGAGATACACAGCCAAGTGCATAGTCAACACCGAGGGGCAGGTGGATAGGGGAAAAAGGTGGATTGTCAGATATGAAGGGGTAGGGAGTCCTGGGCCCAAAGGAGGATACAGAAAAGGAATCAGTAGTAAGGTAGATGAGATTGAGGTACATAGGAGCAGAATGTGTGAGTTGGGTTGAGGGAGAGAACTGATTGAGTCCCTTATAGATAATGGTAAGGAGTTTCTGTTGGGAGATTATGAAGGAAGTAAAAGATATAGT
This sequence comes from Tachyglossus aculeatus, assembly GCF_015852505.1. NCBI lineage: Eukaryota > Metazoa > Chordata > Mammalia > Monotremata > Tachyglossidae > Tachyglossus > Tachyglossus aculeatus. Next base: position 15,525,954 of record NC_052091.1, read on the forward strand.
CCCTATTCTCAATAAATCCACAGTCTAATGGAAGATTCAGATATAAAAATAAAAATTATGGTATTTTTTAAGCACTTACTATGTTTCAGGCCCTGTACTAAGAACTGGAGTGGATACAACCAAATTGGGTTTGGGGCTCACAGTCTCAATCCCCATTTTACAGATGAGGCAACTGAGGCCCAGAGAAGTGAAGTGACTTGCCCAAGTTCTCACAGCAGACAAGTGGCAGAGTGGGATTAAAACCCATGACCTTCTGACTCTCAGGCCTGTGACTCATAAATATATATCCATTATAACATCCGTCATGCCATGCTGCTTCTCAAATTACGAGATAATTTGCTGATGGACGGTAGTTTCTGACACTGACACCACACTGGGAAGGAAGGTCTCTGCTACTGCACCTCATTGGAGTCTCTGTGGTTCTCATTCTGACTCTCCCCTTTGGACAACCTCTTCTGCCAGCTCCCTGATGTCCCCTTGGGGTTAGGTATCTGTTGACAAAAACCTCCTCCCATCTGTTTATTGTTATAATTCTACTCTCCCAGGTTCTTAGAACAGTGCTCTGCACACAGTCAGTACTCAATAAATATGACTGAATGAGTGAATGAATCAGCAACATAGGGGAGTTCTTATAAGAGAACACCTCGGAAAAGGGAAAGAACTTGCCCATTGTCCCAGTATGATTACCAATCCAAGAACAAGATACATCAAGAGTTCCACATAATCCTAACTGTGAATCTAACCCAAATGTTAACTCTAACCCTAATCCCAAATTTAACCCTAATCATAACCCTAATCCTTACTCAAATTATTCCTCTAACCCTAACCCCAATCCTAATACTACCCCAAATCCAAAACGTAACCTTAACCCTGACCTAAACACTTTCTCTAGGCCCAATGCTAACCTTAAACTTATTATTAACCTTAACCCTAATGCAAAAGCAAACCCTAACCCTAGTGATTAAAGTAAGCATTAGAGTAAGGATGAGGGTTAGGATTAGAGTAAGGGTTAGAATTAGGGTTAGGTTCATTCATTCATTCATTCAATCGTTTTATTGAGCGCTTACTGTGTACAGAGCACTGTACTAACTGTATTGGTAAAGTACAATACAGCAATAGAGAGAGCCAATCCCTGCCCACAACGAACTCACAGTCTAGATGGGGGAGAAAAACATCAATATAAATAAATAAGATTACAGATATATAATAAGTACTGTGGGGCAGGGAGAGGGGGGAAGAGCAAAGGGAGCAAGTCAGGGGCAACGCAGAATGGAGTGGGATGAGGAAAAGTGGGGCTTAGTCTGGGAAGGCCTCTTGAAGGAGATGTGCCTTCAGTAAGGCTTTGAAGGGAGGGGAGTGTAATTGGTGGATTTGAGGAGGGAGGGCATTCCAGGCCAGAGGTAGGATGTGGGCCAGGGGTCGTTGGCGAGACAGATGAGATCGAGACACATTGAGAGGGTTAGCACCAGAGGAGCGAATCAGAATAGCAAATTCAATCTGTTGCTGGTCAGAGAAGAAGCCACAGAGCCCTTATTGCTGTTCAGAGCAGAGGTTTGAAAGCCCCCATTATTGGTCAGAGCTGATGTCCCAGAGCTAACATAACTTTTCAGAGCAGAGACCTCACTGCTCCAGAGAAGCAGTGTGGCTCAGTGGAAAGAGCACGGGCTTTGGAGTCAGAGGTCATGAGTTCAAACCCTAGCTCTGCCAGTTGTCAGCTGTGTGATTTTGGGCAAGTCACTTCACTTCTCTGTGCCTCAGTTACCTCATCTGTAGGCTGGGGATTAAGACTGTGAGCCCCCGTGGGACAACCTGATCACCTTGTAATCTCCCCAGTGCTTGGAACAGTGCTTTGCACATAGTAAGCATTTAATAAATGCCATTATTATTATTATTTGCCAGAGCAGAAACCTGAGGGCTTCTGATTGCAGCTTCTGCTCTGAAGATGGAAGCTCTGGGGCCCCTGCTCTGATCAGTTGATGGTATCTCCGGAGTGTCTGCTCTTATTAGTGATGGGAGCTCAGAGGCCTCTTCTCCAAACAGTGATGGGATCTCTGGAGTCTCTGCTCTAACCAATGATGGGAGCTCTGGGGCTTTTATTCTGCCCACCAATAGGAGCTTTGGCAGAGCTCCCCTGCCAGACAATTACTCTCCCCGGCTTCAAAGCCTTACTGAAGGCATATCTCCTCCAAGAGGTCTTCTTAGACTAAGATCTGCATTTCCTTCTCTCCCATTCCCTTCTGCGTTCTTCCCCCCTTCCAGCCCCAAAGCACTTATGTACATACCTGTCATTTTATTTATTTGTGTTGAAGTCTGTCTCCCCAACTCAAGACTGTAAGCTCTTTGTGGGCAGGGAATGAGCCTGCTTATTGTTGTATTGTACTCTCCCAAGCACTTAGTACAGTGCTCAGTAAAAACGATTGATTGAATGAATGAATGAATACAAGATAATCCGGTTGAACATAGTCCATGTTCCACATGAGCTCATAGTTTTAATCCCCATTTTACAGATGAAGTGATTGAACCACAGAGAAGTTACCTGACTTACTCACTTCAACCATGTTACAGAGAATGTTAGCAAGTATCTGTGATTATACTTCTTTTTTATAATATCGATGAATATGATCAAGTTGAATCATTGTGGCCGAGTGCTATAAGGAACTGCGTTCTGGTCGCAATTTCCTATGGAGGCATGGGTTCAAATCCCTCTTCTGACACATATTTTTTTTTTCTTCCCTGAAGGTTCCAACTGGGTCTCTTCTTGGACAGCAGAGACAGGCGAATGCTCAAGGAACCTAATAGGGAGAGTTTCGTGACTCGTTATGGGCACACTTTGGACCCGCACGATCCTGCCTGAAGTCTCTGAGATCTGCCTCTGATTAAATTCGAAGACTGATTCTGAAACAAATCCCTCATCTTTGCCTGCATCTGTATTTTGGCCACAGAGAGATAGGCTAATGTGTGTGTGTGTGTGTGTGTAACATTATTTCAATCATTTGTGTGTGTGTGTGTAACATTATTTCAATCATTTATCTGTGAGCCTCACGTGGGACAACCTGATCACCTGGTCCCTTCCCCAGCGCTTAGAACAGTGCTTTGCACATAGTAAGTGCTTAATAAATATTATTATTATTATGTCACAAATTCGGAGTTTGGAACTTCAAGCAATTGCAGCTATTGCTTGAAGTTTTCCAGGCCAGAAGAAATGGCTGAAGCTGAGGGTGACAATCAAGCTCCAATTTATTCTTGCTATTGGGTGATGACGATGGAAGAAATAATACATCCTTATAATAAATACGGTATTTATATGCCAAATACTGTGATATGTGAAATAAAAACAAAGTAAAAAGAAAAAAAAAAAGAAACTCCCTGCTTCGGGCGGTTTGGAAGCCATCGATCACCAAGGCAACACGTTCCGTAACACTTCTTTGCATCCAGTATCTGAACCAGCCAGGGCTGTTTTGGGAGAACATGCTCAGCTGAGGGGTGACTCACTCAACTCTTCATTCATTTCCAAATAATTGGCCGAATCATCTGATCAGACCGCTTTCGTTAGGGTTGCAGAGGAACCTCATAACACACCTGCGTTGGTGGTATAGTGGTTAGCATAGCTGCCTTCCAAGCAGTTGACCCGGGTTCGATTCCCGGCCAACGCACACTTTTATTTTGGCTTTGTAAGCAATCTCTGTCCTCGTCCTCGTCTCTAAAACGGTTTTAACAGGTAAACGAGACGTGGGCTCCCTCCCCCGCCCCCGCATCTCCTTACCAGAACGCCCTACTGGGGAAAGCGCTCCCTCCTCAGCTATTGTAGCAGGAATAATTCAATTATTTCTTAAGGCCTTATAAGTGATAAGCACTGGGGTGGCTACAAAAGAACAAGATTGGCACACACTCTGTCTCACATGTCTCACTTGTGTATATATTCATTCAATCGTATTTTGTACATACCTACAATTCTACTTATTTATATTAATGCCTGTTTAGCAGTGTGGTTCAGTGGAAAGAGCACGGGCTTTGGAGCCAGAGGTCATGGGTTCAAATCCCGGCTCCACCAACTGTCAACTTTGGGCAAGTCACTTCACTTCTCTGGGCCTCAGTTATCTCATCTGTAAAATGGGGATTAAGACTATGAGCCCCACGTGGGACAACCTGATTACCTTGTATCCACCCCAGCGTTTAGAATAGTGTTTTGCACATCGTAAGCGCTTAACAAATGCCATTGTTATTATTTCCATACAGAAGAGGAGGCACAGAGAAGTTGCCCAATGCCACATGACTAGTGTGTGGCAGAGTCCAGATTAAAACCCAGGTCTCTGAACTCCCTGCACCACGCTAACTTCACCAGGCAAAGGTGCTGCTCTGCACAATGCAGAAGGGTTGAGGCGCTTTCCCCCTCCCTCCCCTCTCCCCCCGTCCACTCCCACATCCAGTAATGAATTCCAGTTCAGGGGAATTTCAGTGGTGACACGGATAAGAGGGGATTGGGATTACGGTCACGTATTGTGTCACGGTCCCCTTTACACTTCTTCCCCTCCTACTTGCTTTTCTCCTCCCCTACCTGGTCAGACAACCCAAACCCAAGCCAGAATCTCGGGCTCACCTCGGAGTTGCCTTTTAAACGGCAATATTTAAAGCTACTCACAAATCCAACCTCTTCAGGGTGCAGGCCCACTTCACAGCCGAACAGAGTGAGAACAGTGTTCCTCCTTTATATAGTGGTGCGTGTCTCTGCCTCTCATGGAGGACTCCAGGGTCCTATTCCCCGACCATGAATTATCGTCTTTTCACCCTAACTAAACCTTGTCCCCAGTTCTCTGATACACTAGGGAAGAGGAACAGCAAGACAAACTCCCCATGGCTTGTCTCTACCTTCTGAAACCAGTGGGGCTGGGGGTCGCCTCTTTTGGCCTGGTTGTCCTGGTCAAACTGCTCCTGACCTCAGGCGGGAAGCAGCACAGCTGCCCTGGCCAGTAAATGGTCATGGGTTCTAATCCCGACTCTGCCGCTTGTCAGCTGTGTGACTTTAGGGAAGTTACTTAACTTCTCTGTGCCTCAGTTACCTCATCTGTAAAATGGGGATTAATAATAATAATAATAATAATTTTGGTATTTGTTAAGTGCGTACTATGTGCAAAGCACCGTTCTAAGCGCTGGGGAGGATACAAGGTGATCAGGTTGTCCCATGTGGGGCTCACAGTCTTCATCCCCATTTTACAGATGAGGTAACTGAGGCACAGAGGAGCTAAGTGACTTGCCCAAAGTCACACAGCTGACAAGCGGCAGAGCCGGGATTTGAGACTGTGAGCCCCACGCGGGACAACCTAATCACCTTGTATCCCCCCAAGCGCTTAGAACAGTGCTTCGCACATAGTAAGCATTTAACAAATACCATTATTATTATAATTAAATGTCACCATCAACATCATCATCTTCATCATCATCATCATCATATGGGTCAGGGATTGTATACAACCTGATTAGATTGCATCTACACCAGCGCTTAGAACAGTGCATTCATTCATTCATTCATTCAATCGTATTTATTGAGCGCTTACTGTGTGCAGAACACTGTACTAGGCACTTGGGAAGTACAAATCAGCAACACATAGAGACGGTCCCTACCCAACAACTGGCTCACATTCTAGAAGTGCATGCCACTTAGCGCTTAACAAATACCATCATCATCATTGCAATTTTCATCGTTATTACTACTATTGCCAGTACCACTACAACTACTATTACTACTACTAACAATAATAATACTATCTTCATCAATATCTCCTTACCGCAGCAATAAGAAACGCTGCTCCTGCTGAGTTTGAGGCTGAAAAGCCCTCCCCCTAAGGCCGGTGGTCGCCCCTCCTCCATCCTCCCCCCCTCCCCGCCCAAAACCCTGGAGTTTTCCCGCCCACAGACCCCGTGTCGAAAGGCCTTGCTCAAATAGCTGAAGAGGCCGAAGCGCAAAAAAGATGGGAAGAAAGAGGAATGTAGCTAGCACTCGAATTACCTCTTCCGAGAGAGGCCTATTTAGAAATAAAATAAAAAAAACTCACGCCCAACGTGGGGCTCGAACCCACGACCCTGAGATTAAGAGTCTCATGCTCTACCGACTGAGCTAGCCGGGCACTCACCGTCTCTTCTCCTAGTGAGTGAATGGAATCTGTTTTTAGTTCCACTATTGTGAGGAATATTTTTGGTTATGGCAGGGTATTCAGCAGAAATCCTTCAAGAGGTTATGAGCCAGCGGTCTCATTTGCCTTCGGCACAGTCTGAATTCCGCAGGGAATTAGGAGGTCTCCCCATCCGGGGGAAAGAAGGGGAAACCCTGGGGAAGAAGGAGGAGAGACTTTCCGGGAAGCTGGAGAGAAAGAAATGCAGGCTGACGTAGGGAGCCAGTGCGGTTTCCTCCGAAATCCGAGCGTGTGCGGGTGAGCCTGGAGCTGATCCCCGTAGCGGGGGGGACCCCACATGATCCTCCGGAGCCGGGGGTCTCCCGGCCGGCCCCGGAGACCTGCTGCTGCCGCTCCTGTCCACGCCGGGCTTGAGAGTCAGAGGTCATGGGTTCTGATCCCGACTCCACCACTTAGCTGTGTGACTTTGGGCAAGCCACTTCACTTCTCTGTGCCTCAGGTACCTCATCTGTAAAATGGGGATTGAGCCTGTGAGCCCCTTGTGGGACAACCTGATTACCTTGTATCCCCCCAGCGCTTAGAACAGTGCTTCGCACATAGTAACCGCTTAACAAATGCTATTATTATTATTATTATTATTATTATTATGCCGCTCTCGGGGCTGCGGGAGCGAAGAGGTAGGAGCCGGACAGCTGCCCTCACTGCCGCCCAAAATCAAAAACAAACCCCCCGGCAGTGGACATGACGGTGTTGCTGCCACGCGTTTTGTCACTGTCCCCTTTTTGCTTCTTCCCTATGAGCTTGTTTCCTTCCCAAGGACATTTATCGCAAGGCAGATTCGCGAAGGTTTTTCTATATTGCACTAGAACAGCAGTTGAGGAGCATCCTAAAAGAGAAAGAGTGAGGCAGGATGGCCAAGCGGTCTAAGGTGGTGTATTCAAGTCGCAGTCTCCCCTGGCAGAATGGGATTGGATCTCACTTCTGATTTTTTTTTTACTTATTCCTTTTTTGTCTGAAGGTTCCAACTTGGGCCATTCCCCAACAGCCGAAAGCCCAAGGATCCTAACAACAAGTGTTTTATTGGCTTACTACTTGGATACCTTGGACACAACATCCTGCTATCGCCTCAAGACCCCATTCATTCATTCAATCATATTTACTGAGCGATTACTGTGTGCAAAGCACTATACTAAGCACTTTGAAAGTACAACACAGAAATAAAGAGAAACAATCCCTACCCACAGTGGGCTTACAGTATAGAGGGGGGAGACAGACATCAAAATGAGTTAACAGGCATCAATATAAATAAATAGAATTATATATATAATATACATATATATAAGTGCTGTGGGGCGGGAAGATGAGGGGAAGAGCAGAGAGAGCTAGTGAAGGTAACGTGGAAGGGAGAGGGAGCTGAGGAAAAGGTATTGGAGGAGATGTGCCTTCAGTAGGGCTTTGAAGGGGGAAGAGTGATTGTTGGCGGATTTGAGGAGGGAGGGCGTTCCAGGCCAGAGGCAGGACGTGGGCCGGGAGTCGACGGCGGGACAGGTGAGATCGAGGCACATTGAGAAGGTTAGCACCAGAGGAGCGGAGTGTGCAGGCTGGGACGTAAAAGGAGAGAAGGGGGGTGAGGTAAGAAGGGGCAAGGTGATAGAGAGCTTTGAAGCCAAAAGTGAGGAGTTTTTGTTTGATACGGAGGTTGATAGGCAACCACTGGAGATTTTTGAGGAGGTGGGTGAGGGTGGGGGTGACATGCCGAGAGAATTTCTGTAGAAAAGATAATCCGGGCAGCGGAGTGAAGTAGGGACTAAAATGGGGAGGGGCAGAATGTTGGGAGGTCAGAAAGGAAATTGATGCAGTAATCCAGTCGGGAGAGCATGAGTGATTGTTACTAACGTTGGTAGCAGTTTGGATAGAGAGGAAAGGTGGATCTTGGCGATGTTGTGAAGGTGAGACCGGCAGGCTTTGGTGACGGATTGGATATGTGGGATGAATGAGAGAGCGGAGCCAAGGATGACATCAAGGTTGCGGGCTTCTGAGACGGGAAGGATGGTTGTGCCGTCCACAGTGACGGAAAAGTCAGGGAGAGAACAGGGTTTGGGAGAGAAGATAAGGAGCCTTGCCTTGGACATGTTGAGTTTGAGTTGGCAGGAGGACAACCAAGTAGAGATATCCTGAAGGCAGGAGGAAATGAGAGCCTGGAGGGAGAGAAAGAGTACAGGGGAGAAGATATACAATTGGGTGTCATCTGCATAGAGATGATAGTTGAAGCCGTGGGAGTGAATAAGTTCACCAAGGGAGTGAGGGTAGATGGAGAATAGAAAGGGACCCAGAACCGAGCCCTGAGGGACCCCTACAGTTAGGGGATGGGAGGCGGAGGAGGACCCCGCAAAGGAGACTGAGAATGAACTGCCAGAGAGATAAGAAGAGAACCAGGAGAGGACGGAGTCAGTGAAGCCCAGGTTGGATAACGTATTGAGGAGAAGAGAGTGGTCCACAGTGTCAAAGGCAGCTGATAGGTCGAGAAGGATTAGGATGGAATAGGAGCCATTGGATTTGGCAAGAAGATGGTCACTAGTGACCTTTGAGGGGAAGGTTTCAGTGGAGTGAAGGGGGTGGAAGCCAGATTGGAGGGGATCCAGGAGAGAGTTGGAGGAGAGGAATTCGAGGCAGCGAGTGTAGACGACTCGTTCAAGGAGTTTGGAGATGAAGGATAAGAGAGAGATGGGGTGATAACTTGGGGGGGGCTATGGGGTCAAGGAAGGGTTTTTTAAGTGTCCCAACCTTTGGTGTTCCCTCCCTGTCCACAGATCCTGTCCACATTCGAACAAATGCCAAGAGCATCATTAATGAATTGCTGAGTTTTCCCTCCTCTCACGATTTAGGCAGGGTTTCGCTTCCGAGACCAGGAGGCGTCTTTATTTTTACATCTTTTCTATCCACCCCAGGAGTTAGTATAGTGTCTGGCACATAGGGAGCACTTAACAAATGTCATCATTATTATTATCATTGCTATTATTAAAGGTGAAATTTCAAACAGTGGGAGAGTGGAGCGAAAAGCACTGTGTTCTGACATTTCCATCTAGCTCTTCTTTGTGGAAACGGTGCAAGAAAGCAAGGATAAATAATTACTCATCGACCATCAAGAAGTCGCCTACAATTCTGCTAGTGTCAAAGCAGTCCTCAGTAATCCAGCGGTGATAGTTATTGAGCATTGGCAGTGTATTATAATAAGGATCATTATATCTTTTGGAATTTCGAGAGAAACTCTCATGTCTGACTGGCTAAGACACTGGCTTGGGTTCCCAACCCACAGGGTCTAATGCAGAACTTCGCCTGCACTCTTACAATTCTTTCGCGCTTTATAGCCCAAAACATTGTTTGTGTAGGGAGTAAAGAAGGGCAAACAGTGGGCGGACCGGGCTTCTTCCTCAATCTTTCCCTCCTGGTCACAATTTTCTCTTTTCCCTCTATCCTCTGTCTCAAAATCCTCTTTCCTTATTTTTCTTCCCGCTGCCCCCTTTCAGTAAATCCACTGATTTATTGACAGGGAAAAAAAAATCAACCCGGGCTCGTCCGGGATTTGAACCCGGGACCTCTCGCACCCAAAGCGAGAATCATACCCCTAGACCAACGAGCCATCTGGTAAAGCTGTCGTGAGCTTCCTTACTGAAGGGGAATGTCCCCATGGCTAGCAAGTCTAGTAATCTTCTGAAGTTAATTCGGTTCACTCTAGCCACTTGATGGAATGGGAGAAATCGCAAATAAGCGAATCACGACAACTGTGCCCATCATACATAGGCTGACCGGAGCCAGGAAATTTCTGGCAGAAAATCAAGACGAGAACCCCAGTCTTTCCCGGATGCCTCTTCGGCATTCCACCAAATCCTGTCCCTTCCTCAGGCTCAAAATTCCCAGGAAGGGCTGGAGAATCCTCTCAATTTCGAACCAGAACAATTGAGCAAAAAGGAGAAGGGGGATGTCTGAGTGTTTAGATTCATTCATCGCTTCCATCTGGGACTGGGACATAAACAAAGGATAAAGGTGAAAATCTATTTTCCCTAATCAGGAATCAAACGCGGGCCACGGGCATGAAAGCACCGAATCCTAACCCTGGACCACCGAGGAATCCAAACGCATCCATTCTGTACCTTCCTATCTCACACCGTTCACTGTAGTGTCTAGCATTTCATTATTATTATTAATGATATCATTATATATTATGAAAAATAATGATATAATTTTTGTTAGGTGTTTACTATGTGTAAAGCACTGTTCTAAAGCTTGGGACAGATACAAGTTAATCAGGTTGGAGACAGGCCCTAACCCACATGGAACTCACAGTGTAAGGAGTCCTTGAGACCAATCAAGCCAACACCTTTCACTACCCTCTCCCCGAACTCCTCTCTATCCTCCCTCATCTCCCCACTGTTCCGTCTCGATGTAGAAAGAAAGGCTTTTCCCTCCCCACGCTGTTTAATTCGAATTGATTACTGGGGGCCCGAAATACCTGCGCAGACTAAATATTTTTCACCCATTCCTTCCATTCCTCACTGGTTCGGGGCTGAAGCTTTGATTCCGAAAGGATCACGCCCCTGCCTCCGGGTTGGATTTACCTCAAATCAGCCAGGACCCCCTGGAAATTCACAGACGAGAAAGCCCATGTCCTGCGATGGGATTGCCTTGCATGCTTTCGCAGTTCAGACGAATCCCTTGCAAATTAACCAGAACGAGGATACCCCAATCCACACCGCATATCACCCTCTGGATTCACATTTCCCCATTTTCCTGACGTCAGATATTCAGGAATTGGACAAAGGAATGGAACTGGGAGCGTCAAGAAGAGGAGGGAAAAAGTTGTAAGACGAAGCCAGAGGTTTGCTGTCGATAAGTGAGGGACCGTCTCTATATGTTGCCAACTTGTACTTCTCAAGCGCTTAGTACAGTGCTCTGCACACAGTAAGCGCTCAATAAATACGATTGAATGAATGAATGAATGATAGGTGAATCGTTGGGTGAAAACCTCTGTGACTCCAAGAAGTAGGCTATCACCCAGGGTTTTCCGAATCCAACATTTTACACCACCCTAGCAAGGGATTTCAGTGCTATATCTGGAGATTAGCTATGGGTTTCTCTAGTGGTCTACTGTTGAGGAGTGAGCACTCTCCCTGTCATGGCTGGCATTCAATTCCTGGTCAGTGAAGTTTAATTTGTACATTCATCTCTTGTTTTTCCCAAGTCCCAGATGTGAGCAGTTACTGGACCCAAACACTTCAAATGTTTCCCTTCTTTCTTTTGCCCAGTTGACCAATGTTGAAATTGAGGGGAGCTGAGGTAATTGTTGTCACGGCCTTGAGATTTCAGGACATCGCCTATTCCAAACCAATCCCGGGCTCGGGTTTACATGCCTCAGGGCCCCAGGTAGAAATTCTCCTGCGCACTCACAGATTATTTCGTTCTTCACAGCCCAGAACACTGTTCGTGTAGGATGAGAGGAAGGGTGGACGGTGTATGTATCAGGGGCTCCTTCCCATACTCTTTCCCTACTGGTGATAATTTTCCTTTTCCCCGCTATCCTCTGCCTCGAAATAACACCTCCTTATTTCCCATATTTCAGTAACCACTGTATTGATTCAGGTTCTGGTATCATTAGTAATGATAAAAGAAAAACATTCCAAGGGATCATCCGACATTTGAACACGGAAGTGCCCACATCCTAAGCGAGAATCATACCCCTACACCAACGAGGTAACGTGAGGAACACTCCAGAAATCTCCAATAGAAGGGAAACGCCCTGCGGCTAACGTGTCTCTGGTAATGTTCTAAAGCTAATGCGGCTCATTCCAGCCACTTGAAGGAAGGGGAGAAATCCCAAAAAATCGAACCACGACCACTGCGTCCATCACACACAGTCACCAGAGCCAGGGAATTGCTGGAAACAGAAAATGAAGACGAGGACACCGATCACTCCCACATGACTCTTCGACGCTCCATCAAACCTTGTCCCTTCCTCAGGCTCAAAGATCCTTGGAAGCGCTAGAGAAGCTCGCTGGAGGACTGATAAATCAGTCTGAAGAACCAGGAGTGCACACCTCCTTCGACCTTCCGCGTCATGCTCTGAATACAGAACGACTGCTACACAGCCTGACTATTACAGTTTCCTCAGCTCCCCTTGATTTCAAATAAGGCCAAATGGAAGAAAGGGAGAAAGTAAGCATCAGCGTGTCCCTGGTGGTCTAGTGGTTAGGATTCGGCGCTCTCACCGCCGCGGCCCGGGTTCGATTCCCGGTCAGGGAAGTAGTAGTTTTTTTTTTTTACCTGGTTCAGGCCACACAATACAGAAACATAAGCGTTTCTCGGACTTCATTTGTTTCAGGCGGTCACCACTCGCTTTTACTCAGTTTCCATCAGGCGGCGGAGGAGAAGGAAGGGGGAAAACCCTGTAATCGGCCCTCCCTCTGCTATTCACCCTGCTCTTGTCTTTTAGCAGACTTACTTCAAGGTTTGCAGTACAGTTTAGAAGTCCAGTTCAGATCTCACAGCCCACATACGCCAGATGTCTTCGTGCAGTGCATAAGCACTTATTGTATCGTTCTTCTCACTGTGCCTCGTTCTCGCCTGTCCCACCGTCGACCGCTGGTCCAAGTCCTACCTCTGGCCTGGAATGCCCTCCCTCCACACATCCGCCAAACTAGCACGTCCCCGCTTCAAAGCCCTATTGAAAGCTCACCTCCTCCAGGAGAACTTCCTAGACTAAGCTCCCCCTTTCCTCTTCTCCTCCTCCCTTCCCCATCGCCCCCACTCCCTCCTTCTGCTCTACCTCCCTCCCAGCCCCACAGCACTTGTATATATTTATATATGTATATTTTGTGTGTATATATATGCATATATTTATCATTCTATTTATTTTATTAATGATGTGTATATATGTATAATTCTATTTATTTTGTATTGATGCTATTGATGCCTGTTTCCTTGCTTTGTTTTGTTTTGTTGTCCGTCTCCCCCCTTCTAGACTGTGAGCCCGTTGTTGGGTAGGGATTGTCTCTTTTGGTTGCTGAATTGTACTTTCCAAGCGCTTAGTACAGTGCTCTGCACACAGTAAACGCTCAGAAAATACAATTGAATGAATACAGACCATTATTACTTTGGGTCTGATTGGCTAAGACGGGGGCTCGGGTTCACACGCCTCAGGGTCCCAGGCAGAAATTCGCTTGCGCCCACGAAAATTATTTGGGTCTTTAGAGCCCAGAACACCGTTTGTGTGAAGTGAGAGGAAGGGCAGATGGTAGGATTGGAGGCCGGGGCCGAGGGGGGCGTTCTTTATCACACTTTGTCCCTGCAGCTGATAACACCAACCTTCTTCTTCCCCATATTTCAGTAACTACTGGAGCGCATAAGAGTGAAGATCTAAAGGCCCCTCGTTTGACCCCGGGATTTCGCAAGATGTTCTTCTTGCGACTGCTCAAATCTAGTTTCCAAAGTCGGGGAAACTATTCTTGTTCATCCATGTTCGCTTCCTCCAGCCTATACCACGACCGTAGGTAGCCATAGGGATATCAGGGAATATAAAGGTCCGGAGCACACGCTGTGTGCCTGAATTTCGGGCACAGGTCCCTTTTGCCTTTCGTGAGCAGGTGAAGAGAGTCCAAAAGGAAAAGTGCAAGTGTCAGGATGGCCGAGCGGTCTAAGGCGCTGCGTTCAGGTCGCAGTCTCTCCTGGAGGCGTGGGTTCGAATCCCACTCCTGACAGCTACTTTTGCCTTCCCCTCGTGCCTCTTCTGATAGCTGCAAGTTGGGTAATTCTCGTACAAGGAGATTGCCCCAGGATCTTAACTGGAAGAATTTTCGGGCTACGTACTTGGTCACCATAGGTTGTGACTACAAACATCAATGGAAGGTAGAGGGTCCTGCGTCTTAAACCCTGATCCGCCTCTTGTCGGCTATGTTACCTTGGGCAAGTCACATAACTTTTCTGTACCTCAGTTACCTCATCTGTAAAATGGGGATTACGATTGTGATCCCCCACGTGGGACATGGACTGTGGTTTAATCAGTGGTTTCATTTGGGATTTGGTAGAAACAATGGATAACCGTAAAAGGTGAGTTTCCCTGACAAGAAGTCGAACCCGGGCCATGGCGGTGAAAGCGCAGAATCCTAATTACTAGGCCACCAGGAAACTGAGGAAGACCAAATTCGTACACACCGCTCACTGTAGTTTCTCTCGTTTCTTTATTATTAATACTTATTCATTAAACCTACACTTCTCTTATCATGACGTTAGTTAAGCGCTTACTATTCGTCAAGCACTATTCCAAGCGCTGATGTCGATTCAAGTTAATCAGGTTGGACACAGTCCACATGGAATAGACATTGGCACCAATCAGGCCAGGAGCTTTCACCACCCTCGGCCCGAAGTTTGCCCCCACCCTGCATCATCACAACACAATTCCGACTCGCTGTAGATAGAAAGATGTTTTCCTCCCCGCACTGCTCAATTCGGGACGGCTACTGAGTTCCTGAAATCCCCTTGCTTGATCCCATTCCTCAGTGGGTAGGGGTGGGGCAAGGTAATGAGGGTGCCGAAGGGGGAGAGATTTGATTCCTTAAGGACCATGCCCCTCCCTCAGGGCTGGCTGTACCTCTAACAAGCCAAGATCCCTGTCAATGCTCAATTGCTGAAATCAGGAAACCCACATTCTTGCTTGCACTAGTATTATTCTATGCCATGCTGTACACGGAGTAACACTTAAATATGTAATTTCACTCACCGCTAGTAATGATGATAATGACAGTACATCGTTTTAACCCTAATAATCGTACTTCGCTTATTGAAAGTTATAGCTATAGCAAAACGAATCTATAAAAATACTAAAAGGTAATCTTAATGATTGAACATCCTCAAATAAGAGTTCCATCAAAAATTATAACGCAGATAATGAATGCCCAAGGATCCTAATAAGGAGAGTTTTGTGACTTGTTGTTGGCATCTTTTGGACACTTAAGATTCTGCTTGAACTCTAGGAGATCTGCCTCTGTGATTCGAAATTTTAATCCGAAACAAATCCCGCATCCCTGCGTCTGTATTTCGGCCACAGGGGCATAAGGTAAAACAAGAGAGAGAGAGAGAGAGAGAGAGAGAGAGAGAGAGAGAGAGAGAGAGAGAGAGAGAGAGAGAGAGAGAGAGAGAGAGAGAGAGACTAACATTATCGCAGTCATTTATCAGTCACAAATTCAGACTTTAGAGGTTGGGGTTCTTGCTCTCTTTCTTTCTTCCTACTCAGGCAAACCCAAGTCAGAATCTCGAGCTCACCTCAGTGTTGACTGTCACGTTAAAAGCCACTCGCCAATCCAATCCCTCAGGGAACGGACCCTCTTTCTATCTGAGCAAAGTGAGAGCAGTGTTCCTCCTTAGTATAGTGATGCGTGTCTCTGCTTCTCATGCGGGACGCCAGGCTTTGATTTCCCCATTGTGAGTCACTGTCTTTTCGCACTAAACCTTTTCCCCAGTTCTCTGATAGACTCGGGAAAAGGAACAGCAAGGCAAGCTCCCCATGGCTTGTCTCTCCCCACCGAAACCAGCGGGGCTGGGGGGCGGTTCTTAAGACCTGATTACCCTTGTCAAAAAACACCTGACCTTAGAAGGGAAGCAGCGCTGCTGCCCTGACCAGTAAATGTCACCACAAAATCATCATCTTCATCCTCATCCCCATCATTCCACTTCACTTCACTTCTCTGTGCCTCAATCACCATATCTGTAAAGTGGGAATTAAGATAGTGACCCCCATGTGGGGCCGATACTGTGTCCAATCTGATTAGTTGTGTCCCATCTGATTACCCCAGAGCTTAGAATAGTGCATGATACATAGCAAGCGCTCAACCAATACCATCATCATCATCATCATCATCTCAATTCTCATCGTTATTATTACTACTTAATATTGCTGCCACGACTACTACTACTACTACTGCTTCTAATAATACTATTATCATCATTATCTCCTTACCGCAGCAATAAGAACCCACGCTCCTGCCGAGTTGGGGCTGATACCCTCCCGAAGAGACTAGAGTTCACCGCCGGTGGTCGGTCGCTCCTCCTCAATCCCCCTCCCCCACGCCGGCTTGCACGTGTCGGAAAGGAGGGCGATGGAGGCGAGGAAGAGGTTTCCCCTTTGAGACACTCGAGTGGCTCCCTCGCGAGTGGTTCTTTGTGATCCTCGCTTGGGGTAAGAGAGGTCCTGGGGCTCAAATCTCGGAAGAGGCCGAAGCTCAAAAGTGATGGGAAGCGGGCTGTAGGGAATGGAGGATTGGGGAGACGTCTAGCTAGCACTTGCGTAACCTCTTTCGAGAGAGGCCTACTAAGAAATTAAAGAAAAGGTTTTGCGCCCAACGTGGGGCTCGAACCCACGACCCTGAGATTAAGAGTCTCATGCTCTACCGACTGAGCTAGCCGGGCACTTCACATGCACCTTACTAGTGAGCGAATGGAATCTATTGTAAGGAATATTTTTGGTTATGGCAGGGTATTCAGCAGAAATCCTTCAAGAGGTTACAAGAGGCAGTAGTCTCATATGTCTTCGGCACAATCTGATTTCCGCAGGGAATTAGGAGGTCTCCCCAAACAGCGAGCGAAGGGGAAGCCCTGGCTGGGGAAGAGGGAGGAGAGACTTTCCGGGAAAATGGAGAGAAAGGAATCCAGGCTGACCTCGGAAGCCAGCAAGGTTTCCTCCGAAATCCGAGCGTGTGCGGGTGAGCCTGGCGCTGACCCCCGCGGCGGGGGGGACCCCAGATGGTCCTCCGGAGCCGAGGGTCTCCCGGCCGGCCCCGGAGACCTGCTGCTCCCGCTCCTGTCCCCGCCGCCACCATGCCGCCCTCGGGGCTGCGGGAGTAGAGAGGACGGAGCCGGACAGCTGCCCTCACTGCCGCCCCCGATCTAAAACAAAACCCCCGGCACTGGACAGGACTGGCGGTGGGAGGGGGCGGCGGGCATTCCTTTCATGTAAAAACAGATCGATCCCCCGGCGCCGGCGGGCCCGGCTTCTCCCCCTCCAGGCCCCGGCCCCCCTGGCCTCCTCTCCGTCCCGTCCGCCGCTCTGCGCCCCGAGGAGCCGGGGGGGGGGGGGGGCTGCGGGACAGAAGAGGCAGCTCCTCTTCCAAACCTCTCCCCGAGCAGGGACTGTAGGGCTGAGGACCGGGATGGAGGCTGATTTTGATTTCTCAGAGCCTGTTGGGTAGGGATTGTCAGTATTTGTTGCCGAATTGTACTTCCCAAGCGCTTAGTACAGGTCTCTGCACCCATGAAGCGCTCAATAAATAGCATTGATTGAATTCTCTCCATTACTTGATCACATTGGAACACTATCAACTGGGCACAGGGTGATTTTTAAAAAGCGTCTACAGAGTCGCGGCGGCCTCTGATTCCATTCCCCTTCCTCTGCAGGGACAACGGAGACGGGAATGGAGAAGGATACACATTGTCTCGGTCTCTAACAAAGTTTTAATAAAGATTCCGATCCGGTCGGCAGGAACGTCTCGGCTCCAGACCCTTCCTCGATACTCACTGTAATTTTTCAGAAACACAGTCTCAAGTTTTCAATTGGCTATAACACGAGAAGCTACGTTTCGCTTACGGCGCCGAAATAGCTCAGTTGGGAGAGCGTTAGACTGAAGATCTAAAGGTCCCTGGTTCGATCCCGGGTTTCGGCACGTGTCGTATCATACTTCTCAGCATATTCTTGTGGAACTTCGTCTGCGCACTCACAGTTGTTTCACTCTTTAAAACTCTATTTATGTAAGGAATAAAGAAGGGCAGAAGGTGGGCTGCCCGGTATCTCTCTCCAATCTTTCCCTACTGTTCACGATTTTCTCTTTTCCCCTCCCTCGAAATCCTCTTTTCTTATTTCTCTTCCCTCGACACCCTTTCAGTAATCCAGGAGATCGAGTTAGGCTCTGTCCGAATAAAAGAAGGACTGAATGGTCCACGCTTTGAACCCGGCTCCGCTTGTGTCCATAGCGAGAATCATACCCCTAGAAAATGAAGGTAGAGAAATCTTCTATTGAGAGGAAACGCCGCTGTGGATAGCATGTCTCTAGTAATGTTCTAAAGCTAATGCGGTTCATTCCAGCCACTTGAGGGAAAGGGAGAAGCCCCCCCAAAACGAGCCATGACCACCGCGCCCACAACACACAGAGTCACCAGAGCCAGGGAATTGCTGGAAACAGAAAATCAAGACGAGGACACCGATCACTCCCACATAACTCTTCGGCGCTCCATCAAACCTTGTCCCTTCCTCAGGCTCAGAAATCCTTGGAAGTGCTGGAGAAGCTCGCTGGAGGAATGATAGATCGCTCTGAAGAACCAGGAGTGCACATCTGGGTAGGGACCGTCTCTATATGTTGCCAACTCGTACTTCCCAAGCGCTTAGTACAGTGCTCTGCACACTGTAAGCGCTCAATAAATACGATTGAATGAATGAATGAATGAACATCTCCTTCGACCTTCCGCGTCACGCTCTGAATATAGAACGACTACTACGCGGCCTGGTTGTCGCCGTATCCTCGGCTCCCCTCGATTTCAAACGAAGCCAACTGAAATAGAGGGAGAAGGGAGACATCTGAAGTGTTCAGGTCCAGTGATCGCTTCCATTTGGGGCTTGGGTAAAAGCACAAGAAAATTACAAAAAGCGCCCTTCCCTGACCGGGAGTCGAACCCGGGCCGCGGTGGTGAAAGCGCCGAATCCTAACCACTAGACCACCAGGGAGACCTCCACATGACTTTCTCTACCCTCCTCTCACATCGCTCACCGTAGTGTCGCTCCTTTCATTATTATTAATGTCATTTTATGTTCTATAAGAACAATATGGTATATCTTAGGCGTGTACTTAGAAGAGTGTCAAGCACTATTCTAAGCCCTGGGATAGATAAAGGTTAATCAGGTTGGAGACAGTCCCTGTCCCACATGGAACTCCAGACTGGGAGCTCGTGGTGGCCAGGGATTGTCTCTCTTTATTGCTCTATTGTACTTTCCAAGCGCTTCCTACAGTTTACTTTAGAAGTCCAGTCCAGTTCACTCAGCCCACATACCCCAGATGTATTCGTGCAGTGAAAGACACGATACCAGCTTTTAAAGTCTGTTCTGACTCTAAATCCCTTCAGGTCATGGACGGGGCAGGGAATATGTCTGTTTATTGTTGCATTGTACTCTCCCGAGCGCTTAGCATAGTGCTCTGCACACAGTAAGCGCTCAATAAATCACGATTGATCAAATAAAGAGAAGCAGCGTGGCTCAGTGGAAAGACCACGACCTCTGGAGTCAGAGATCAAAGGGCTCAAACCCTGAGTTAAAGCTGATATCGTGTCTTTCACTGCACGAAGACATCTGGGGTATGTGGGCTGAGTGAACTGAACTGGACTTCTAAAGTAAACTGCAAACCCTGAAGTGAGTATGCTAAAAGACAACAGCAGGGTGAATAGCAGAGCGAGGGCCGATTATCTCCCCTTCTTCCTCCTTCCTCCGCCCGAAGGAAACTAAGTAGAAGTGAAGGAAACTGAGTAAAAGCAAAGGGTGATTGACTGCTTGAAATCAATGACGTTCGAGAAGAGTATATGCCAGGATCAGCTAAAACTACTCTTCCCTGACCGGGAATCGAACCCGGGCCGCGGCGGTGAGAGCGCCGAATCCTAACCACTAGACCACCAGGGAGGCCGATGACCTTTCTTTCACTGAAAGTGTGGAATGAATTGGGCGAGCGCAGTACAGTGGCTAGATAGCCTCGTTCTGCTGAATTAGCATGCGCCTTGTACTGCCTGCAAGTGAAGCAATCCCATCCCAGGTCACGGGGTTCCTGATTTCAGCGTTTGAGAATTCACGGGTGTCCTGGCTCGTTCGAGGTTCAGACAGCCCCGAAGTAGGGACATGATCTCTACGGAATCAGAGCTCATCCCCTTCGGTAGCCTCATCCCCTTCCCCAGTCCCAACCCAGTGAGGAATGTTTGGAATTGATAATAAGCGTCTAGTCGGCGCGGGGATTTAGGGCATCCAATAGCCGGTCTGAATTAAGCAGGGCGGGGAGGGAAAAGTTTTTCTTTCTGCAACGGGACGGAACAGTGCGGTGATGAGGGAGGATGAGATGGAGTTGGAGGCGAGGGTGGTGAAAGATGCTGGCACGATTGGTGGTGAAAGATGCTGGCACGATTGGTCTCAAAAACTCCTCCTTAGACTGTGAGTTCATTCATTCATTCAATCGTATTTTCTGAGCGCTTACTGTTTACAGAGCCCTGTAGGAAGCGCTTGGAAAGTACAATAAAGCACTAAAGAGAGACAATCCCTGGCCACCACGAGCTCCCAGTCTGGAGTTCCATGTGGGACAGGGACTGTCTCCAACGTGATTAACCTTTATCTATCCAAGGGCTTAGAATAGTGCTTTACACTCGTCTAAGTACGTGCCTAACATATACCATATTGTTCTTATAGCACATAAAATGACATTAATAATAATGAAAGGAGCGACACTACGGTGAGAGATGTGAGAGGAAGGTAGAGAAAGTGTTGTGGAGGTCTCCCTGTTGGTCTAGTGGTTAGGATTCGGCGCTTTCACCGCCGTGGCCCGGGTTCGATTCCCGGTCAGGGAAGGGTCTTTTTTGTAATTGTCCTGTGCCTGAACACTTCAGATGTCTCCTTTCTCCCTTTATTCCAGTTGGCCTTGTTTGAAATCGAGGGGAGCCGAGGAAACTGCGACAGCCAGGCTGCGTAGCAGTCTTCTATATTCAGAGCGTGACGCGGAAGGTCGAGGGAGATATTCATTCATTTAATCGTATTTATTGAGCGCTTACTGTGTGCAGAGCACTGTACTAAGCGCTTGGGAAGTGCGAGTTGGCAACATATAGAGACGGGAGGGACAAGGTTTAATGGAGTGCCGAAGAGTCATGTGGGAGAGATCGGTGTCCTCGTCTTGATTTTTTGTTTCCAGCAATTCCCTGGCTCTGATGACTCTATGTGTTGTGGGTGCGGTGGTCGTGGTTCGTTTTTGGGGGGCTTCTCCCGTTCCCTCAAGTGGCTGGAATCAATCAATCAATCGTATTTATTGAGCGCTTACTGTGTGCAGAGCACTGTACTAAGAGCTTGGGAAGTACAAGCTGGCAACATTTAGAGACAGTCCCTACCCAACAGTGGGCTCACAGTCTAAAAGGGGGAGACAGAGAACAAAACCAAACATACAAACAAATAAAATAAATAGAATAGATATGTACAGGTAAAATAAATAGAGTAATAAATATGTACAAACATATATACATATATACAGGTGCTGTGCAGAAGGGAAGGAGGTAAGATGGGGGGATGAAAAGGGGGATGAGGGGGAGAGAAAGGAAGGGGCTCAGTCTGGGAAGGCCTCCTGGAGGAGGTGAGCTCTCAGTAGGGCCTTGAAGGGAGGAAGAGAGCTATCTTGGCGGATGGGCAGAGGGAGGGCATTCCAGGCCCGGGGGATGACGTGGGCCGGGGGTCGATGGCGGGACAGGCGAGAACGAGGTACGATGAGGAGATTAGCAGCAGAAGAGAGGAGGGTGCGGGGTGGGCTGTAGAAGGAGAGAAGGGAGGTGAGGTAGGAGGGGGCGAGGTGATGGAGAGCCTTGAAGCCCAGGGTGAGGAGTTTCTGCCTGAAGCGCAGATTGATTGGTAGCCACTGGAGATTTTTGAGGAGGGGAGTAACATGCCCAGAGCGTTTCTGGACAAAGACAATCCGGGCAGCAGCATGAAGTATGGATTGAAGTGGGGAGAGACACGAGGATGGGAGATCAGAGAGAAGGCTGATGCAGTAGTCCAGACGGGATAGGATGAGAGCTTGAACGAGTAGGGTAGCGGTTTGGAAGGAGAGGAAAGGGCGGATCTTGGCAATGTTGCAGAGCTGAGACCGGCAGGTTTTGGTGACGGCTTGGATGTGAGGGGTGAATGAGAGAGCGGAGTCGAGGATGACACCAAGGTTGCGGGCTTGTGAGACGGGAAGGATGGTAGTGCCGTCAACAGTGATGGGAAAGTCAGGGAGAGGGCAGGGTTTGGGAGGGAAGACAAGGAGTTCAGTCTTGGACATGTTGAGTTTTAGGTGGCGGGCAAACATCCAGATGGAGATGTCCTGAAGGCAGGAGGAGATGCGAGCCTGGAGAGAGGGGGAGAGAGCAGGGGCAGAGAAGTAGATCTGGGTGTCATCAGCATAGAGATGATAGATGAAGCCGTGGGAGCGAATGAGGTTCAAGGGAGTGCGTGTAGATCGAGAACAGAAGGGGACCAAGCACTGAACCTTGGGGAACCCCCACAGTAAGGGGATGGGAGGGAGGGGATGCAAATGCAGAATGAACCGCCTTAGCTTTAGAACATTACTAGAGACATGCTATCCACAGCGGCGTTTCCTCTCAATAGGAGATTTCTCTACCTTCCTTTTCTAGGGGTAGGATTCTCGCTATGGGCACAAGCAGAGCCGGGTTCAAAGCGTGGACCATTCAGTCCTTCTTTTATTCGGACAGAGCCTAACTCGATCTCCTGGATTACTGAAAGGGTGTCGAGGGAAGAGAAATAAGAAAAGAGGATTTCGAGGGAGGGGAAAAGAGAAAATCGTGAACAGTAGGGAAAGATTGGAGAGAGATCCCGGGCCGCGCACCTTCTGCCCTTCTTTATTCCTTACATAAATAGAGTTTAAGTTTTACGGAGTGAAAGAACTGTGACTGCGCAGACGAAGTTCCATAAGGATATACTGAGAAGTAAGATACAACACAACACGTGCCGAAACCCGGGATCGAACCAGGGACCTTTAGATCTTCCGTCTAACGCTCTCCCAACTGAGCTATTTCGGCGCCGTAAGCGAAACGTAGCTTCTCGTGTTATAGCCAATTGAAAACTTGAGACCGTGTTTCTGAAAAATTATAGTGAGTATCGAGGTAGGGTCTGGAGCCGAGACGTTCCTGCCGACCGGATCGGAATCTTTATTAAAACTTTGTTAGAGACCGAGACAATGTGTATCCTTCTCCATTCCCCTCTCCGTTGTCCCTGCAGAGGAAAGGAAATGGAATAAGAGGCCGCCGCGTCTCTGCAGACGCTTTTTAAAAATCACCCTGTGCCCAGTTAGTAGTGTCCCATTGTGATCAAGTTTTGGAGAGAATTCAATCAATGCTATTTATTGAGCGCTTCATGGGTGCAGAGACCTGTACTAAGCCCTTGGAAAGTACAATTCGGCAACAAATACTGACAATGCCTACCCAACGGGCTCTGAGAAATCAAAATCAGCCTCCATTCCGGTCCTCAGCCCTACAGTCCCTGCTCGGGGAGAGGTTTGGAAGAGGAGCTGCCTCTTCTGTCCCGCAGTCCCCCCGGCTCCTCGGGGCGCAGAGCGGCGGACGGGACGGAGAGGAGGCCCGGGGGGCCGGGGTTTGGATGGGGAGAACCCGGGCCCGCCGGTGCCGGGGGAGCGATCCGTTTTTACATGAAAGGAATGCCCGCCGCCCCCTCCCACCGCCAGTCCTGCCCAGTGCCGGGGGGTTTGTTTTAGATCGGGGGCGACAGTGAGGGCAGCTGTCCGGCTCCGTCCTCTCTACTCCCGCAGCCCGGAGGGCGGCATGGTGGCGGCGGGGACAGGAGCGGAAGCAGCAGGTCTCCGGGGCCGGCCGGGAGACCCTCGGCTCCGGAGGACCATCTGGGGTCCCCCCCGCCGCGGAGGTCATCGCCAGGCTCACCCGCACACTCTCGGATTTCGGAGGAAACCGCGCTGGCTCCCGAGGTTAGCCTGGATTCCTTCCTCTCCAGCTTCCCGGAAAGTCCCTCCTCCCTCTTCCCCAGCCAGGGTTTCCCCTTTGCTCGCTGGTTGGGGAAACCTCTTAATTCCCTGCGGAAATCATATTGTGCCGAAGACATAGGAGACTGCTGCCTCTTGTAACCTCTTGAAGGATTTCTGCTGAATACCCTGCCATAACCAAAAACATTCCTTACAATAGTGGAACCCAAAACAGTTTCCATTCGCTCAGTAGCATTTCCCACGCTAAGTGCCCGGCTAGCTCAGTCGGTAGAGCATGAGACTCTTAATCTCAGGGTCGTGGGTTCGAGCCCCACGTTGGGCGCAAAACCTTTTCTTTAATTTCTAAGTAGGCCTCTCTCGAAAGAGGTTACGCAAGTGCTAGCTAGACTTCTCCCCAATCCTCCGGCCCCTACCGCCCGCTTCCCATCATTTTTGAGCTTCGGCCTCTTCAGAGATTTGAGCCCCAGGACCTCTCTCACCCCAAGCGAGGATCACAAAGAACCACTCGCGAGGGAGCCACTCGTGTGTCTCAAAGGGGAAACCTCTTCCTCGCCTCCATCGCCCGCCTTTCTGACACGGGGTCTATGAGCGTGCAAGCCGGCGGGGGGGAGGGGGATTGAGGAGGAGCGACCGACCACCGGTGGTGAACTTTAGTCTCTTCGGGAGGGTATCAGCCCCAACTCGACAGGAGCGTGGGTTCTTATTGCTGTGGTAAGGAGATAATGATGATAATAGTATTATTAGAAGCAGTAGTAGTAGCAGTGGCAGAAATATTAAGTGATTCAACCACAGTCCATGTCCCAAGTGGGGGATCACAATCGTAATCCCCATTTTACAGATGAGGGAACTGAGGCACAGAAAAGTTATGTGACTTGCCCAAGGTAACATAGCCGACAAGAGGCGGATCAGGGTTTAAGACCCAGGACCCCCTGCCTTCCATTGATGTTTGGAGTCACAACCCATGGTAACCAAGTACGTAGCCCGAAAATTCTTCCACTTAGGATTCTGGGGCAATCTCCTTGTACGAGAATGACCCAACTTGCAACTATCAGAAGAGGCACGAGGGGAAGGCCAAAATAGCTGTCAGGAGTGAGATTCGAACCCACGGCTCCAGGAGAGACTGCGACCTGAACGCAGCGCCTTAGACCGCTCGGCCATCCTGACGCTCGTGTTTTTCTTTTTGGACTCTCTTCACCTGCTCACGAAACGCAAAAGGAACCTGTGCCCGAAATTCAGGCACACAGCGTGTGCCTCGGACCTTCATATTCCCTGATATCCCTACGGCTACCTACGGCCGTGGTATAGGCTGGAGGAAGCGAACATGAATGAACAAGGATAGTTTCCCCGACTTTGGAAACTAGATTTGAGCAGTCGCAAAAAGAACATCTTGCGAAATCCCGGGGTCAAACGAGGGGCCTTTAGATCTTCACTCTTATGCACTCCAGTAGTTACTGAAATATGGGGAAGAAGAAGGTTGGTGTGGTCAGCTGCAGGAACAAAGTGTGATAAGGAACGCCCCCCTCGGCCCCGGCCTCCAATCCTACCATCTGCCCTTCCTCGCACTCCACACAAACGGTGTTCTGGGCTGTAAAGACCCAAATAATTTGCGTGGGCGCAAGCGAATTTCTGCCTGGGACCCTGAGGCGTGTGAACCCGAGCCCCTGTCTTAGCCAATCAGACCCAAAGGAATAATGGTCTGTATTCATTCAATTGTATTTTCTGAGCGTTTACTGTGTGCAGAGCACTATACTAAGCGCTTAGAAAGTACAATTCAGCAACCAAAAGAGACAATCCCTACCCAACAACGGGCTCACAGTCTAGAAGGGGGGAGACGGACAACAAAACAAAACAAAGCAAGTAAACAGGCATCAATAGCATCGTAAACAGGCATCAATAGCATCAGTACGAAATAAATAGAATTATACATATATACACATCATTAATAAAATAAATAGAATGATAAATATATACATATATATATACGTACACAAAATATACGTATATAAATATATACAAGTGCTGTGGGGCTGGGAGGGAGGTAGAGCAGAAGGAGGGAGTGGGGGCGATGGGGAAGGGAGAAGGAGAAGAGGAAAAGGGGAGCTTAGTCTAGGAAGGTCTCCTGGAGGAGGTGAGCTTTCAATAGGGCTTTGAAGCGGGGACGTGTGCTAGTTTGGCGGATGTGTGGAGGGAGGGCATTCCAGGCCAGAGGTAGGACTTGGACCAGCGGTCGACGGTGGGACAGGCGAGAACGAGGCACAGTGAGAAGAACGATACAATAAGTGCTTATGCACTGCACGAAGACCTCTGGCGTATGTGGGCTGTGAGATCTGAACTGGACTTCTAAACTGTACTGCAAGCCCTGAAGTAAGTCTGCTAAAAGACAAGAGCAGGGTGAATAGCAGAGGGAGGGCCGATTACAGGGTTTTCCCCCTTCCTTCTCCTCCGCCGCCTGATGGAAACTGAGTAAAAGCGAGTGGTGACCGCCTGAAACAAATGAAGTCCGAGAAACGCGTATGTTTCTGTATTGTGAGGCCTCAACCAGATTAAAAAAAAAGAAAAGACAACTTCCCTGACCGGGAATCGAACCCGGGCCGCGGCGGTGAGAGCGCCGAATCCTAACCACTAGACCACCAGGGAAGACGGTGAAAGAATAGATACTGAGAACCTTCAAATACTTCCTGTACCTCTTGATGCGGATGAACACCCGAGGCGAGTGATAGCCAACCTCCCGGCGTCAAGGCTATTTTCGGTCAACGATCAACAAAGTTTAATTAATTTATTCATTCATTCAATTGTATTTATTGAGCGCTCACTGTGTGAAGAGCACTGTACTAAGCGCTTAGGAAATACAATTCGGCAGCAGATCGAGACAATCTCTACCGAACAACGGGTTCACAGTGTAGAAGGGGGAGACAGATAACAAAACAAAACCAGTAGACAGGCATCAATAGCATCAAAATAGAATAATAAATATATACAAATATACACAAGTGCTTTGGGGTGGGGAAGGGGGTAGAGCAGCGCAAGGGAGTAGGGACGATGGGGAGGGGAGGAGGAGGAGCAGAGGAAATGGGGAGGGCTCAGTTTGGGAAGGCCTCCTGGAGGAGGTGAGCTCTCAGTAGAGCTTTGAAGTGGGGAAGAGAGCTTGTATGATGGATGTGAGGAGGGAGGGCATTCCAGGCCAGGGGTTGATGGCGTATATGCGCCCAACATATACCATATTGTTATTATATTACATATAATGGCATTAATAATAATGAAAGAAGCGAAACTACGGTCAACGATGAGAGGTAGAAAGGTAAAGAAGCTGTATTCCATGGTTCCCTGGTGGTCTAGTGGTTAGGATTCGGTGCTTTCACTACCGAGGCCCGGATTCGATTCCCCCTTGCTTTTACCCAGGCCCCAGATGGAAGCGATAACTGGATCTAGACACTTCAGATATCTCCCTTATTCCCCTTTGCCCACTTGTTCTTGTTTGAAATTGAACGGAGTCGAGGAAACTGCGGCAACCCCGCTGTGTACCTGTCATTCTATCGTTAGGGCGTGACGCTCTGGTTGGTGATGTTCCTCAACTACTGTTCTAGTGCAATATAGAGACCCATCCGCGGTCTGATTTGTGTTAATGTCTTTGGCGCTAGGACGGGAAGGAGAGAAACAAGCACATAGGGAAGAAGAGAAAAGGGGACAGTGACAAAACATGTCACAGCAACAACAATGATATCCGAGTAGCTACGTCCATGGTTTAGACTGCAGCAGGATAAAATGAAGGAGTCGAAACGGTTTCTCTGCCTTTGGAGACAGGATTTGCTGAGATGTAAAAGTAAGGCCGTGCCGAAACCCGGGATCGAACCAGGGACCTTTAGATCTTCAGTCTAACGCTCTCCCAACTGAGCTATTTCGGCCCACTAGGGATAATCTTCTCAACAAAGATTCTTGTGTTATAGCTAATTGAAATATTGAAATAGTGTTTCTGAAAAGTTACAGTGAGTAACGAGGAAGGGTCTGGAGTCGAGACCTTCCTGCCGACCGGATCGGAATCTTTATTAAAACTTTGTTAGAGACGGAGACAATGTGTATCCTTCCCCATTCCCGGCTCCATTGTCCTTGCAGAGGAAGGGGAATAGCTGTTCCATTTTATAATATTGTAAAATATTTTTCATGAAACAACTTCTCCCGGAATTATTTTCGAAGTACTGGGTCGGGGGGTGGGAGAGGGAGTTGGAGGACATCAACTCTTCTGCATTGTGCAGAGAAGTAGATTAGCCTGATGAAGCAAGGTTGGGAGTCAGGAGACCTGGATTTCAATCTGGCACACGCTAGCCATGTGACCTTGGGCAAGTCATTTAATTTTTGTATGGAAATAAGATACCTGTTCCCTCACCCCCTTAGACTGTGTCCCTAATGTGAGACAGGGTGTGGGCCTGATATTCTTCTATTGTCGCAACACAATAAGCAACAAATTTGCTTATCACATAGTAAAGGCTTAAGGAATAAGGGCTTGAGTTATTTCCGCTACAATAGCTGGGAAGGGGGGAGCATTCCCCCCCCCCCACCCCGAGAGCATCCCCCACCCCCACCCCGAGAGCGTTCTGCTATTTCTTTTGAGGTAATTGGATTGGGTTGGGGGGTGCTCACTATAGCAATCTCATCCCTTTTTTTCCTGTGATCGCTGGAGAGACCAGCACGAGGACACTGATTGCTTAAAAAAACAAAATGCAGCTAACTAAAATGCAACTTCTGCGTTGGCCGGGAATCGAACCCGGGTCAACTGCTTGGAAGGCAGCTATGCTAACCACTATACCACCAACGCTGCTGTAACTACAAGCCCAGCTGTAGCCTTAATAAATCCATGCCTTAGACCTCTCATGCTGACTACTAGGATGTGATATTATCGGGGGGCGTTTCTGAAGGAAATTTGGGCCAGGCCCGGGTTTTTAAGGAATCTCCTCCTGGGCCTCAACCGCGAGGATCTGCCGAGAATGACACAGAGTCCAAAGATTCCTGGCAACATTAGAAACCTTTGTCAACTGGTAACATACCATCCGTCCCTAATAGCAGACTCCTAGGCATTCTCCTGTCTCTTCTGTCCGAGAACCAACCAAGTTGGAACCTTGAGGAAAGAAAAAAAAATATACGTGTCAGAAGTGAAATTTGCAACCATGCCTCCAGGAAAAGACTGCAACCTGACCATGATGTCTTAGATTGCCCGGCCATCCTGACTCGCCTTCACCCTTTTTATCGATATTGTAAAAAAGAAGTATAATTATAGAAAATGTTGCTATCATTCTTTGTGATAGTCATTATCACATGGTTGAAGCGAATAAATCAGGTAGCTTCCCTATGCTTCAGTTACCTCACCTGTAAAATGGGGATTAAAACTGTGAGCCCCATGTCGGTCACGGACTATGTCCAACCGGATTATCAATCAATCAATCAATCGTATTTATTGAGCGCTTACTGTGTGCAGAGCACTGTACTAAGCGCTTGGGAAGTACAAGTCAGCAACACATAGAGACAGTCCCTACCCAACAGCGGGCTCACAGTCTAGAAAGGGGGTTATCTTTTATCTACCCCAGCGTTTAGTACAGTTCCCGGCACATAGTAAACAATTAACAAATACCATTCAAATAATTATTATCTGAATCTAAATAATTAAGAAGCAAGGAGAAACACTGCACTGAAAAGGGGAAATGAGGAAGGTACAGAAAGGCTTTCCAGCGATTCCTCGCTATCCAGTGGTTAGGATTCAGTGTTTTCACCCCCGCGGCTAGGATTCGATTTCTGGTCAAGGAACGTTTCTTGCACGTGTATCAGTCTTCTTGCTCATCTTCCTGCCTCTCCTGTCTCTTCCCACTTCCAGTCCATACTTCTTTCTGCTGCCAGGGTCATTTTCCTACAAAACGTTCATGCTTCCCCACTCCAAGAGACTTTCCCTGACTAAACTCTCCTTTCCTCTTCTCCCACTCCTTTCTCCGTCACCCTGACTTGCTCCCTTGATTCATCCCTCCACCCAGCCCCCCAGCACTTATGTACATATCTATAAATTATTTATCTATATTAATGTCTGTTTCCCCCTCTAGCCTGTAAGTTATTTGAGGGCAAGGAATGTGTCTATTATATTGCTATATTTTACTGTACCAGGAACTTAATGCAATGCTCTGCACGCAATAAGAGCTCCATAAGTACGATTGCCTGACTGAGTTGACACCCTTCTCCTCGGAACATTACCTAACTTTGGCTTCACTTAAACTATCCTCTGCTGATTCTCCTCTTATGTTTCTGGCTGCTCCTTCTAAGTCTCTTTGTCGGAATCCCTCCATGCTCTGTTCTGGGTCCCCTTCTATTCTCCATCTACACCCGGTCCCTTGGAGATCACATTCATTCCCTTGACTTAAACTTCCGTCTCTAAGGGGATGATTCCCAAACCTACATCTCCAGCCCTGACACCTCTTCTGCACTGCAGTTCCCTCTTTCAGGACATCATCTGTACTGGACTATCCCAAGAATGTGAGAAGTATCAATCATCCCTCTGGAAAAAGCCTTCGTGTTCCCTGATGGTCTAGTGGTTAGGATTCGGCGCTCTCACCGCCGCGGCCCGGGTTCGATTCCCGGTCAGGGAAATCCCTTTTTAACGAGTTTGCATATGGATTATTGAGACAAAAACGATGTTGGGATGGGGTTCGTGTTTGCCCAGTTTCTCCCCGCCTTGGAAAGTGACGGACGGAAGAGGAAAAGTTAGCTGTTGGCCCTCTCTTTGCCATTCAGCCCTTTGTTATCTTTATCAGACTGACCCCAGGGCTTGCAGGAATCCAGTTAAGATATCCCAACGCACGTGTATTGAAAGACTCAAAAGCAGTACCCCCGGCGGGGGGGGGGGGGGGGGGGGGGGGGAAGGCTCACTCTAAACTCCTGCCTGTAAGACATTTAAGATTCCCCATTTAAGCTTTCTTTTCCCCTACTCCCTCTCTTCTGCATCGCCTTTGCCTTTTTAGCCCTTGCTATTCACAACACCCTCGGCCTCTCGCACGTACGTATTTATACGTAGTTCATTTCAATGTCTGTCTCTCGCTGTAGACTGTAAACTCGTTGTGGCTCCCAGATATATTTTCCTCATTGATTACCTTCCCAGGTTTAAACTTTTCCCCAGAGAGAAGGTATCAGACTCCGAGAAGGAATCCTCATCAGGAAAACTCAATACCTGTTCTCCCAGCTCCCACATTTCACATTGACCTTGCGACTCTGGGGATGGGATTCGAACCCACGATTCGAACCCACGTGTGCAGAACACAATGCATTAGCAGTCCAACGCCTTAACCACTCGGCATCACCTTTCATTCTTCTCTCACAGTTGTTACAGAGAAGTCACTTAACTCTCTGGGCCTCAGTTCCCTCATCTGTAAAATGAGGATTAAGACTGTGAACCCCCCGTGGGACAAACTGATCACCTTGTAACCTCCCCAGCGCTTAGAACAGTGCTTTGCACGTAGTAAGCGCTTAATAAATGCCATTATTATTATTATTATTTACTTCCTGGATATGGAGAAACAAACAGTGGCTTTGAGATACGAATTGCTGTTCCTCCAGCCGAAGCAAAAAGCGAACTGGAACTGATCAGAGAAATAGAAGACGGGAGTGGTGGGAAATTGATGCAAATTTTCGAAGTCAAAACTAAAGCAGAAAATCCTCTACCACTCATATCACTCCACGGCGGTTGTTCCATTCAGTCAGAAGGAGTGCGAGCATAGCCGATTCCAGGAAGATCAGAACCACCCGGAGAGGACCTTCCAATTCCAGACTTCAGGCAGGTCGTGGAGGTGAGCAGGGCCAGAACGAGGCCCACTATCGGGTAGGGACTGTCTCTATGTGATGCCAATTTGTACTTCCCAAGCGCTTAGTACAGTGCTCTGCACATAGTAAGCGCTCAATAAATACGATTGATTGAGGCGAAAGAGCAGGGCAGTGGCTGCGGGGCATCTGGGGCATAAGGGGAAGGTGGACAGAAGGAGAGTGTGAGGAGAGGAGGGAAAGGGGCGTGAGCTCAATTAGAGCATGCGCTGAAGACCCTGAGCAAATCACTTAACTTCTCCGTGCCTTAGTTACCTCATCTGTAAAACGGGGATTAAGACTGTGAGCCCCCTGAGGGACAAGGACTGTGTCCAACCTGATTTTATTGTATCCACCTCGGCACTTGGTTCAGTGCCTGGCTTATAGTAAGCACTTATAAGTATCATCATCACCATCATCATCATTATTTACCAGACGCCCCCACCTTCCATCTCACTGTCGCGGCTCCAGATATCCTTAGAAACCCCTCCCCGACCTCCACGCTGACTCCCCAACAGCCTATGTAGGAAATCATACTCTTGTATTACACTCTTATACTCTCGTAGTTATTATACTTTCCCAAACTGGAGTAATTGAAGGAGAAAAAGAAGGTTTAGCAGGGATGAAACTGAATCCCACATATACTAATAATAATGATGATGGTATTTGTTAAGTGCTTACTATCTGCAAAACACTGTTCTAAACTCAGGGGAAATAAAAAGGTGATCAGGTTGTTCCACGGGGGGCTCACAGTTTTTAATCCCCATTTTACAGATGAGGTAAATGAAGCACAGAGAAGTTAAGTGACTTGACCAAAGTCACACAGCTGACAGTTCTGGGAAGAGGGGGGAGCCTAATCCGGTCTTTGACCTCTCATCCCCGCTACCAGGATTTGATTCTATGGAGGGCATTTCTTAAGTGATAAAAAAGGAGGGCTCGTCCGGGATTTGAACCCGGGATCTCTCGCACCCTAAGCGAGAATCATACCCCTAGACCAACGAGCCAACCGTACCACTTCCCTCACATCACTCCATTGGTCTATCTACAGGGATTCATACTTGCCTGAAACTCTCTTTTGCCCTACCCGAAGACTTCTCCCCAGAGGGACAAACTCGAAAATGTCAAAGGTGAAACCGCTTCCTCGCTCCCTTTCCCGACACGTAGTCTAGGGCGTGCAAGCTCGTGGACTGGGGCAAGGAGGGCGTGTCAGAGGAGCAACCAAGGTCCGGGAACGGAATCCCTGGAGGGAGGGTTTCCATACCTTTCCCACAGAAGAGAAGTCTTTCCCGCTCGGTCCCGATCTCCCACGACACGATACTTAGCGTCGTCTGAGCCCCAAACCCGTGAGGAGCGGGGCTTTCTACAGCTCCGGGACGGAGGTCCGCTCCAGGACTGAGCCGGGAGGCGGCGCCGCTGTTGAGGCCAGCTTGGCCGTGGGTGAAGGCGGGAAGAGCAGGGCTCTGAGCAAAAAGAGGCAGAGCCTCTTGGACACAAAATCCGATTGATACCGAGACACATAACATATTCATTTATTGAGCTATTACAATGTGCAGAGCACTGTATTAAGAGCTTGGGAGAGTACAAAATAACAATGAACAGAAACATTCCCTGCTCATTACGAGCTTACATTCTAGAGGGGGAGGCACACATTAATAGAAATAAATTAAAGATATGGACATAAGTGAGTGTGGCTGAATACAAACCCATCTCCCTGTCCCTTCTGCCCCTCCACATCTCACCCAATCAAGCGCGCATCTCTCTCCCTGTCTAGAATACGTTGTACTGTCCATATAATAATAATAATAATAATAATAATAATGGCACTTATTAAGCGCTTACTATGTGCAAAGCACTGTTCTAATATCTCTCACTAAATCCATATCTCTCACTAAGCTGCTTACTCCAGGAGGGAAAGGATCATGTCCACTAATTCTATTTCCCCTTGTACAGTGTTCTATGCACAATAGGTGCTCAGTAGATCAATCAATCAATTGCGTTTTTTGAGTGCTTACTGTCTGCAAAGCTCTGTACTACGTGCTTGGAGAGTACACTATAACAGAGTTGGCAGACACGTCCCCTGACCAAAACGAGCGTACAGCCTGAAGGGGGAGACAGTCATAAATAAAACCAACAGATTACTGCTCTGTGCATACATGCGTACTGTGAGGCTGAAGGAGAGGCGAATAAAGGATGCATATCCAAGTGCAAAGGCGACCCCGAAAGAAAGGGGAGGAGAGGAAATGAAGATTTGGTCTGGAAATGCCTCTTGGAGGAGATGTGCTTTTAAAAAGCCTTTCGAAGGTGAGGAGAGTGATCGTCTGAGCTATTGGAAGAGGGAAGGTGACCCAGGCCAAAGGCAGGACATGGGAGAGAGGTCGGTGGTGAGATAGAGGAAAGTGAGGAATAGTGAGTCGGTTGACGTTAGATGAGCGAAGAGTGCGGGCTGGGTAGTAGTAGGAAATCAAGGGAGTAAGATAGGAGAGGGCAACGTGATTGAGTGCTTGAGAGCCTATGGAAAGGACTTTCTGTTTGATTAATTAATCAAACTGATTCATTAATAGATATATTGATTCTTTGATCTTGGTCAGAAAATCCGATTTATTCTTTATTCTTCAGGCATGCAACTTGGGCTATCCTCTTCCTTCTCATCATCCTTCTCGTCCTCCTCCTCCCTTCTCTGTTCTTTCTTCTCCATTTTCTCCTCTTCCTCCTTCTCCTCTTCCCTCACTTGGTCCTCTTCCTCCTGTCTACCTCCTTCTCTTCTTCCTCCGTCTTCTCCTCTTCCATGTTCCCCTCCTCCTCCTCCACCCCCTCCTTCTCCTCCTCCATTCCCTCCTCTTCCTCTTGTCCTCCTTCTCCTCTTCCCCCCTCCTTCCCCTTCTCCTCCTCCTCCTCCTGCTCCGTTTCCTCCTCCTATTTTTTCTCCATCTCCTCCGTCTCCTCCTTTTATTCCTTGTCCTCCTCCTCCCTCTCTTCTCTTCCTCTACCCTCTTTCTTTTCAACCTCCTCCTTACAACTTCATCTGCGCTGTGGTGTTGGACTTCAAATATAATGGGGTTTCCCTGAAAAAGTTAGGACCTTGCTTGCAGGGAATTTCTTTTGACCGCAGGAAGTGGGCTACGGAGTATTCTCAGAATTCAGAAAAACCACTGGAGGCGACTCTCCTCCAGGGCTAGCCTGTTTTTCTGCATCCCGCCTGCGAAAGGGAGCTCCCTAAGGAAATATTAATATTAAAGAGTGTTTATTAAGTACCTGCTAAGTGCAGAGCACTAGACTGAGAGCTTCGAAGAGTACAACAGGAGCACAGGGGATATTCCTTGCCCAAAAAGCACTTGTACTGTAACAGAAGACAAGGACATAAAAAAATACTCAGGAACAGTAGAGTCCGGATGAAGACACTAAATGTCAAGTCGGATATAGAGGTAGTGCATGAATAAATCCAGGGGTAGTCATTGGTGGGTGGATCCACCTGGGAATGTTGGGAATGAATCGGGAGGGCTTGTTGGAGGAGGCGAGATTTGAGGAGGGATTTGACGATTTCCTCAGTGAATCAGTTTTTGCAGTCTGGGATCCCTGAAATTGATCATTTGCGCTGTCCTGTCCACCTTTTAGCAAATCTAGGCTGCAAGAAGACAGCAGGGTGGGGATTAAGTCCCCGTAATCAGACATAAGCGAATCGCTTTAGCATCTGTCTCTGTGGCGCAATCGGTTAGCGCGTTCGGCTGTTAACCGAAAGGTTGGTGGTTCAAGCCCACCCAGGGACGATTCTATTGCTTCTGAATGTTTTTTAAATCGAGTACCCACGCCTGCTTCAACCTCATATCTACCTTGCCAGTCCACCGGAGAGCCGGTTCGCTTAATCACGTCCACTCTCTCCTACTGCCCCATATCCGACACCATCCTCCACCCATTTTCATTTAGCCTTTGCAGCCTGCAACGATTTGTGCGACACCATCCACACCCTCAAGGGGTCAGATATATTAATAATCATAAAGTGGAAGCAGAATGAATAACTGAATGAATAATTGGCTGCCCATTTGTACCTCTTCCAGGGAGAACGTCCTGGAATTTGGTGAGCAACAATTGCATGTGGGACTACCATCTGTGTCCTACCGGATTCTATTTCATGAAAGCGGAGAACGGTGTGTGTGAAGGTGGGGACGGGGGTTGAAATCAAGCCTGCTTCATTCCGGATGGGCTGGTGGTGGGTGAGAAACCCCAGGGGGCCAGGAGGTCCTTCAGCTGTCATAGGGGAGTGCCTGAATAAAATGCGTTCCCCCCATCCCCGCCCCCAAGGGAGAAGGAGAGGCGGATGAGAGATTCGTGAACATGACTCCCCATCCTCTTCTCCTCCGCATCCCCCACGCCCTACCTCCTTCGCCTCCCCACAGCACCTGTATATATGTTTGTACAGATTTATTACTCTATTTATTTTACTTGTAAATATTTACTATTCTATTTATTTTGTTAATGATTTGCATTTAGCTTTAATTCTATTTGTTCTGACGACTTGACACCTGTCCACATGTTTTGTTTTGTTGTCTGTCTCCCCCTTCTAGACGGTGAGCCCGTTGTTGGGTAGGGACTGTCTCTATATGTTGCCAACTTGTTCTTCTCAAGCGCCTAGTACAGTGTTTTGCACACAGCAAGCGCTCAATAAATACGATTGAATGAATGAATGAATGACTCCAACGGGCCGTGGGTAACTGGAGACTACGGTAAGGCAAGACGGAATTCTTTTCGGTCACCCAACATTGGGAAAGAAGTATCTGCCCTCGCATCCAGTGAATATAGGGAGGAGTTAACTTTCGTGCATCAGGATGGCTGACTGGTTAAGGCGATGTACTTAAAAATCTACTGTGTGTGTTTCCTTGTAGGTTTGAACCCCACCCCTGCAAACCTCCTTTTGGAGCGACAGAAGAGATTGGGAGATCGAGTCAACACTATTCACCTAATTTTCCTTGGGTAACCGGGACGAACCTCTGCTTCTTGGATATTCAGTTCAGGAAATGACAATGAATCAAACCGTCGGCACTTTAAGAAACTCAGCACCAACCGTCTGGGAGAGTATACCAGGTAATGATCCGATCGTTGTGCACCAGAAGTACGTATTCCACTCTTCTCCGATTCATAATCTAGTTTAAAGCCTGTTTCCTCCCATAGACTCTAAGCACCTGGTGGACAGGGATCGCGTCTACAACATCTGTTATAACGTATTTTTCCAAACGCTTAGTACAGTGCTCGGCATGCAGTGAGGGCTCAATAAATCCTTTTGATTGATGAATGGATGGATGGATATGTAATCTCGAGGCGGAGACAAAAACATTGAATCATGGATAAATAGGCGGTAGAAGAAATCTCTCTGGGAATTCGAGGCCGTCTAGTCACGCGAACATTAAGGTTGATATCGCGACAGGGGAGAGGAGTCGGGGGAAGGTCGGGGACACTTGGTATAAGGGGGAACTGGGGCAGAGCACCCAGGCTCCCAGGGAGACAGGGTTCTAGTCACCCACGTACCCCTCATTCCTAGGAATTCTTTCCTCAGGTACTACCGAACCCAAAATGTGCCCCTTCGTCCTTGTAAGCTATTTTATGTTTCCTCACGCTGCCTCCTCCCGGACAGCTCTTCCGGCCCAGGGCGTGTAGGACCGTCTCTCCTCCACTGTTTTGCATCCCCAGAAAGAGGCACAAGCAGTTTCCCTGTGATTATCTGCGGTGGGGAAACTCCTGCAGACGCCCTCTCTGGTGGTCTCGTGGTGAGAAATCGGCGTTCTTAGCACAAGATCCGGGGTTCCACTCTCGGCCAGGAAGCATTGTATTTTAAACTCGATCGACGACCTTAAACGGACTCGGCAACAGCGAGAGGAGCCCCTTTCCTGACACCCTCCAGCCGAGGAAACACTTCCCATTCCCAACCCC
Organism: Tachyglossus aculeatus; assembly: GCF_015852505.1. Classification (NCBI taxonomy): domain Eukaryota; kingdom Metazoa; phylum Chordata; class Mammalia; order Monotremata; family Tachyglossidae; genus Tachyglossus; species Tachyglossus aculeatus. The sequence goes on from NC_052091.1 coordinate 15,563,602, forward strand.
TTTCTGCTCAGAGTGGGAAGAGATAGAATTTGGATGACCCAATGCAGGGTCATCGACCAGGCGTATATCCAGCTTTGGGCAAGTCACTTCACTTCTCTGTGCCTCAGTTACCTCATCTGTAAAATGGGGATTAAGACTGTGAGCCCCCCGTGGGACAACATGATCACCTTGTATCCTCCCCAGCATTTGGAACAGTGTTTTGCACATAGTAAGCACTTAATAAATGTCATTATTATTATTATTATTGTTCAGCTAAAGAAAGCCACTAGCATTGAGCCTTCAAGACCCACTTAGAGAACACGAAGTAAGTCTTTGCGTAAGTTGTAGTCGTGGCCGAGTGGTTAAGGCGATGGACTAGAAATCCATTGGGGTTTCCCCGCGCAGGTTCGAATCCTGCCGACTACGTGGCTTTTTTATATGGGCAGGGGACATAGGTACAGATTTTGCCATTTTGTGCTCCCCAATGCACGTAGTACAGTGCCTACAGTGAGGGCTCAATAAATACGATTAATTGATGCTAATTTGGAAAGGGCCTGTAAGAGAAGTAGGTTCAGTCCTTCAATATCTTGTTCACGGAAACAGTGGAGGCTTTTGAGGAAAAGAGAGATGTGGTCCCAACGATTCTCGAGGAAGAGAATCCGTTCAGCTGCATTGGAAGGAGGGGAGTCTGGAGGCAGGGAGACCAGCGAGGAAGCGAATGGAACTGTTTTATCGAAGGCAAGACCAGAACTTGTAGCCAAATGGGGATGCAAATTCTACAGTCCGAAGTATCTACATTTGAATCGGATATTTCACCAGCTAAACCACAGAATCGCCGTGGGGAGACGGCACAAGTGGAGAATGCGGGCATCGATCCCGCTACCTCTCACATGCTAAGCGAGCGCTCTACCATTTGAGCTAATTCCCCATTGGTAAGCAGCTGCTTTATGTCTGTTAAGACATCGTTGCCAAGGACGGTGAGGTGAGATTTTATTGGGTTCAAATGGCCTCGGCTTACCGGCAGAGGTGACGAGACTGATCGTTTCGAACTGTACTTGGCTGTAAGTGTAATCACTCTCTTACACACACACAACACACATGCACACTCAGACTCAGAGTGTGCATGTGTGTTGTGTGTGTGTAAGAGAGAGAGATTGTGTTTTCTGTATGTGAGTGGTGTGTGTGTGTGTGTGTATGTCGGTGCAGAGGGATAGGAGGAAGGGCAGGGGAAGCAGAATATCTCGATGTGAACATCTTGTTCCGGTTGCCCATTTTTGAAAGAATAATAATCATAGTAATTGTGATAACAGTAATAGCAATTTGTTAAGGGCTTGTTGTGTGCCAGGCACTCTACTAAGCGCTGGAGTGGATACAAACTAATGGATTAGACACCGACCCTGTCATGCAATTAAAAGTAACATTTTCTTCAAGAAACCATGGGCTATGTAGCTAGTAAGTTAAATTGGTTGTGACTTGAAACTTGATCGGTCTGATTATGAACAGTTTAAACTCGGGCAAAGTTTATCTTCATTGACAAGCAATTTTCATTTGCCATGTTAGATCTCCCTTCTGTGTTACTTGGATCTGTGACATTTGGACATTTGATATTCTCCACACTCCAAAACCCCACAGCACTTACGTACATATCTTTAAATTAGATCATACAAATTACCCATTTATTAATATTAATGTTTGTCTCCACCTCTATACTGTAAGATCATTCTGGGCAGGGAACGTATCTGCTAATTCTGTTGTATTGTATTATGCCCTACGTACAGTGCTCTGCACTTATTAAGCGCTTAATAAATACCACTGATGGTTTGTTGGCTGCAACACTTTCTTACTCAAAGTATGCGCTGTTATGCTAAGCACTTGCTTGCATGTATATTTTTTGACAGTACCTTGGGTTCATGTTGCAGGCTCGTAACATAGGGACCCCGCCTCTTCCTCCACCCATCGTGTTTTCCCAGCCCATCTGACCCGTTCTCCCTAGGGTCCAGGTCCCCACACCTGTCCACCCAGGTTCTGCTTTTCCTCAGGTTCAGTTTCTCAGAGTCTAGGTGCTCTGGTCTTTTCGGCGAATCTCCCCTGCCTCGTACGATTGCAATAACTCCCAGAGCAGCGCCGGTCCGGCTGGGCAATCCCGCCGGCACCTGGACCCGGACGATTGAGGAGCAGCTGCTGAGTGGAGTCGGAATGAGGATTCCTCTGCCGTGACTCGTGGGATTCGCTGGAAACGCCTCGTGGAATTGAGACCGTCATTCTCCCGGAGATAACAGTGGACGCTTTCTTCTGCCATCCATCTCAATTGTAGCACCAGCGTCATTTTTAGTGGAGCTCGGCGAAATGTCATCAGTCACCAGGGTCTACTAGGGTAGCAAAAGGGCCGTTTGACGTGTTCCTCGTTAGTATAGTGGTGAGTATCCCCGCCTGTCACGCGGGAGACCGGGGTTCGATTCCCCGACGGGGAGAAGTGGTTATTTTTCTTTTCCTTTTCCCCTCCGGCTAAATCGTTCCTTTTCAATGTGCGACAAAGCAATTAAACGACAAGCATACCATTCCAAACCGACTTAAATGCTTGGACCCCGCGCCAGGGACACGTCTTCCAGCGGTGACGCCGCAAGACAGTAATATCACTGGGGATTTCGGAGTAACGTTATTGCAGTCCATGGGTGGAGACAAAAAGGAACATTCAAGAACGTTTTTTCAGGAGCTCCTGGAGCCCCGGAATCTGAAGAGATTGTGCGTGTGGGGGCCGGATACAGGGTCGTCATGCCAGCGCAGCTAACTTTTTTGACTCCGATACAGGGCGTCGTCTCCACTCGGTGATCCGACCTCACCAGCCCATCTTTAGGTTCATTCCAAATGCACGGATTTTCGCAGGAAACAGGCATCAGACTAGGCGTTGACATTAGTGTCTCCGAGTTCCGGTGCCAGGAGGACAAAAGGAATCAATGACCAGCTGTTGTGATGAGGGATAGAATATTCGCAGATATTCACTGCCCCGGGGGCCGTGAGAGTCCAGAGACGGGGATGAGGCGGGGGTCCATTCTATCGTTAACTTTCGCAGACAGACCGTATCTTTGCCTTTAATTGTGGACTCCTGGGCTCTGTCCGCAGTGGGACTATGATCAATTAAACTGAGGACTGCCTCACTGGGGTGGGAGACGAAATGGGACCTTGTGAGAATCAGATTTGGGAAGAGACGAAAGGGGCCGAGTCAACAAATCCTAATTTCAGCAAATAAGTATTGAAGAAACTCCCTTTCTGTTCTGGGCTCCTCTTCATCTTTAGTGTTACTCTGAATTCTGGGAGAGCTGCCATTGTGATTCGAAGATTTAGTGTCCGCATCTGTGTCAGTAGGTCGGCGACAGGGAGATAAGGAAAAAACAATGTGCGGGAGTTCGTGCATGTATGTTTGTCGGTCCTATCACTTCAATCATTTATCAGTGACAAATTCAGAGGTTGGACCTAGTGGATAAAATCAGCTTTTGCCTGAAACATTTTCTAAATCATAAAGACGTTAGTGAAGAACCTACAAATCCCGCATCTCTGCTTTTATAATTAAGACACAGCGGGGTAAGGAAAAACGAGTGAGGTGTGTGTGTGTGTGTGGTGACATTACAGTAATCATTAATCAGCCACCAATTTAGAGATTAGTGCTTCAGGCAACTGTAGGTGTTGCCTGAAAGGTTTTCTAGGTCAGAAGATGTGGTTGAGGAGCCTTGGGAGAGAGGATTCATTCATTCATTCATTCAATTGTATTTATTGAGAGCTTACTGTGTGCAGAACACTATACCAAGTGTTTGGAAAGTACAATTCAGCAATTAAGAGAGACAATCCCTGCCTAAACCGGGTTTACAGTCTAGAAGGGGGGAGAATGACAGACTCCAATTTAGTCTTGCTATTGGATGATGGTGGTGAAACAAATAATAGAGCGGATTCTTTAATCTACAACAATGTCAATCTTCTGGAAAGATTACATAGAAGGTCCTGAGAGGACCCTTACGGGAGGTAGCGTGGCCGAGCGGTCTAAGGCGCTGGATTAAGGCTCCAGTCTCTTCGGAGGCGTGGGTTCGAATCCCACCACTGCCATTTACATTTTTGCGTTTATGTTTCGGTTCACACAGTGCCATTACCATGAAAAATGTCCAAGTTGGACCATACTTAGCTTTAAGCCCGTGTCGGCTCCTCTCCAGGCTCCATCTCCTCTTGGGAGCCTCTCAGCACCAGGAAATAACCACAGGGAAAACCCGTGGGCTTGACGGACCGCTCGAGATAAGGGACCCACGGGTTACTCCTGTCCCCTACACAGGGTCTGCGTGTTTTGCTCCTCTGATGCTACTCGCGACTAGGTGAAGTGGACAGCTGGGATGGTTTCTCCTCCATCCTTTACACTCTGCCAAACGTTTAGTACAGTGCTCTGCAGTGACTTCTGCAGAGGATTTAGCTAATTATTCAGTCCCAGATGCCTCCCCGGGGCTCCACCAAATCCTGTCCCTTCCTCATTCTCAAAAATCCTTGGAAGCGCTGGAGAAGGTGGCTGGAGGAGTCATAGATTGCTCTGAAAAAACAGGAGTGCACGTTTCCTTCGACCTTCCGCGTCACGCTCTGAATATAGAACGACTATGCTGCCGATTTGTACTTTCCAAGCGCTTAGTACAGTGCACTGCACACGGTAAGCACTCAATAAATACAACTGAAAGAATGAATGGCTAGTACTCCGCTTGGTTGCAGTTTCCTCGGCTTCCCTCAATTTCAAACAAGGCCAACTGAAGAAAGGGAGGAAGGAATCGTCTAGGAGTCCAGTCCAGTCGACTGGACCTGAAGTGTTTAGGCACAGTCATGGCTTCCATCTGGGGCTTGGGTAAAAGCAAAGGAAAATTGCAAAAACTTTGCTTCCCTGACCGGGAATCGAACCCGGGCCGCGGCGGTGAAAGCGCCGAATCCTAACCACTAGACCACCAGGGAACTCTATAACTTTTTGTTTCTACCTTCCTACCTCACATTTTTGACCGCAGTATCGCTCCTTTGATTATTATTAATGTTATTATATCACATGTGATATATGATGATATATGACATATGTCGCCTCACTTTTAAGCACTATTCTAAGCCCTGGGATAGATAAAAGCTAATCAGGTTGGAGACAATCCCTGTCCCCACATGGTACTCACTGTCTAAGGAGATTTTGGGACCAATCGTGCCAGCACTTTTCACCACCCTCGCCTCCAACTTCGCCTCATCTTCCCTCATCACCGCACTGTTCCATCCCGCTGTAGAAAGAAAAACGTTTCCTTCCCCACACTGCTTAATTCGGACCGGCTATTGGATGCCCGAAATCCCCGCGCCGACTAGATACTTACCATCAATTCCAAACATTCCTCATTTGGTTGGGTTGGGTTAGGTGATGAGGCTACCAAAGGGGAAGAGCTTTGATTTCGCAAGGATCATGCCCCTGACATGCATTGCCCCTGACTGCATTGTACTCTCCCGAGCGCTTAGTACAGTGTTCTGCACACAGTAATTGTGCTCCATTCGAGTGGGTCGAATATGAAATGTCCAAAGGTCACATATCCCAGTAACACAGAAAGGAAATCTAACACGGCAAATGAAAATTGCTTGTCAATAAAGAAGAACTTAGCCAGAGTTAGACTGTTGGTAATCAGACAGATTGTTTCAAGCCATAACTAATTTAACTCATTAGCTACATAGTCCATGGTTTCTCGAGGAAAATGTTATTTTTATTTACATGACTGCCTGATAGGAAAACCTAAGTAGCCAAGCTCATTAGTTGAAAACTCACACGTCAAAGTACCAACAGCCTACTATAGCTAGAAAGATCAATCTCATCACCTCTGCCTAAAAGCCAATACGATCCCGCCTGACCGTACGTGGCAATGATGTCTGAACGGACACAAAGAAGCAAACAACTGTCGGGGAATTAGCTCAGATGGTAGAGCGCTCGCTTAGCATGTGAGAGGTAGTGGGATCGATGCCCGCATTCTCCACTTTTGCCGTCTCCCCGCGCAGTTACGAGTCATGGCGACTCTATGGCATCCTTTATTCAGTTTAACTGTTGAATCATCGGGTTCAAATGTAGATACTTAGGGCTGTAGAATTTGCATCCCCATCTGGCTACAAGTTCTGGTCTTGCCTCCGTTAAAACAGTTCCATTCGCCTACTTGCTGGTCACCCTGCCTCTGGGCTCACTTCCTTCCGACTCGAGAACATGGTCGTGGGTTAACTGGAGGCCACGAAAAGGCAGGACGAAACTCTTTTCCGTCACCCAACATAGGAAAAGAAGTATCTGCCCTCGCACCCAGTGAATATAGCGAGGAATTAACTTGCGTACATTCATTCATTCAATCGTATTTATTGAGCGCTTACTGTGTGGAGAGTACTGTACTAAGCGCTTGGGAATTGCTGACTGGTTAAGCCGCTGGATTTAAAATCCATTGTATGTGTTTCCCTGAGGGTTTGAGCCCTACCCCTGGTGACTTCCTTTTGGAACTACGAAAGAGATTGGGAGACCGAGTCAACACTATTCACCTAATTTTCCTTGGGTAACCGGGAAGAATCTATGATTTTTGGATATTCAGTTCAGGAAATGACAATGATTCAAACCGTCGGCATTTTGAGAAACTCAGCACTAATCTCCTGGGAAAGTATAATATAATAATGACACGACCCTTGTGCACCAGAAGTAGGTATTCCACTCTTCTTCGATTCAAAATCAAGTTTAAAGTCTGTTTCCACCCATAGACTGTAAGCGCCTGATGGACAGCGATCACGTCCACCAAATCTGTTGTATCCTATTTTCCCAAACGCTTAGTACAGCGCTCGGCATGCAGTAAGGGATCAATAAATCATTTTGATTGACTGATTGACTGATTGATGGATACGTAATCTCAAGGCAGAAAGAAACATTGAATCGTGAAGAGATAGACAGTAGAAGAAATCTCTTTGGGAATTCGAGGCCGTCTAGTCACACGAACATTAAGGTTGATATCGCGACAGGGGAGAGGAGTCGGGGGAAGGTCCGGGACACTCGATATAAGGGGGAACTGGGGCAGAACACCCATGGTCCCAGGGAGACAGGGTTCTGGGTCACCCCCTCCCCCCTGGTTCCTAGGAGTTCTTTCCTCGGGTGCTACTGAACCCGGGACCCGAAATGCGCCCCTTCGCCCGTCTTAGCTGTGTCACGGTTTTTCACGCTGCCTCCTCCCGGGCAGCTCCTCCTGCCCAGGGCGTGTAGGACCGTCTCTCCTCAACTGGTTTGTATGCCCAGAAAGAGGCACAAGAATAGTTTCCCCATGGCTGGGGGAACTCCTGCTGATGCTCTCCCTGGTGGTCTCGTGGTCTAAACACCAAACCAAACTTATTCAGTTTAAATTTATCCTTTCCTTCCTTAACTCTGCCTTCTCCTCTGCCAGGCAAAACTATTTTTCTTCCCTTATTGACACCCATGCCCACCACCCCCGTCAGCTGTTCCGGATATTTAACTCTCTCCTCAGGCCCCCTGTTCCTCCCCCTCCTCCATCCCTCACCCCCAACGATCTGGCCACCTACTGCATTAGTAAAATTAACACCATCAGGTCTGAGCTCCTCAAAGTCATCCTTCCTTCCCTTCATCCCCCTCACTCTCCTCTCCTCTACTTTCCCATCCGTGCGAGCCCGGAGGCAGAGACCAGAGAGGAGGCGAATGGAACTGTTTTAGCTGAGGAAAGAGCAGAACTTATAGCCAGATGAGGATGCAAATTTTACAGTCCGAAGTATCTACACTTAAACCGGATGGTTCAACAGATAAACCAAATAAAGGATGCCATAGACTCACCATGACTCATAACTGCGCGGGGAAACGGCAAAAGTGGAGAATGCGGGTATCGATCCCACTACCTCTCACATGCTAAGCGAGCGCTCTACCATTTGAGCTAATTCCCCGGGGACTACCACCGTTTTTTGTGTCTGTTTGGACATTATTGGCACATACGGTAAGTCAGGATCATATTGGATTCAAATGGCCTCGGTTTTCCGGCAGAGGTGACGAGACTCATCGTTTCTAACTGTAGTTGGCTGTAGGTGATGAGAGACTGCATTCATGCTTTCCTCGGACGTGTGACTTTTTAACTAAAGAGCTTGGCTCCTTAGGTTTTCCTATCAGGCAGTCATGCAAATCAAAGTAGTATGTTCTCCGAGAAACCATGGGCTATGTGGCTAATGAGTTAAATCAGTTATGGCTTGAAACTTGTTCTGTCTGATTACCAACAGTCCAAAACTCTGGCAAAGGTTTTCTTCATTGACAAGCAATTTTCATTTGTCATCTTAGATCTCCCTTCTGTGTTACTTGAATCTGTGACATTTGGACATTTAATTAATTAATTCATAATGACATTTGTTAAGCCCTTACTATGTGCAAAGCACTGTTCTAAGTGCTGGGGGGATACAAGGTGATCAGGTTGTCCCACGTGGGGCTCACAGCCTTAATCCCCATTTTACAGATGAGGTAACTGAGGCTCAGAGAAGTTAAGTGACTTGCCCAAGGTCTTCGCCCCAGTCCAAAGCCCCACAGCACTTATGTACATATCTTTAAATTAGATCATATAAATTACCCATTTATTAATATTAATGTTTGTCTCACCCTCTATACCGTAAGATCATTCTGGGCTAAATCTGTTATATTGTGCTCTCCTATGCGCTAACTACAGTGCTCTGCATTTACTAAGCGCTTAAGAAATGCCATTGATGGTTTGTTATTCATTCATTTATTCAATCGTATTTATTGAGCGCTTACTGTGTGCAGAGCACTGTACCTACGAGCGCTTGGGAAGTAGCAGTTGGCAACATATAGACACGGTCCCTACCCAACAACGGGCTCACAGTCTAGAAGGGGGAGACAGACAACACTTTCTTACTCAAAGTGTGCGCTGTTTTGCTAAGCACTTGCTTATATGTATATATATATATATATATATATATATATATTGACAGTACCTTGGTTTTATGTTGCAGGCTCGTAACATAGGGACCCCGCCTCTTCCTCCACCCATCGTGTTTTCCCAGCCCATCTGACCAGTTCTTCCTTGGGTCCAGGTCCCCACACCTGTCCACCCAGGTTCTGCTTTTCCCCAGGTTCAGCTTCTCAGAGTCTAGATGTTCTGGTCTTTTCAGCGAATCCCCCCTGCCTCGTACGATTGCAATAACTCCCAGAGCAGCGCCGGTCCGGCTGGGCAATCCCGCTGGCACCTGGACCCGGACGATTGAGGAGCAGCTGCTGAGTGGAGTCGGAATGAGGATTCCTCTTCCGTGACTCGTGGGATTCGCTGGAAACACCTCCTAGAATTGAGACCGGGATTATCCCCAAAATAAAGTGGACGCTTTCTTCTGCCATCCATCTCAATCGTTGCACTATGGTCATTTTTAGTGGAGCTCAGCGAAATGACATCCATCACCGGCGTCTACTATGGTAGCAGAAGGCGCTCCTCACATGTTTCTCGTTAGTATAGTGGTGAGTATCCCCGCCTGTCACGCGGGAGACCGGGGTTCGATTCCCCGATGGGGAGAAATTGTCGTCTTTCTTTTCCTTTTCTCTTGCTAAAACTGACCTTTCCTTTGCAACGTGCGACAAAGCAATCAAAGGACAAGCACTCAAACGTTTGGACCCCGCACCAGTGACACGTCTTTCAGCGGGGACACCGCAGGACAGGTGAGGCTGGGGATTTCGGAGTAACATCATTGCAGTCCATGGGTGGAGACAAAGAGGAACATTCAACAACGTGTTTCAGGAGCTCCTGCAGCCCCGGAAGCTGAAGAGATTTTGCGGGTTGGGGCCGGCTACAGGAACGTCACGCCAGCGCAGCTAAATATTGCATGCAGCTGAACGGATTCTCTTCTTGGAGAATCGCTAGGACCACTTCTCTCTTCTCCTCAAAAGCCTCCGCTGGCTCCCGTGACCCGGAAATTGAGGGTTTGGACCTTCTTCTCTTACAGGCCTTTTCCAATTTAGCATCAATCAATCGATTGTATTTATTGAGCCCTCACTAGATGCAGAGCACTGTACTACACACTTCGGGGAGTACAAAATAATAGAGTCCGTTGTCACGTCCCTGTCCACAAAGAGTATACACTGCAGAGGGGAGACAGACGTTAATATAAATAAATAATTTGAAGGCTTTCAGGAAGGAACAGAGCATCGGTTTCCCTGGTGGTCTAGTGGTTAGGATTCGGCGCTCTCACCGCCGCGGCCCGGGTTCGATTCCCGGTCAGGGAAGAAGCTTTTTCACCTGGTTCACGCCACCCAATACAGAAAACATACGTGTTTATTTCAGACCGTCACCAGTCCCTTTTCCTCAGTTTCCTTCAGGTGGACGAAGAGGAGGAGGAGGAATCGACTCTCCCTCTGCTACTCACCCTGCTGTTGTCTGTAGCAGATTTTAGGGTTTACAGTGAGGTTTAGAAGTCCAGTTCAGATCACTCAGCCCACGTACCCCAGATGTATTCGTGCAGTGAAAGACTCCATATCAGCTTCTTAAGTCTGTCTTGACTCTAAACTCCTTCATGTCGTGGACGGGGCAGGAAATGTTTCCGTTTATTGTTGCATTGTACACTCCCGAACGCTTAGTACAGTGCTCTGCACACAGTAAGGGCTCCATAAATACGAATGAATGAATAAAGTACTTTTGCACTTCTGCTATCCCCGAAAGGGCCTGGTCCAGAACCGCACAGAACCAGGGAGGTAGAAGGAGGCGGAATTCCACCGTGGGCCTGAGAATGATGCTCACGGGAAGAAAGAGGAAAAAGTTATTATTCCCCAATTCTCAGACTCAGAATTAAACCGCTGTTCCAGCAACCACAAGTCAGAGCTCAACCGTCAATGCTATCGTACTGCACCACGCATGCTACTTCCCAGGGGCCACCACCTTCTATGGCTGTCAGTGATGCTGTTCAAGTCTTTATTCCTATTCGGAAATTTCCAATAATTCTGTCACCCCTCCCACCCCCGTCTCTGGAGGGTTTGGACATAGCAGTAATTTGTTGGTTTTATTTAGGACTGTCTCCCCCTCTAGGCTGTACGCTCGTTTTGGTCAGGGGACGTGTCCACCAACTCTGTTATAGTGTACTCTCCCAAGCATGTAGTACAGTGCTTTGTAGACAGTAAACACTCAAAAAACGCGATTGATTGATGGATTGCTTGATCTACTGAGCACTTATTGTGCGTAGAGCACTGTACCAGGGGAAATAGAATTAGTAGAATTGCTCTCCTGGAGTAAGCAGTTTAGTGAGAGATATGGACAGTACAACGTATTCTAGACAGGGGGAGAGATGCGCTTGATTGGGTGAGACGTGGAGAGACAGAAGGGACAGGGAGATGGGTTTGTTTTCAGCCACACTCACTTATGTCCATATCTTTAATTTATTTCTAGTAATGTGTGCCCCCTCTCCCCCCCCGAATGTAAGCTCGTAATGACAGGGAATGTTTCTGTTCATTGTTATTTTGTAGTCTCCCAAGCGCTAAATGCAGTGCTCTGCACACTGTGATAGTTCACTAATGAATATTATATGTCTCGGTATCAATCGGATTTTGTGTCAAGAGGCTCTGCCTCTTTTTGCTCAGAGCCCCGCTCTTCCCGCCTCTACCCACGGCCAAGCTGGCCCTGGCCTCAGCAGCGGCGCCGCCTCCCGGCCCGGTCCTGGGGCAGACCTCCGTCCAGGAGCTGTAGAAAACCCCGCTCCTCACGATTTCGGAGCTCAGACAACGCTAAGAACCGTGTCGTGGGAGATCGGAACCGAGCGGAAAAGACTTTTCTCCTGTGGGAAAGGTTTGGAAACCCACCCTCCAGGGATTCCGTTCCCGGCCCTTGGTCGCTCCTCTGACACGCCCTCCTTTCCCCCCCTTGCCCCAGTCCACGAGCTTGCACGCCCTAGACTACATCGGGAAGGGGAGCGAGGAAGCCGTTTCACCTTTGACATTTTCGAGTGTGTCCCTCTGGGGAGAAGTATTTCGATAGGGCAAGAAAGAGTGTCAGGCAAGTACGAATCCCCATAGGTAGACCAATGGAGCAATGTGAGGTGACATGGAGAGTTGGCTCGTTGGTCTAGGGGTATGATTCTCGCTTAGGGTGCGAGAGGTCCCGGGTTCAAATCATTATTATTATTATTATTATTAAAGAGAGGGCCAACGGCAAACTTTTCCTCTTTTTTGGTCCGTCACTTTACAAGGCGGCGAGAAACTGGGTAAAAGCTAACGCTTTTCTGGGCAAAATGCCCCGGAGAAGATTTCTTAAAAATCCAGGACCGGCCCAAAAGGAGGAAATCCTTAAAAACTCAGGGCCGGCCCAAATTCCCTTCAGAAATGCCTCACGTAATAACAAATCCTGTTAGTTGGGCTGAAACGGCTAAGGAATCTAAGGACCTGTTAGGGCTACATCTTAGGATTTAGGAGGAGCAGCGTTGGTGGTATAGTGGTTAGCATAGCTGCCTTCCAAGCAGTTGACCCGGGTTCGATTCCCGGCCAACGCAGCAGTTCCATTTTAGTTATTTAAGCAATCAGTGTCCTCGTGCGGGTCTCTCCAGCGATGTTGACAGGAAAGAAAGGGCTTGGATTGCTGGAGTGGGGCACCCCCCCGCCCCCCAACCCCAAATTCATTTCCTCAGAGCTAATAGAACGCTGTCTTCGACGATGCTCTCCACCTTCCCAGCTATGGTAGCGAGAATAACTCAATTATTTCTTAAGCCCTAACTGTGTGATAAGCACTGGGGTTGCTACAATAGAAGAAGATCGGGCCCACACCCTGTCTCACATTTGGGTCACAGTCTAAGGGGGTGGGAAGACAGGTATCTTATTTCCATACAGAAATTAAATGACTAAGGCCACATGACTAGCGTGTGCCAGAGCCCAGAATGAAACTCAGGTCTCCTGACTCCCAGCTTTGCTTCACCAACGTGAGGCTCGAACCCAAGACCCCAAGAATAAGAATCTCATGCTTTACCGACCGAGAAAGGCGGGCGCTTCGATTACCCCTTCTAGCGATCGCCTGGAATCTCTGCTTTGGTTCCATGATAGCGAGGAATAGTTTTTGTTATTGCAGGTTATTCAGCAGAAATCCCTCAAGATATCCATAAGAGGCAGAGGTCCCATATGCCTTCGGCACAATCTGAATTCCGCGGGGAATTAGGAGGTCTCCCCATCCGGCCAGCGAAGGGGAAGCCCTGGGGAAGAGGGAGGAGAGACTTTCCGTGAATCTGGAGAGAAAGAAATCCAGGCTGACGTCGGAAGTCAGTGAGGTTTCCTCCGAAATCCAGCGTGAGCGGGTGAGCCTGGTGCTGACCCCCGCGGCGGGGGGGACCCCAGATGGTCCTCCGGAGCCGGGGGACTCCCGGCCGGCCCCGGAGATCTGCTGCTGCCGCTCCTGACTCCGCCGCCACCATGCCGCCTTCGGGGCTGCGGGAGCGGAGAGGACGGAGCCGGACAGCTGTCCTCACTGCCGCCCCCGATCTAAAACAAACCCCCCGGCACTGGACAGGACTGGTCGGTGGAAGGGGGCGGCGGACATTCCTTTCATGTAAAAACGGATCAATCATCAATCCCCTGGTGCCAGCGGGCCCGTCTTCTCCCCTCCAACCCCCGAGGCCCCGGGCCCCCTGGGCCTTCTCTCCGTCCCATCCGCCGCTCTGCGCCCCGAGGAGACGGGGGTGGGGGGTGGGGGGGCTGCGGGAGAAAAGAAGAGGCATCTCCGCTTCCAAACCTCTCCCCGAGCAGGGACTGTGAGGCTGAGAACCGGGAAGGAAGCTGATTTTGATTTCTCAGAGCCCGGTGGATAGAGATTGTCCCTATTTGTTGCCGAATTGTCCTCACTTTCTTTTGTACCGATAATGTCTGAACAGACAGAGAGATATACACAACTGCTGGGGGATTAGCTCAGATGGTAGAGCGCTCGCTTAGCATGCGAGAGGTAGCGGGATCGATGCCCGCATCCTCCAGTTTTGCCGTTTCCCCGAGCAGTTACGAGTCTTGGCGACGCTATGGCATCCTTTATTTGTTTTAGCTGTTGAAGCAACAGGTTCAAATGATTATGCTTAGGACTGTAGAATTTGCATCCCCATCTGGCTACAGGTTCTGGTCTTGCCTCCGATAAAACAGTTCCATTCGCCTTCTCTTTGGTCTCTCTACCTCCGGGCTCCCCTCCTTCCGATCTATATATCACATGCCGCTGAACGGATTCTCTTCCTGAAGAATCGTTCGGACCACTTCTCTGTTCTCCTCAAAAGGCTCCACTGGTTCCCGTGACCCGGAAATTGAAGGATTGAACCTTCTTCTCTTACAGGTCTTTTCCAAATAAGCATTAGTCAATCGATTGTATTTGTTGAGCCCTCACTGATGCAAAGCACTGAACTACGCGCTTTGGGGAGTACAAAATAACAGAGCTTATTCTCACGTTCCCTTTCCATATGAAGTGTACACTCTAGAGGGGAGACAGACATTAATATAAAGAAATAATCTGAAGGTTTTCAGGGATCCTTGGTAATCGCTTTCCCTGGTGGTCTAGTGGTTAGGATTCGGCGCTCTCACCGCCGCGGCCCGGGTTCGATTCCCGGTCAGGGAAAAAGGTTTTTGACATGGTTCAGGCCACTCAGTACGGAAACATACGCGCTTCTCGGACGGCATTTAATTTAGATGGTCACCACACCCTTTTACTCCGTTTACACCAGGACGAGGGGTAGAAACCTGTAATCCTGTAATCGGCCCTCCCTCTGCTTAATCACCCCGCTATTGTCTTTTAGCAGACTTCAGGGTTTACAGTGCGGTTTAGAAGCCCAGTTCAGATCACTCAGTCCCCATACTCCAGATGTATTCGTGCAGTGAAAGACTCCAAATCAGCTTCTTAAGTCTGTCCTGAAACTAAACCCCTTAAGGTCACGGACGGGGCAAGAAATGTTTCCGTTTATTGTTGCATTGTGCACTCCAAAACGCTTAGTACAGTACTCTGCACACATTAAGTGCTCCATGAATACGACTGACTGAATGAATAAATGCCTTTTGCACTTCTGTTATCCCTGAAAGAGCCTGGTCCAGAACCGCACAGGTCCGGGGAGGTAGGAGGAGGTGGAATTCCATTGTGGGCCTGAGAATGATCCTCTTGGGAAGATAGAGGAAAAATTTTATCATTCCCCAATTCTAAGACTCAGACGTAAATCGTTATTCCACCAATCACGAGTCAGAGCTCAACCGTCAACGCTATCGTACTGCACCACGCTTGCTACTTCCCAGCGGGCACCGCTTTCTATGGCTCTCAATGATGCTGTTCAAGTCCCTATTCCTTTGGGGAAATTTCCAGCAATTCTGTCACCCCTCCCACCCCCGTCCCTGGCGGATTCGGACGATGGTTTCTATTGCTCATAGCGAGTCTCAGTGGATCGGGATTCGGGCCCTCTCCCCAACCTCTGTCTCTCTGAGACTTCAAAGGATAGGGCAAACGGTTGGGTCCTTCTCCATCACACCCTTTCTCCTGTCCAGGTAGTTCCCAGTGGTCTAATCCCGGGTTTTAATATCTGCTCTGCCACTTGTCTGCCGTGTGACCTTGGACAAGTCACTTCACTTCTCTATGCCTCAGTTTCATCATCTGTAAATTGGGGATTAAGGCTGTAAACCCCGTGTGGGATAGGGACTGTATCTAACCTCCTTGCTTGTATCCACTCCAGGGCTTAGTAGAGTGCCTGGCACGTAACAAGCGCAGAGCAAACTGCTATTACTTTTACTACAATTAGTATTATCATTACTCTTTCAAAAATGGGCTACTGGAACAAGGTGTTCACACTGGGATATTCTGCTTCCCCTTCCCTTCCTTTCCCCCTGCACCGAAACACACACACACACACACACACACACACACACACACACACACACACACACACACACACACACTCAGACCTACAGCCAACTACAGTTCGAAACGATCAGTCTCGTCACCGCTACCGGAAAGCCGAGGCCATTTGAACCCAATAGGTTTCTGCCTCACTGTACTTGGCGATGATGTCTGAACAGACACAGCAAAAGTGCACAACGCTGGGGAATTAGCTCAGATGGTAGAGCGCTCGCTTAGCATGTGAGAGGTAGCGGGAGTGATGCCTGCATTCTCCACTTTTGCCATCTCCTCGAACAGTTGCAAACATGGTGACTCTGGTTAGCTGTTGAAAGATTGGGTTCAAATGTAGATTCTTCGGACTGTGGAAATTTCATCCCCATCTGGCTACAAGTCCTCGTCTTGCCTCCGATAAAACTGTTCCATTCGCTTCCTTGCTGGTCTCTTACCTCCGGGCTCCCCTCCTTCCAATCTATATTGCATGCAGCTGAACAGATTCTCTTCCTCGAGAATCGCTCGGACCACATCTCTCTTTTCCTGAAAAGCCTCCACTAGCTCCTGTGACCCAGAAATTGAAGAACCGAATCTTCTTCTCTTACAGGCCCTTTCCAAATTAGCATCGATCAATTGATCGTATTTAATAAGCCATCACTGTATGCAGAGCGCTTTGGGGAGTACAAAATAACGGAGTCTGTACTCACGTTCCCTATCCAGATGAAGTGTGCACTGTAGAGGGGAGACAGACATTAATATTAATAAATAAATGGCGGATATGGATGCAAATGTTGTGGGTCTGAAGGTGGAATGAATAGAGATTGACAGATTGCTCCTTTCAGGACGGCACATGGAAGTTTCCGGTACTCTACCAGTCTCGGTTACTGCACGGAGAGACAAGGAGAGGCATACCCATGCCACTTCTAGCTTGGGCAGTGGCTAGCGAGTGGCAGACAATCTGCTACAAGTCAAAACTCACCTGTGCTGGACAGCAGAGTCAGGGGAGAGAGTTGACGGCGGACACTCATGTTGACTGCGCGGAAGAAGGCAATGGTAACCCACTTCTGTATTTTTACCAAGAAAATTCTTTGGATCCACTACCAGAACGATGGCAAGATGGAGGTGGGGTGTTGGAGAGAAGGGTCCTTCGACTTGCTATGGGTCAGAGACGCCTCGACAGCCTAAAACAAGACGAAGGATCACAGACTGCCGATTAAATCGAATTTGTAGGCACAATCCGGAGGGAGAAATTGAGTATTTGTCTGTGAATATTTTTTTACAGATTGGGTTCCCCGGAGATTTTTTTTTTTTTACTCATAGCACTTTTCTCCACATGTCTGCGCAAGGAAGGTAATCGGAGGGATTGAAGTGGAAAGGAGAGCTAAAACACAAGAAACGAAACACGTAGTCGGCAGGATTCGAACCTGCGCGGGGAAACCCCAATGGATTTCTAGTCCATCGCCTTAACCACTCGGCCACGACTACAACTTGGATGATGTGTTCTTCCGTGTTCCTTAAGTGGTCTTGAATGCTCAATGTTTGTGGCTTTCTTCAATTGGAGATACGCTGGGTCGATGGACCCTGGGTTGGATCATCCAAATTCTATCTCTTCCCACCTTGACCAGAAAGGTGAGGAGGGTGGGGAGTGTTTCCTCGACTTGGGGGGCGGGGGGACACCTCTTATTCAGGCACTTCCCCATGACATCTGAAGGACCTCCTGGCCCTCTTAGGTTTCTCAGCCACCACCAGTCGATCCGGAATGAAACAGGCTTGACTTCAACTCCCGTCCCCACCTTCACACACACCGTCCTCCGCTTTCATGAAATAGAAACCGGTAGGACACAGATGGTAGCCCCACATGCAATTGTTGCTCTCCAAATCCCAGGACGCCCTCCCTGGAAGAGGTACAAATGGGCAGCCAATTATTTACTCAGTTATTCATTCTGCTCCCACTTCATGAATATTCCTGTATCTGACCCCTTGAGGGTGTGGATGGTGTCTCACAAATCGTTGCAAACTGCAAGGCCTAAATGAAAATGGGGGGCGGATGGTGTCCGGATATGGGGCGGTAGGAGAGAGTGGACGTGATGAAGCGAACCGGCTCTCCGGTGGACTGGCTAGTTAGACATGAGGTAAAAGGAGGTGCGGGTACTTGATGAAAAAACCCTTCAGGAAGGAATAAAATCGTCCCTGGGTGGGCTTGAACCACCAACCTTTCGGTTAACAGCCGAACGCGCTAACCGATTGCGCCACAGAGACTGAACGGCACTAGCTCTGTATCATTACGGGAACCTGATCCCCACCCTACTTTCTTTTCACAGATTAAATTTGCTAAGAGGCAAATCAGACAGCGCAAATGCTCAATTTCAGGAAGAGGAGACGGAGGAGATGGAAGATAAATAGGAGGAGGAAACGGAGCAGAACAAGGAAGAGGAGAAGGGGAAAGAGGGGGGAAGAGGGAAGGAGGACAAGAAGAAGAGGAGGAAATGGAGAAGGAAAAGGAGGAGTGGAGGATGAGGAGGAGGACATGGAAGATGAGAAGAGGGAGGAGGAAGAGAAGGAGGTGGACAGGAGGAAGAGGAGCAAGTGAGGAAAGAGGAGAAAATGGAGGAGAAGAAAGGAGAAAAACGGAGGAGGAGGAAGAGGAGAAAAAGGAGGAGGAGGAGGACGACGAGAAGGATGAGGGGGAAGAGGATAACCCAAGTTGCATGCCTGAAGAATAAAGAATAAATCGGATTTTCTGACCAAGATCAAAGAATCAATATATCTATTAATCAATCAGTTTGATTAATTAATCCAACAGAAAGTCCTTTTCATAGCTTGAAACCACTCAGTCATGTTGTCCTCTCCTATCGTACCTCCTTGATTTCCTACTACAACAAGGCCGCATTCTTCGCTCATCTAACGCCAACCGACTCACTGTTCCTCAGTTTCCTCTATCTCACCACCGACCTCTCTCCCATAACCTGCCTTTGGCCTGGATCACCCTCCCTCTTCCTATCGTTCAGACGATCGCTCTCCTCACCTTCAAAAGCACATCTCCTCCAAGAGGCATTTCCAGACCAAATCCTCATTTCTTCTCTTCTCGTTTCCTTCAGCGTCGTCTTTGCACTTGGATATGCATCCTTTATTAGGCTCTCCTTCAGCCTCACAGTACGTATGTATGCACATAGCCGTAATTTGTTGGTTTTATTTATGACTGTCTCCCCCTCCAGGCTGTACGCTCGTTTTGGTCAGGGGACTTGTCCGCCAACTCTGTTACAGTGTACTCTCCAAGCACGTAGTACAGTGCTTTGCAGACAGTAAGCACTCAAAAACCGCGATTGATTAAATGATCTACTGAGCACCTATTGTGCGTAGAGCACTGTACTAGGGGAAATAGAATTAGTAGACATGATCCTTGCTCTCCTGGAGTGAGCAGTTTAGTGAGAGATATGGACAGTATAATGTATTCTAGACAGGGGGAGAGATGGGCGTTTGATTGGATGAGAAGTGGAGAGGCAGAAGGGACAGACAGAGAGATGGGTTTGTATTCAGCGACACTCACTTATGTCCATATCTTTAATTTATTTCTATTAATGTGTGCCTCCCCCTCTAGAATGTAAACTCATAATGAGCAGGGAATGTTTCTGTTCATTGTTATTTTGTGCTCTCCCAAGCTCTTAATACAGTGCTCTGCACATTGTAATAGCTCAATAAATGAATATGTTATGTGTCTCGGTATCAATCGGATTTTGTGTCCAAGAGGCTCTGTCTCTTTTTGCTCAGAGCCCCGCTCTTCCCGCCTCTACCTACGGCCAAGCTGGCCCTGACCTCAACAGCGGCGCCGCCTCCCGGCCCAGTCCTGGAGCGGACCTCCGTCCCGGAGCTGTAGAAAGCCCCGCTCCTTATGGGTTCGGGGCTCAGACGACGCTAAGTATCGTGTCGTGGGAGATCGAGACAGAGCGGGAAAGACTTCTCTCCTGTGGGAAAGGTATGGAAACCCTCCCTCCAGGGATTCCGTTCCCGGCCCTTGGTCGCTCCTCTGACACGCCCTCCTTACCCCCCTTGTCCCACTCCACGAGCTTGCACGCCCTAGACTACGTGTCGGAAAGGGGAGCGAGGAAGCGGTTTCACCTTTGACATTTTCGAGTTTGTCCCTCTGGGGAGAAGTCTTTGGGTAGGGCAAGAGAGAGTGTCAGACAGTTACGAATCGCTGTAGATAGACCAATAGAGTGATGTGAGCGTGGATTAGATAGTTGGCTCGTTGGTCTAGGGGTATGATTCTCGCTTAGGGTGCGAGAGGTCCCGGGTTCAAATCCCGGACGAGCCCTCTCTTTTTCTCACTTAAGAAATGCCCTCCATAGATTCAAATCCTGGTAGCGGGGATGAGCGGTCAAAGACCGGATTAGGCCCCCAGTCTCCCCAGAGATGTGGGATTCAATTTCACCTCGCTAAACCTTCTTTTTCTCTTCCAGTTACTCCAGTTTTATACGTATGTAAGTAAGCGCTGGGGTAGATAGATTGGACACAATTCCCCGGCCGCATGGAGACTCGGGACTGACTGTACCTCTAACAAGCTAGGATTCCTGTAAGTTTTCCACCGATGAAATCGGGAAACTCGCGTCCTGGGATGGAATTGCCTTGCTTGCAGACACGATTGAGACAAAGCGCGTTCAAATTCAGCAAAACGAGACTCCCTATCCACTGTACTCTGCTCCCCCAATTCACACAGCATATCACTCACTGGCTGGGACGCCCGGCGGGAGGTTGTTTCACATCTCCCGCAGTTTTCTGAAGTCAGATATTCGGGAATTAGACTAGGAAATGGTGTTGAGAGCGCCAGAAAGATGAAAGAGGTACAAAGCGCTAGCAATAGCAAAATGAAACCTTGATCAAAAACAGCCATGACCCAGGGAGCTAGGCTGCCTTTCTTTCCGGGGTTACATCGCCATCAAAGAGTAGAGTCAAACGACTTTCACTACCCTATGGGAGAGACGTCAGGATTCATTCATTCAATCACATGTATTCAGCAGTCACTGTGTGCAGAGCACTGTACTAAGCGTTTGGGAAAGTATAATAGCCAGGAGAGCATAATAACTCAACAGCCCTGAGAGATGGGAGGGTTCCTCTCCATCCCAGGTTTTCTTCGGCTTAATAAATGCCATTATTATTATTATTATTATTATTATTATTATTATTATTATTAAAGAGAGGGCCAACAGCAAACTTTTCCTCGTTGGTCTGTCATTTTACAAGGCGGGGAGAAACTGGGCTAAAGAGAACCATTTTCCGGGCAAAATGCCCCGGAGAAGATTCCTTAAAAATCCAGGACCGGCCCAAAAGGAGGAGATTCCTTAAAAACCCAGGAACGGCCCAAATTCCCTTCAGAAACGTCCCACTTAATAGCAAATCCTGGTAGTTGGGCTGAAACGGCTAAGGCATCTAAGGACTTGGTAGGGTTATATCTTAGGATTTAGAAGGAGCAGCGTTGGTGGTATAGTGGTTAGCATAGCTGCCTTCCAAGCAGTTGACCCGGGTTCGATTCCCGGCCAACGCAAGAGTTAAATTTTAGTTATTTAAGCAATCACTGTCCTTGTGCGGGGCTCTCCAGAGATGTTCACAGGAAAGCAAAGGATGGGATTGCTGGAGTGGGGCACCCCCTTACCCCAAACCCACTTCCTCAGAGATAATAACAGAACGCTGTCTTTGGCGATGCTCTCCCCCTTCCCAGCTGTGGTAGCGGGAATAACTCAATTATTTCTCAAGCCCTTACTATGTGATAAGCACTATGGTTGCTACAATAGAAGAGATCGGGCCCAAACCCTGTCCCACATTTGGGTCACAGTCTAAGGGGGTGGGAGGACAGGTATCTTATTTCCATACAGAAATTAAATGACTTGCCTGAGGCCACATGACTAGCGTGTGCCAGAGCCCAGAATGAAACCCAGGTCTCATGATTCCCAGCCTTGCTTCACCAGGCTAATCTGCTTCTCGGCAAAATGCAGAAGGGTTGAGGGGCTCCAGCCCCCCCCCCATCCCACCCCCACCCCCGCCATCCAGTACTTCGAATTGAATTCCGGGGGAAGTTGGTTCGAGAGAACTTCAGTGGCGACACGGAAAAGAGGGGATTGGGGTTGGGGTCAAGTGTTATATCACTGTAACCTTCACCGCTAATAATAATAATACTATTATCATCATTATCTTCTTACCACAACAATAAAAAACCCCGCTAAGTTCCGAGTGTGGGGCTAATACCCTTCCCAATGGACTAGAGTTCAACGCCGGTGGTCTCTCCTTCTCAGTTCGCCCTTCCCGCCCCCCCCCCCCCCCCCCCGCCGGCCAGCTTGCACACCCAAAGACTCCGTGTCGGAAAGGTGGGCGATGGAGACGAGGAAGAAGTTTCCCCACTGAGACACACGAGTGTCTCCCTCGCGAGTGCTTCATTGTGATCCTCTCTTGCTGTGCTAGAGGTGCCGGGGCTCAAATCGTGGACGGAGGATTGGGGGGAGTATAGATAGCACTCGAATAACCTCTTTCGAGAGATGCCTATTTAGAAAATAGTGGACGGAGGATTGGGGAGGCGTCTAGCTAGTACTCGAATAACCTCTTTCGAGAGAAGCCCATTTAGAAACGCAAGAAAAACTCTTACACCCAACGTGGGGCTCGAACCCACGACCCTGAAATTAAGAGTCTCATGCTCTACCGACTGAGCTAGCCGGGCACTTGATTTTATATTTTCTAGTGATCTCCTGGAATCGCTGCTTTGGTTCCACTACTAGTAAGGAGTAGTTTTAGTTATAGATATCCATAGGAGGCAGGGGACTCATATGCCTTGGGCACAATCTGATTTCCGCAGGGAATTAGGAGGCCTCCCCATTCGTAGAACGAAGGGAAAGCCCTGGGGAAGAGGGAGGGGAGACTTTCCGGGAAGCTGGAGAGGAAGGAATCCAGGCTGACCTCGGGAGCCAGCAAGGTTTCCTCCGAAATCCGAAAGTGTGCGGGTGACCCTGGTGCTACTTCCGCGGCGGGGGGTATCCCAGATGATCTTCTGGAGCCGGAGATGACCCTGCCGGGTCCGGAGAGCTGCTGCTCCTGTCCCCACCGCCACTATAGCTTTTCAAAAACACTACCTCAAGGTTTCAGTTTGATATAACGGGAACATCTTTATTGAGAAAGCACCTGCGACGGGGCCGAAATAGCTCAGTTGGGAGAGCGTTAGACTGAAGATCTAAAGGTCCCTGGTTCGATCCCGGGTTTCGGCAGGTGGTTGGCTTTTACATCTCAGCAAATCCTTTCTCCGAAGGCAGAGAAACGTTTCGGTTAATTCACTTTTTCCTGCTACAGCCTAAACCGTGGCCGTAGCGACTCGGATTATCAGTAGCTAGGAAGCAGTGTTGCTGTCACTTGTTTTGTCACTATCCCCTTTTCTCTTCTTCGCTAAATGCTTGTTTCCCTCCTTCCCGTCCTAGCGCCAAGGACATTAACACGAATTAGAACCCCGTTCGGGTTTCTATATTGCACTAGAACAGTAGTTGAGGAACGTCACTAATCAGAGCGTCACGCTCTGACTATCGAATGACAAGTACTGGGTGAGGTTGCCGCAGTTTCCTCGGCTCCGTTCAATTTCTAAAAAGTCCAAGTGGGCAAAAGGGATGAGGGAGTTATCTGAAGTGTCTAGGTCCAGTCATCGCTTCCATCTGAGGTTTGGAAGCAAAGGAAAATTGTAAAACATAACCTTCCCTGACCGGGAATCGAACCCGGGCCGCGGCGGTGAAAGCGCCGAATCCTGACCACTAGACCACCAGGGAATCATACTTTTTGTTTTTCTCATCGTTGACTATAGTGTCGCTTCTTCATTATTATTAATGTCATTATATTTCATATAATAGCAATACGGTATACGTTAGGCACGTACTATGTATCAAGCAATTATTCTAAGCCTTGGGATAGATGAGTCAATCAGGTTGGAGACAGTCCCTGTCCCACATGGAACTCTAGAAAGTGAGCTCGCTATGAGCAGGGATTGTCTGTCTTTACTGCTCTATTGTCCTTTCCAAGTACAGCATTCTGCACACAGTAAGCACTCAGAATGAATGAAGAATGAATGAATGAATGAACTCACAGTCTAAGGAGGAGATTTTGGGACCAATCGTGCCAGCACCTTTCACCACCCTCGCCTCCTCCATCCTCCCTCATCACCGCACTGTCCCGTCCCGTTGTAGAATGAAAAACGTTTCCCTCCCCATACTGCTTAATTCGGACCGGATATTGGATGCCCAAAATCCCCGCGCCGACTAAACACTTATCATCAATTCCAAACATTCCTCATTGGGTTGGGGCTGGGGAAGGGGATGAGGCTACCGAAGGGAATGAGCTCTGATTCCGTAGGGATCATGCCTCTGCCTCGGGGCTGTTTGAACCTCGAACGAGTCAGGACACCCGTGAATTCTCAATCGCTGAAATCAGGAACCCCGTGACCTGGGATGGGATTGCTTTACTTGCAGACACGGTTGAGACAAAGCGCACTCCAATTAAGCAGATCGAGGTTATCTATCCATTGTACCTCGTTCGCTCAATTCAACCGCATCTCTCCCTCTGGCTCCGGTCCCCGGTGGGACGTTGATTCATATCTCCCCCTACTTTCCTGAAGGCAGATATTCAGGAATTGGACAAGGAAATGGATTTGAGAGCGATAGCGAGAGGAAGGAAAGATCGTTGCCCTGAAACAACTTTGGCGCCTTTCGTGAGCAGGAGGAGAGCGTTCTAAAAGGCGGTACCTGTTGTCAGGGTGGCCGAGCGGTCTAAGGCGCTGTGTTCAGATCGCAGTCTCTCTTGGAGGAGTGGGTTCGAATCCCACCCTTGACACAATTTTTTCCTGCCCCTTCCAATAGTTGCGTCTTGGGCCATTCTCGTACAAGGAGACTGCCCAAGGATCCTAACTGGAAGAATTTTCGGGCTACGTATTTGGTCACCATGGGCTGTGACTTCAAACACCAATGGAAGGCAGAAGGACCTGGCTGTTAACCGCCTATCCTCCGTTTGTCTGCTATGTTACCTTGGGCAAGTCACATAACTTTTCTGTGCCTCAGTTACCTCATCTGTAAAATGGGGATTACGATTGTGATCCCCCACGTGGGACATGGACTGTGGTTTAATCAGTGGTTTCATTTGGGATTTGGTGAAAACAATGGATAACCGTAAAAAGTGAGTGTCCCTGACAAGAAGTCGAATCCGGGCCATGGCGGTGAAAGCGCAGAATCCTCATCACTAGACCACCAGGAAACTGATGAAGACCAAATTCGTACACACCGATCGTTGTAGTTTCTCTCGTTTCTTTATTATTAATATTCATTAAACCTCTTATCATGACGTTGGTTAGGCGCTTACTATTCGTCAAGCAGTATTCCAAGCGCTGGTGTCGATTCAACTTAATCAGGTTGGACACAGTCCTAATAATAATAATAATAATAATGGTATTTGTTAAGCGCTTACTATGTGCAAAGCACTGTTCTAAGAACTGGGGAGGTTACAAAGTGATTAGGTTGTCCTACTGGCCTGTCCGTCTCGGGGTCCGGCCGCTGATATTCCTGGAGCTCCGTCAGAGGAGAGTACCCATCCTTGAGAACCTGGGGGATCCCATTTTACTCCCGAACCTCTGGTCTGGGGGTGGTCGGGGGCGCTTAATATTCCGAATTGTGAGAACGGTACCTGCTGCCAACAAGAATAGTGTTGGCCTTGGTGGCCTCAAAATTTGAACGCTGTGAGCAGGATTCGAACCTGCGCGGGGAAACCCCATTGGATTTCGAGTCCAACGCCTTAACCTCTCGGCCATCACAGCACATGGTATGGAGTGGAAGCATTACCAAGTGAGTGCGAAGCACAGGAAAGAGATGGAGGAAGAGGAGGAGAAGGAGGAAGACAAGAAAGAGAAGGAGGCGGAAAGCGTTCTCTTTCAACGCCGTTCTGTGTTCTTCAGAAACATCGTATTGGGTGGAAGTCGTCTTAGAGAAAGCTCTCATTCAACGGGAATAAACGGTCTAGGGGGCATTTCCTTAGCAAACACCACTATTACTGACATTTTTTCCTTGCAAATCCCTAAATTACCAGCAGAACGCTCCACATCGTTGCCACTGAAGTCCACTGTAGTCTTTTAAATAGTGGAAAGTTACAAGAACACAGAGACCAAAAGCGCAGTATAGTAAGATTGGGTTAGAGGCAGAGAATTATAGCTGCACAAATAGGCATACAACCACTTCTCTCTGCACCGTAGACTGCAAGCTCCTTAAAGGCAGGGATCATATTTACTAAATCTATTTTCTTCTCAGCACTGATTACTCTGCACACTCTGCACTGTACTCTGCACACATTAGGCTCTCAATCTTTACATTTTTGGAATGAAAAATATCAGGATATGTCTGCTACCATAAGCTTCCATCAACCTTTTTTTTTTAAATGGTATTTGTTATGCCCTTACTAAATTGAATTCATTATACTGAGGACTGGGGTACATACAAGATAATCACGTTGGATGCAGTCCCTTTCCCTGGTTCAGTGGAAAAAGTCCGCGTTTGGAAGTGAGAGGTCATGGGGTCTAATCCCGGCTGTGCCACTTGTCAGCCGTGTGACTTTGGGCAAATCACTTCACTTCTCTGGGCCTCAGTAAGATCTGTAAAATGGGGATAAAGACTGTGAGCCCCACGTGGGACAACCTGATCAACTTGTATCCCCCTCGGAGCTTTGAACAGTGCTTGGCACATAGTAAGTGCTTAACAAAAACTACCATTATTTATTTATTATTAAGGAGGGGTTATCATTTTAGTCCTCACTGTGCAGATGAGAAAACCGAAGCACAGAGACATGAAGTGACTTGCCAAAAGTCACACAGCAGACAAACGGCAGATCCAGGATTAGAACACAGGGCCTCTGGCTCCCAGTCCTGCATAATTTTCACTAAACCACACTACTTGTTATTATTCTCATCATTATAGTAACCATTGATAAAGGCAGGATTAATGAAATAATGGCAACTTGGTCTCTACTCCTAGCTCTGGTACTACTCTTAAAATAATAATAATAGCATTTATTAAGAGCTTACTATGTGCAAAGCACTGTTCTAAGCGCTGGGGAGGTTACAAGGTGATCAGGTTGTCCCACGGAGGGCTCACAGTCTTAATCCTCATTTTACAGATGAGGTAACTGAGGCGCAGAGAAGTTAAGTGACTTGCCCATAGTCACACAGCTGACAAGTGGTGGAGTCGGGATTTGAACTTCTGGCCTCCGACTCCAAAGCCCTTTCCACTGAGCCACGCAGAATTTACAATATTATAAAACGGATTGGATGGTTACCATCTCTCCTCCCAGAAGGCCTGAAGCCCCTTCTACACTGTGAGCCCGTTGTTGGGTAGGGATTGTCTCTATCTGTTACTGAATGTACTTCCCAAGCGTTTAGTACAGTGCTCTGCACAGAGAAAGCGCTCAATAAATACGATTGAATGAATGAACCAAAATGATTGATTGATTGAATAATTAACTACATCTCCTCTTTAATCCTCAGGTAGGCAGAGCCGGATTGCGTCGACAAATAGGTAAAGTAGGAGACTAGTACCGTGAGCATTGGTGGTTCAGTGGTAGAATTCTCGCCTGCCACGCGGGAGGCCCGGGTTCGATTCCCGGCCAATGCAAATTCTGTTTTATTTCGGCTCCACAACTTCTCTGGGCCCTCCACTCAGTTATTCCTCCGTTTGGGGTCTCCTGCTGGAATCCAGACTTTTCTCCCCTAACGTGGAGGGGAATATATCGCAGGCATTTCCGAGGGTTTGCAATCACGTAATCGTCCTGTTCCGGCTTCTTCCCGGACCGTCAGGAAAATGGGGAAAAGTTTAAGCACGAAAAGATGTAAAAATGAAGATGCCTACCGGTCTGGGAAGCGAAACCCCTTCTGAATCGTGAATGGAAGGGAAACTCAACAACACATTAAAAAGGCTCGTGGCAATTGCTCCGCTCCAATGTGGAGAGGATCTGTGGAGAGGTAGAGGACCCAAAGGGTTGGGGAATCTAGTGCTTCTGGGGTGTTGAGGCGATAAGCAGGACCGTGAGTGCCCAAGGAATCGATGGACCCTGCGTTGGGACATCGAAATTATATCTCTTCCCACCCTGAGCAGAAAGGTGCGGAGTGTGGGGAGTGTTTCCTCGACTGCGGGATGGCGGGGGGCGGGGGGGGGAAACACCTCTTATTCAAGCACTTCCCCATGACAGCTGAAGGACCTCTTGGCCCTCTTGGGTTTCTCAGCCGCCACCAGTCGATCCGGAATGAAACAGGCTTTCATTTATTCATTCATTCAATCGTATTTATTGAGCGCTTACTGTGTGCAGAGCACTGTACTAAGCGCTTGGGAAGTACAAGTCGGCAACATATAGAGACGGTCCCTACCCAATTGATATTAATTGAAGACTATGTGCAGACGACGGTATTAAAACGCTCGGGCGAGTACAATAATAGCAGCCTAGGTGGCCACGGTCCCTGAAGCAGCGTAGCTTAGTGGAAAGAACACAGGCTTTGGAGTCAGAGGGCATGGGTTCAAATTCCGGCCTCGCCAAATGTCAGCTGGGTGACTTAGGGCAAGTCAACTTCTCTGGGCCTCAGTTACCTCATCTGTAAAATGGGGATTATTCATTCATTCAATCGTATTTATTGAGCGCTTACTGTGTGCAGAGCACTGGACTAAGCGCTTGGGAAGTACAAGTTGGCAACATATAGAGACGGTCCCTACCCAACAGCGGGCTCACAGTCTAGAAGAGGGAGACAGACAACAAAACAAAACATATTAACAAAATAAAATGAGCCCCACGTGGGACAACCTGATCAACTTGTAACCTCCCCAGCGCTTAGAACAGTGCTTAATACACAGTAATACATGTAATGTATGTAAGCGCTTAATACAT
Organism: Tachyglossus aculeatus; assembly: GCF_015852505.1. Lineage (NCBI taxonomy): Eukaryota > Metazoa > Chordata > Mammalia > Monotremata > Tachyglossidae > Tachyglossus > Tachyglossus aculeatus. The sequence continues at coordinate 15,592,359 of NC_052091.1, forward strand.
GCCATCATTATTATTATCACTATAACGAGCTTCCAGTCTAGAGGACGAGCTCAATGGAAAGGGGGGCGGGGAAGTGGCGGGCGGCTCCTCCCGGACGGATTAATTAATAATGATGGCATTTATTAAGCGCTTACTATGTGCAAAGCACTGTACTAAGCGCTGGGGAGGTTACAAGGTGATCAGGTTGTCCCATGTCGGGGAGGGGGGGGCTCGCAGTCTTAATCCCCATTTTACAGATGCGGTAACTGAGGTCCAGAGAAGTTAAGTGACTTGCCCAAAATCACACAGCTGACAATTGGTGGAGCCGGGATTTGAACCCATGACCTCTGACTCCAAAGCCCGGGCTCTTTCCACTGTGCCACGCTGCTTCTCTGCCTGCCCAAAGTCGGGGGGGGCGGGGGGGAGACAGGTGGTAATTTAAATAAGTAAATTACAGATATGTACATCAATGGTGTGGGGCTGAGCTGGGGGGGTGCATTGAATAAAGCAGCACGAGAAGCAGGATGGCTCAGTGGAAAGAGCACGGGCTTTGAAGTCAGAGGTCATCGGTTCAAATCCTGACTCCGCCAATTGTCAGCTATGTGACTTTGGGCAAGTCACTTACCTTCTCTGTGCCTCAATTCCCTCATCTGTAAAATGCGGATTAAGACTGTGAGCTCCACGTGGGACAACCTGATCACCTTGTATCCCTCCAGCGCTCAGAACAGTGCTTTGCACAGAGTAAGCGCTTAACAAATGCCATTATTATTATTATTATTAATTCATTCAATCGTATTTATTGAGTGCTTTATGTGCGCTGTACTAAGCGCTTGGGAAGTACAAGTCGGCAACATATAGAGACGGCCCCGACACAGCAACGGGCTCACAGTCTAGAAGGGGTGCTTACTTTGTGCAGAACGGTATACTAAGCGCTGGGGGGCGTCCAATGCGACAGAATTAGCCCACAACGAGCTTGCAGTGTAGAAGGGGAGGAGAAGGGTGCCCACAACGAGCTCGCAGTGTAGAAGGGGAGACTGGAAGGGGAAGAGGGGGATGGCCCAGGTCCCGGGGCGGGGGGTGCAGGCCCTCCGGCCCGCCCAGCCGCAGCCGCCCGGGGCACAGCCAGAGCTCCAGGGGGCTTCTCCGGCCCAGACACGCCCACCCGAGCCCCACTCACCTGTCGGACGGAGGAGGGCACGAGGAGGTGGCTGCGGACAGACGGACAGAAGGACGGAAGGAGGCTTGACTTCAACTCCCGTCCCCACCTTCACACACACCGTCCTCCACTTTCATGAAATAGAATCCGGTAGAACACAGATGGTAGTCCCACATGCAATTCTTGCTCGCCAAATTCCCTGGAAGAGGTACAAATGGGCAGCCAATTATTTACTCAGTTATTCATTCAGCTTCCACTTCATGAATATTCCTGTATCTGACCCCTTGAGGGTGTTGATGGTGCCTCACAAACCGTTGCAAACTGCAAGGTCTAAATGAAAATGGGGGGAGGATGGTGTCCGGTTATGGGGCGGTAGGAGAGAGTGGACGTGATCGAACGAACCGGCTCTCCGGTGGACTAGAGAGGTAGACATGAGGTAGAAGGAGGCGCGGATATTTGATGAAAAAACCCTTCAGGAAGCAATAAAACCGTCTCTGGGTGGGCTTGAACCACCAACCTTTCGGTTAACAGCCGAACGCGCTAACCGATTGCGCCACAGAGACTGAATGGCACTAACCCTGTATCATTACGGGAAATTGATCCCCACCCTACTTTCTTTTCACAGATTAAATTTGCTAAAATGTGGGTTGGACAGCGCAAATGCTCAATTTCAGGAATTCCAGACTGCAAAAAACGATTCACTGAGGAAATCGTCACATCCCTCCTCAAATCTCGCTTCCTCCAACAAGCCTTCCCCGATTCACTCCCAACATTCCCAGGCGGATCCACCCATCAGTCACCCCTGGATTTATTCATGCATGACCTCTATATCCGACTCGACATTTAGTGTCTTCATTCGGACTCTACTGCTCCCGAGTAATTTTAAGTTCTTGTCTTCTGTTACAGTGTAAGTGCTTTTAGGGCAAGGAATGTCCCCTGTGCTCCTGTTGTACTCTTCGAAGCTCTCAGTCCAGTGCTCTGCACATAGCAGGTACTTAATAAACACTCTTTAATATTAGTCCTTCCTCAGGGAGCTCCCGTTCGCAGAAAGGGCGCAGAAAGACAGGCTAGCCCTGGAGGAGAGCCGCCTCCAGTGGCTTTTCTGAATTCTGAGAATACTCCGAGGCCCACTCACTGCGGTCAAAAGAAATTATCTGTGAGCAGGGTCCGAACTTTTGTAGGGAACCCCATTATATTTGAAGTTCGACATCTTAAGCACTCAGCCACCACAGCGCAGATGAAGAAGCTGTAAGGAGGAGGTTGAAAGGAAAGAGGGTAGAAAGCCCCGCTCCTCACGAGTTCGGGGCTCAGACGACGCTAAGTACCGTGTCGTGGGAGATCGGGACCGAGCGGAAAAGACTTCTCTCCTGTGGGAAAGGTTTGGAAACCCACTCTCCAGGGATTCCGTTCCCGGCCCTTGGTTGTTACTCTGGAACGCCCTCCTTGCCCCCCTTGCCCCACTCCACGAGCTTGCACGCCCTAAACTACTCATCGGGAAGGGGAGCGAGGAAGCAGTTTCACCTTTGACATTTTCCAGTGTGTCCCTCTATCTCCCCAGTCTTTGGGTAGCTCAAGAATGTCAAGCAAGTACAAATCCCCATGGATAGACCAATGGAGTAATGTGAAGGACCATATATAGTTGGCTCGTTGGTCTAGGGGTATGATTCTCGCTTAGGGTGCGAGAGGTCCCGGGTTCAAATCCCGGACGAGCCCTCCCTTTTTCTCACTTAAGAAATGCCATTCAGAGAATCAAATCCTGGTAGCAGGGATGAGCGGTCAAAAACGGGATTAGGCCCCCAGTCTCCCCAGAGATGTGGGATTCAATTTCACCTCTGCTAAACCTTCTTTTTCTCCCTTTTACCCGGGGCTCAAATCGCTGAAGAAGCCGAAGTGCACGATAGTGGACGGAGGATTTGGGGGAAGGCTAGCTAGGACTCGAATAACCTCTTTCGACAGAGGCCTATTTAGAAACGAAAGAAAAAAAACGTTCGCCCAACGTGGGGCTCGAACCCACGACCCTGAGATTAAGAGTCTCATGCTCTACCGACTGAGCTGGCCGGGCACATGGATAAATCACCCTTGTCTGTAATCTCTGTTTTGGTTCCACGATAGTGAGGAATAGTTTTTGTTATTGATGGTTATTCAGCAGAAATCACTCAAAATATCCATAAGGGGCAGGGATTTCATATGCCTTGGGCACAATCTGATTTCCGCAGGGAATTTTTTTAGGAGGTCTTCCCATTCGGAGAGCAAAGGGAAAGCCCTGGGGAAGACGGAGGAGCGCCTTTCCGTGAAGCTGGAGAGGAAGGAATCCAGGCTGACCTCGGGAGCCAGCGCGGTTTCCTCCGAAATCCGAGGGTGTGCGGGTGAACCTGGCGCTGACCCCCACGGCGGAGGGAACCCCAGATGGTCTTCCGTAGCCGGGGGTCTCCCAGCCAGTCCTGGAGAGCTGCTTCTGCCGCTCCTGATCCCGCCGCCACCATGCCGCCCTCGGGGCTGCGGGAGCGGAGAGGACGGAGCCGGACAGCTGCCTTCACTGCCGCCCCCGATCTAAAACAAACCTGCAAAACATTATTCTAAGCGCTGGTAGGGTACAAGGTGTATATATGTATTTATGTTTGTACGTATTTATTACTCGGTTTATTTATTTTATTTGTATATATTTATTCTATTTATTTTATTTTGTTAATATGCTTTGTTTTGTTCTCTATCTCCCCCTTCTAGACTGTGAGCCCACTGCTGGGTAGGGACCGTCTCTATATTTTGCCAACTTGTACTTCCCAAGCTCTTAGTACAGTGCTCTGCACTCCGTAAATGCTCAATAAATACGATTGAATGAATGAATGAATGAATCAGGTTGCCCCACGTTGGGCTCACAGTCTTAATCCCCATTTTACAGATGAGGGAACTGAGGCCCAGAGAAGTTAAGTGACTTGCCCAAAGTCACACAGCTGACAATTGGCAGAGCCGGGATTTGAACTCATGACCTCTAGGAATCTTTAAATAAATAGGATTGAGTGAATTCTCTCCATCTCTGGATCCCAGTGGGACACTATTAACAGGGAACAGGGGGATTTTTTTTATAATCGTCTGCAGAGACGCGGCAGCCTCTGAGTCTATTCCCCTCCCGCTGAATGGACAATGGAGCTGGAAATGGGGAAGGATACACCTTGTCTCCGTCTCTAACAAAGTTTAAATAAAGATTCCGCTCCGGTCGGCAGGAAGGTCTCTACTCCAGACTCTTCCTCGATACTCACTATAACTTTTCAAAAACACGATCTCAAAGTTCAGTTTGTTATAACCCATCTTTGTCGAAAACTTATCCTACAGTGGGCCGAAATAGCTCAGTTGGGAGAGCGTTAGACTGAAGATCTAAAGGTCCCTGGTTCGATCCCGGGTTTCGGCACGTCTATGGTTTTTACATCTCAGAAAATCCTTTCTCCGAAGGCAGAGAAAACGTTTCGGTTCACTCACTTTTTCCTGCTCCAGCCTAAACCGTGGCTGTAGCGACTTGGATTATTAGTGGCTAGGAAGCAGTGTTGGTGTCACTTGTTTTGTCACTGTCCCCTTTTTTCTTCTTCCCTATGTGCTTGTTTCCCTCCTTCCCGTCCTAGCGCCAAGGACATTAACACAAATCAGAACGGCGTTCGGGTTTTTATAGAACAGTAGTTGAGGAACGTCACCAATCAGAGCGTCACTCCCTGAGCGGCTCACAAGAGAAGATGGAACCTAGAGGGGAGTCGACACGCGTTTAAGGCTAAGTACAGTCCAACTTGGACATTTTTCATGGTAATGACATTGTACGACCCGAAACAAAAACGCAAAATGTATATGGCAGCGGTGGGATTCGAACCCACGCCTCCGAAGAGACTGGAGCCTTAATCCAGCGCCTTAGACCGCTCGGCCACGCTACCTAACGGCTGCAAAGCCTCAGGACCGTCTAGGTAATCTTTTCAGAAGATTGACATTGTTATAGATAATAGAATTTTTTCTATTATTTGTTTCATTACTATCATCCAATAGCAAGACTAAATTGGAGTCTGTCATTCTCCTCCCTTCTAGACCGTAAACCCGGAGCGGGCAGGGGTTGTCTCTATTGCTGAATTGTACTTTCTAAACGCTTAGTACAGAGTTCTGCACACAGTAAGCCCTCAATAAATACAATTGAATGAGTGAATGAATGAACCTTCTCTCTTGAGGTTCCTCAGACACGTCTTCTGACCTAGAAAACCTTTCAGGCAACACCTGCAGTTGCCCGAAGCACTAAACTCTAAATTGGTGGCTGGTTAATGATTATTGTAATGTCACCGCCCCCCCACCCCCCCACACACTCGTTTTACCTTATCCCCCTGTGTCCTAGTTACAAAAGCAGAGATGCGGGATTTGTAGGTTCCTCACTAACGTCTTTCTGACTTAGAAAATGTTTCAGGGAAAAGCTGACTTTATCCACTAGGTCCAACTTCTGAATTTGTCACTAATAAATGATTGAGGTGATAGGATCGACAAACGTATACGCACACACTCCCACACTGGTTTTTCCTTATCTCCCTATCGCCGACCTACAGACTCAGATGCGGACACTAAATCTTCCAAACACAATGGCAGCTTTCCCAGAATTCAGAGTAAAACTAAAGATGAAGAGGAGCCCAGAACGGAAAGGGAGTTTCTTCAGTACTTAGTTATTGACTCGGCCACTTTCGTCTCTTCCCCAATCTCTGACTCTCACGCGGTCCCATGTCGTCTCCCACCCCAGGGAGCCAGTCCTCAGTTTAACTCCCACTACTCCTCATACTCCCACTATGGACAGAGCCCACGAGTCCACAATTAAAGTCGCACCTTACAAAGGAAGAGTCACTTTCAGCAGGAAGGGAAAAGGCGAAGGAAAATATACATTTCTCCCCGTTGGGGAATCGAACCCCGGTCTCCCGCGTGACAGGCGGGGATACTCACCACTATACTAACGAAGAGCACGTTCGAGGTCTTTTTTACTACATTAGTAGACCCTGTTGACTGAAGATATTTCGCCTTGCTCCACTAAAAATGACCCTGGTGCTGCAATTGAGATGAATGGCAGAAGCGTCCTGTTATCTCCGGAAGAATGACGGTCTCAATTCCACGAGGCGTTTCCAGCGAATCCCACGAGTCACGGTAGAGGAATCCTCATTCCGACTTCACTCAGCAGCTGCTCCTCAATTGTCCGGGTCCAGATGCCGGCGGGATTGCCCAGCCGGAGCGACGCTGCTCTGGGAGTTATTGCCGTGGTACGAGGCAGGGGGGATTTGCCGAAAAGACCAGAACACCTAAGACTCTGAGAAGCTGAACCCGAGGAAAAGCAGAACCTGGGTGGACAGGTGTGGGGACCGGGATCCAAGGGAGAACTGGCCAGATGGGCTGGGAAAACACGATGGGTGGAGGAAGAGGCGGGGTCCCTGTGTTAGGCGCCTGTAAAATAAACAAGGTACTGTCAGAAAATATATATGTAAGCAAGTGCTTCTCATAACAGCGCACACTTTGAGTAAGATAGTGTTGCAGCCAATAAACCATCAATCGTATTTATTAAGCGCTTAGTCAGTGCAGAGCACTGTACTTAGCGCTTAGGAGAGCACAATGCAACAGAATTAAGAGATACGTTCCCTGCCCGAACGATCTTACAGTATAAAAGGGGCGACAAATATTAATATTAATAAATGGGTAATTTATATGATCTAATTTAAAGATATGTACATAAGTTCCGTGGGGTTATGGAGTGGGGCAAATATCCAATGTCACAGATCCAAGCAACACAGAAGGGAGATCTAACATGGCAAATGAAAATTGCTTGTCAATGAAGAAAACCTTTACCAGCGTTTTAGACTATTGGTAATCAGACAGAACAAGTTTCAAGCCATAACTAATTTAAGTCACTGGCTACATAGCCCATGGTTTCTTGGAGAAAATGCTACTTTTATTTGCATGATTGCGTGATAGGGAAACCTAAGTAGCCAGGCTCTTTAGTTAAAAACTCACACGTCCGAGGAAAGCATGAATGCAGTCTCTCATCACCTACAGCCAACTACAGTTAGAAACGATGTGTCTCCTCACCTCTGCCGGTAAACCGAAGGCATTTGAATCCAATGATCTTCACTTACCGTATGCATCCATAATGTCTGAAGAGACAGAGAAGGATTGCCAAATAGTGGGGAATTAGCTCAGATGGTAGAGCGCTCGCTTAGCATGCGAGAGGTAGCGGGATCAATGCCCGCATTCTCCACTTTTGTCGTTTCCCCGCGCAGTTACGAATCCTGGCGACGCTATAGCGTCCTTTATTTGTTTTAGCTGTTGAAACATCGGGTTCAGGTGAAGCTGCTTCGGACAGTAGAATTTGCATCCCCATCTGGCTGCAGGTTCTGGTCTTGCCTCCGATAAAACAGTTCCATTCGCCTCCTCTTTGCTCTCTCTACCTCCGGGCACCCCTCCTTCCGATCTATATTCCACGCAGCTGAAGGGATTCTCTTCCTGAAGAGTCGTTCGGACCACTTCTCTCTTCTCCTCAAAAGCCTCCACTGGCTCCCTGGAAATTAACCTGGAAATTGAAGGATTGAACGTTCTTCTCTTACAGGCCTTTTTCCAAATAAGCATCAGTCAATTGATTGTATTTCTTGAGCCCTCACTGGATGCAGAGCACTGAACTACGTGCTTTGGGGAGTACAAAATAACAGAGTCTGTCCTCACATTCCTTTTCCATATGAAGTGTATACTATAGAAGAGAGACAGAGATTAATATAAGTAAATAGTCTGACGGTTCGCAGGAAGGAAGTGGTACCAGTTTCCCTGGTGGTCTAGTGGTTAGGATTCGGCGCTCTCACCGCCGCGGCCCGGGTTCGATTCCCGGCCAGGGAAGAGGATTTTTCACCTCGTTCAGGCCACCCAGTACGAAAACGTACGTGCTTCTCAGACGTCATGTAATTTAGATGGTCACCATACCCTCTGTTTACAGTATAATACAGTGTAATACTCCGTTTACATCAGGACGAGGGGGAGAAACCTGCAATTCTGTAATCGGCCCTTCATCTGCTTAATCACGCTGCTTTGTCTTTTAGCAGACTTCAGGGTTTACAGTGCGGTTTAGAAGCCCAGTTCAGATCACTCAGCCCCCATATGCCAGATGTATCCGTGGTAATGAAAAATTCCATATCAGCTTCTTAAGTCTGTCCTGACTGTAAACTCTAAACCTCTTCAGGTCACGGATGGGGCAAGAAATGTTTCCGTTTATTGTTGCATTGTACACTCCAAAACTCTTAGTACAGTACTCTGCACACAGTAAGTGCTCCATAAACACGACTGACTGAATGAATAAAGGACATTTGCACTTCTGCTATCCCTGAAAAAGCCTGGTCCAGAACGGCATAGATCCAGGGAGGTAGGAGGAGGTGGAATTCCATCATGGGCCTGAGAATGATGCTCTCGGGAAGAAAGAAGAAAAATTTATCTATTCTATCTAGTCAATTGTAAGACTCAGAAGTAAACCGTTATTCCAGCAATCACGAATCAGAGCTCAACCACGCATGCTAATCCACAGCGGGCACCACTTTCTATGGCTCTCAATGATGCTGTTCAAGTTCTTATTCCTTTTCGGGAATTTCCAGCAATTCTGTCACCCCTCCCACTCCCGTCCCTGGCGGATTTGGACGATGGTTTCTATTGCTCAGTGCGAGTCTAAATGGTTCGGGATTCGGTCGCTGTCCCCAACCTCTGTCCCCCTGATACTTCAAAGGACAGGGGAAACAGTTGGGTCCTTCTCCATCACACACTTTCTCCTGTCCAGGTAGTTCCCAGTGGTCTAATCCCGGGTTCTAATATCTTCTCTGCCACATATCTGCCGTGTGACCTTGGACAAGTCACTTCACTTCTCTATGCCTCAGTTTCATCATCTGTAAATTGGGAATTAAGGCTGTAAACCCCGTGTGGGACTGGGACTGTGTCTAACCTCCTTGCTTGTATCCACTCCAGCGCTTAGTAGAGTGCCTGGCACATAGCAAGCGCTTAGCAAAGTGCTATTACTGTTACCACAATTACTATTATTATTATTCTTTCAAAAATGGGCTACTGGAACAAGGTGTTCACACTGGGATATTCTGCTTCCCCTTCCCTTCCTCCTTTCCCCCTGCACCGAAACACACACACACACACACACACACACACAGAGAGAGAGAGAGAGAGAGAGAGAGAGAGAGAGAGAGAGAGAGAGAGAGAGAGAGAGAGAGAGACCTATAGCCAACTACAGTTTGAAACGATAGGTCTCGTCACCGCTGCCGGAAAGCCGAGGTCATTTGAACCCAATAGGGTCCTGCCTCACCGTACTTGGCAGTGATGTCTGAACTGACACAACAACTTCTACTAGGGTTGGGGGATTAGCTCAGATGGTAGAGCGCTCGCTTAGCATGCGAGAGGTAGCGGGATCGATGCCCGTATCCTCCATTTTTGCCGTTTCTCCGAGCAGTTACGATTCATGGCGACTCTGTGGCATGCTTTATTGGTTTTAGCTGTTGAAACACTGGGTTCAAATGTAGATACTTCCTGTCTGTAGAGTTTGCATCCCCATCTGGCTACAAATTCTGGTCTTGTCTCCGGTAAAGCATTTCCATTTGCTTCCTCGCTGGTCTCTCTGCCTCCGGACGCCCCTCCTTCTGACCTATATTCCATGCAGCTGAACAGATTCTCTTCCTGAAGAATCGTTCGGGCCACTTCTCTCTTCTCCACAAAAGCCTCCACTGGCTCCCGTGTCCCAGAAATTGAAGGACCGAACCTTCTTATTTTACAGGCCCTTTCCATATTCGCATCAATCAATCGATCGTATCTATTGAGCCCTCACTGGATGTGGAGCACTGTACTACACGCTTTGGGGAGTACAAAATAACAGAGTCTGTACTCACGTTCCCTGTCCATATGAAGTGTACACTGTAGCGGGGAGACAGACATTAATATAAATAAACAAATGACGGATAGGACGCCAAAGCTGTGGAGCTGAAGGTGGCGTGAATAAAGGGCACACGGGGTCCCAGATTGACTCTTTCAGGACCACACCTGGAGAGTTTCCAGTACTCCACCCGTCTCGGTTACTGGACGGAGAGTCAAGCAGAGGCATACCCATGCCGTTCCTAGCTTGGGCAGTGGCTAACGAGTGGAAGGCAATCTGTTACAAGTCAAAACTCGCCTGTGTTGGGCAGCAGCGGTGCGGGCGAGAGTCGAAGGTGGTGACTCAAGTTGACTGTGAGGAAGAAGGCAATGGTAACTCACTTCTTTTTATTTTTCCGCGCCCCCTCCCCACCCCAGGTTTCCTGTGACATTCTGTTTGGGTCGGAGGGCCAGAAAGCCAGAAATCTTAACCACTTTGCATTGGTTTGGATTTTACCCATCTAGAGGCCAGATGGTTCCATTTAGGTTTCCAGAACACTAAATTCTCATTCTGAATGCTAAAAGGTGATCGACATCAATTTGCATGTAAGGAATAGTATCTGTCCCCGTCGCCACTATAACTTTTCAGAAACACTACCTCAAGGTTTCAGTTTGGTATAACGCGAGCATCTTTGTTGAGAAAGAACCTTTAAGCGGGCTGGAATAGCTCAGTTGAGGGAGCATTCGACTGAAGATCTAAAGGTCCCTGTTTTGATCCTAGGTTTCGGCACGTGTTTGGTTTTATATCTCAGCAAATCTTTTCTCCGAAGGCAAAGAAAACGTTTCGGTTCACTCATTTTTTCCTGCTCCAGCCTAAGCCGTGACCGTAGCGGCTCCGATATTATCAGTGGCTAGGAAACAGTGCTGCTGCTACTTGTTTTGTCTCTGTCTCCTTTTTTCTTCTTCCCTATGTGCTTGTTTCTCTCCTTCCCGTCCAAGCGCCACGGACATTTAACACAAATCAGAACTGCTCTCGCGTTTCTATATTGCACTAGAACAGTAATAATAATAATAATAAGTAATAATGAAGGCATTTATTAAGCGCTTACTATGTGGAAAGCACTGTTCTAAGTGCTGGAGAGGTTACAAGATGATCAGGTTGTCCCACAAGGGGCTCACAATTTTAATCCCCATTTTACAGATGAGGTAACTGAGGGACGGAGAAGTTAAGTGACTTGCCCAAAGTCACACAGTTGACAATTGTCAGAGGCGGGATTTGAACCGATGACCTCTGACTCCAAAACCCGTACTCTTTCCACTGGCCCACACTGCTTCTCAGTAATTGAGGAACGTCACTAATCAGAGCGTCACGCTATAGAATGAAAAGTACTCAGCGGAGTTACCGCAGTTTTCTCGGCTCCGTTCAATTTCGAAAAAGGCCAAGTGGGCAAAAGGGATAAGGGGGTTACCTGAAGTGTCTAGGTCCAGGCATCGCTTCCATCTGGGGCTTAGAAACAAAGGAAAATTGTAAAATTCCCTGACCGGGAATCGAACGCGGGCCGCGGCGGTGAAAGCGCCGAATCCTGACCAGTAGACCACCAGGGAACCTTACCTCCCTTTTTCCCATCGTTGACCATAGAGTCGCTTTTTCATTATTATTAATGTCATTATATTTCACATAACAGCAATATAGTATACGTTAGGCGCGTACTATGTGTCAAGCAGTATTCTAAGCCCTGGGATAGACAAGGCAATGGTAACTCACTTCATTTTTTTCCAAGAAAACTCTATGGATCCACTACCAGAACGATGTCAAGATGGATCCTTGGAATTGCTATGGTTCAGAGACGACTCGACAGCATAAGACAAGACGAGGGATCACAGATTGCCGAAGCACGTTCCAAATGGAGAAATGAAGTATTTGATTATAAATATTTTTAACAGAATGGATTCGTTGTAAATTTTTACTTATAGTACTTTTCCCCACATGTCTGGGCAAAGAAGGTGATTGCAGAGATTCAAGTGGGAAAGAGACACGTAATCGTTAAGATTCGCACCTGTGCGGGGAAACCCCAGTGGATTTCTAGTCCATCGCCTTAACCATTCAGCTACGAGTGCAAGCAACATGAAGCCTGCCTTCGTGTTCTCTAAGGGGTCCAAATGTGCGGTGGATACAAAGAAATCGGATTGGACACAGTCCCTATCGCAGAGGGGGCTTAATCTCCATTTAACAAGTAAGGTAACTAAGGCACAGAGAAGTAATTTCCCCAGGGTCTTCGGCGCATGCTCTAATTGAGCTCACGCCCCTTTCCTTCCTCTCCTCGCACTCTCCTTCTGTCCACTTTCCCCTAATGCCCCAGATGCCCCACAGCCGCTTCTCGCTGCTCTGCTTTTTTGCCTCGTTCTGGCCCTGTTCATCCCCACAACCTGCCTGAAGTCTGGAAATGGAAGGTCCTCTCCGGGGGATTCTGATCTTCCTGGTATCGGCTGTACTTGCACTCCCTCTGACTGAGCGGAACATCCGCCGTGGAGTGGTATGAGTGGTAGAAGATTTTTTGATCTCAAAGCAACGGCTTGCTTCTCCTCATTCAGGAAGTAAGTGAGAGGAGATGGAAAAAGGGGACGAGGTGGCCGAGTGGTTAAGGCGATGGACTGCTAATCTATTGTGCTTTGCACGCGTGGGTTCGAATCCCATCCTCGTCGTAGGAGCTTATTTTCCAGCCCAGTTGTGCCAGAGTCACGAAGTCGATGTGAAATAACCACGTAAACGGGGACCTGGGAGAACAGGTGTTGAGTTTTCCTGATGAGGATTGCTTTTCGGACTCCGATACCTTCTCTATGGGGAAAAGTCTAAACCTGGGAATGTATTCAATGAGGAAAATATATCTGTAATCCAATTAAGATGTGTTGTTCCCTTCCCACAACGAGTTTTCAGTCTACAGGGGCAGACAGACATCGAAATGAACTACGTATAAATACATACGGTCTGAGGGGCCGAGGGTGGTGTGAATAGCAAGGGCTAAAAATGCAAAGGCGTTTCAGAAGAGAGGGAATGGGGAAAAGAAATGGGGAAGGTTTAATGTCTTATAGGCAGTTTAGAGTGAGGACACCCCCCCCGCTCCAGGGTCGGGGGTGGGGGTGGTGGGCTGCTTTTGAGTCTTTCAGTGCACGAATAACTTTAGGATACGTGCATTAGGAGATCTGAGCTTGACTCCTAAACTGTTCTGCAAGCCCTGGGGTCAGTCAGTTAAAAACAACAAAGGGCTGAATGTCAAAGAGAGGGCCAATAGCAAACTTTTTCCCTTTAGTCCGTCACTTTCCAAGGCGGGGAGAAACTGGGCAAAAGGCCCCGGAGAAGAGTCCTTAAAAATCCAGGACCGGCCCAAAAGGAGGAGATTCCTTAAGAATCCAGGACCGGCTCAAAAGGGGGAGATTCCTTAAGAATCCAGGACCGGCCCAAATTCCCTTCAGAAACGCCCCACAAATTAGCAAATCCTGGTAGTTGGGCTGAAAGGTCTAAGGTCTAAGGATTTGTTAGGGCTACATCTGAGACGCTAAATAGAGCAGCGTTGGTGGTATAGTGGTTAGCATAGCTGCCTTCCAAGCAGTTGACCCGGGTTCGATTCCCGGCCAACGCAGCAGTTTTATTTTAGTTATTTAAGCAATCAGTGTCCTCGTGCGGGTCTCTCCAGCGATGTTCACAGGAAAGCATTTGGGTCACAGTCTGAGGGGGTGGGAGAACAGGTATCGTATTTCCATACAGAAATTAAATGACTTACCTAAGGCCACATGGCTAGCGTGTGCCAGAGCTCAGAATGAAACCCAGGTCTCCTGACTCCTAGCCTTGCTTCAACAGGCTAATCTGCTTCTTTGCACAATGCAGAAGGGTTGAGGCCAACCAGTACTTCGAATTGAATTCCAGGTGAAGTTGATTCAAGAGGAATTCAGTGGCGACACGGAAAAGATGGGATTGGGCTTGCAGTCAAGTGTTGTGTCACTGTGCCCTTTACCGCTAGTAATATTATCATTATCTTCTTACCACAACAATAAGAACGGCCGCTAAGTGCCGAGTTTGGGGCTAATACCCTTCCCAAGGGACTAGAGTTCACCGCCGGTGTTCGCTCTTCCTCAATTCTCCCACCCCCACCCCCACCCCACACACGAGCCAGCTTGCACGCCCACAGACCCTGCGTCGGAAGGGCGGGCGATGGAGGCGAGGAAGAGGTTTCCCCTTTGAGACACACGAGTATCTCCCTCGCGAGGGGTTCATTGGGATCCTCCTTTGCTGCGCCAGAGGTCCCGAGGCTCAAATCGCTGAAGAGGCCGAAGTGCACGATCGGGGACGGAGGATTGTGGGGGGAGTCTAGCTAGCACTCGAATAACCTCTTTCGAGAGATGCCTATTGAGAAACCAAAGAAAAAGACCTCCGCCCAACGTGGGGCTCGAACCCACGACCCTGAGATTAAGAGTCTCATGCTCTACCGACTGAGCTAGCCGGGCAGTTGGCTGTGCTGTGATCGCCTGTAATCTCTGCTTTGGTTCCATGATAGCGAGGAATAGTTTTTGTTATTCAGCATAAATCCTTCAAGATATCCATCTGGCGACGCTATGGCATCCTTTATTTGTTTTAGCTGTTGAAGCATCGGGTTCAAATGAAGATGCTTCGGACTGTAGAATTTGCATCCCCATCTGGCTACATGCTCTGGTCTTGCCTCCGATAAAACAGTTCCATTCGCCTCCTCTTTGGTCTCTCTACCTCCGGGCTCCCCTCCTTCCGATCTATATTACATGCCGCTGAACGGATCCTCTTCCTGAAGAATCGTTCGGACCACTTCTCTGTTCTCCTCAAAAGGCTCCACTGGCTCCCGTGACCCGGAAATTGAAGGATTGAACCTTCTTCTCTTACAGGCCTTTTCCAAATAAGCATCAGTCAATAGACTGTATTTATTGAGCCCTCACTGGATACAGAGCCCTCTACTACGCGCTTTGGGGAGTACACAATAACAGAGTCTGTTCTCACGTTCCCTATGTACACTCTAGAATGTACATATGAAGGATACACTCTAGAGGGGAGACAGACATTAATATAAAGAAATAATTTGAAGGTTTTCAGGAACAAAGGAGTACCAGGTTCCCTGGTGGTCTAGTGGTTAGGATTCGGCGCTCTCACCGCCGCGGCCCGGGTTCGATTCCCGGTCAGGGAAGAAGATTTTTCACCTCATTCAGGCCACCCAGTTCGAAAACATATGCGCTTCAGACGGTCACCACACCTTTCACTCCGTTTACATCAGGACGAGGGGGAGAAACCTGCGATCCTGCTATTGTCTTTTAGCAGACTTTTAGCAGACTTCAGGGTTTACAGTGCGGTTCAGAAGCCCAGTTCAGATCACTCAGCCCACATGCCCCAGATTTATTCGTGCACTGAAAGACTCCATATCAGCTTCTTAAGTCTGTTCTGACTCTAACTAAACCCCTTCAGGTCACGGACGGGGCAGGAAATGTTTCCGTTTATTGTTGCATTGTACACTCCAGAACGCTTAGTACAGTGCTTTGCACTCTATTCATAAGGGCTCTATTCATACGACTGAACTGAATCAATAAATGTCTTTTGCACTTCTGCTATCCCTGAAAGAGCCTGGTCCAGAGCCGCATGGATCCGGGGAGGTAGAAGGAGGTGGAATTCCATAGTGGGCCTGAGAATGATGCTCTCGGGAAGAAAGAGAAAAAATTTATCATTCCCCAGTTCTAAGACTCAGAAGTAAACCGTTATTCCAGCAATCACGAGTCAGAGCTCAACCGTCAATGCTATCGTACTGCACCACGCATACTACTTCCCAGGGGCCACCACTTTCTATGGCTCTCAATGATGCTGTTCAAGTCCTTATTCCTTTGGGAAATTTCCAGCAATTCTGTCACCGCTCCCACCCCCGTCTCTGGCGGATTTGGACGATGTTTTCTATTGCTCAGCGCCAGTCTCAGTGGATCGGGATTCGGGCCCGCTCCCCAACCTCTGTCTCCCTGAGACTTCAAAGGACAGGGGAAACGGTTGAGTCCTTCTCCATCACACCCTTTCTGCAGTCCAAGTCGTTCCCAGTGGTCTAATCCCGGGTTCTAATATCTGCTTTGCCACTTGTCTGCCATGTGACCTTGGACAAGTCACTTCACTTCTCTATGCCTCAATTTGATTGTCTGTAAATTGGGGATTAAGGCTGTAAACCCCGTGTGGGAGAGGGACTGTGCTTAACCTCCTTGATTGTATCCACTTCAGCGCTTAGTAGAGTGCCTGGCACGTAACAAGCGCTTAACAAACTGCTTATTACTGTTACCACAATTACTATTATTATTCTTTCAAAAATGGGCTACCCGAACAAAGGTGCTCACATTGGGATATTCTGCTTCCCCTTCCCTTCCTCCTTCCCCCTGCACCGAAACACACACACACACACACACACACACACACACACACACACACACGCACGCACACGCATTCAGACCTACAGCCAACTACAGTTCGAAACGATGAGTCTCGTTAACGCTGCCGGAAAGCCGAGGCCATTTGAACCCAATAGGGTCACGCCTCACCGTACTTGGCAAAGATGTCTGAACAGACACAGGAAAGATAGGTACGGTTGGGGGATTAGCTCAAATGGTAGAGCGCTCGCTTAGCATGCGAGAGGTAGCGGGATCGATGCCCGTATCCTCCACTTTTGCCATTTCCCCGAGCAGTTACGATTCATGGCGATTCTATGGCATGCTTTATTTATTTTAGCTGTGGAAACATCAGGTTCAAATGTAGCTACTTCCTGTCTGTAGAATTTGCACCCCCATCTGGCTACAAGTTCTGGTCTTGCCTCCGATAAAACAGTTCCATTTGCTTCCTCGCTGGTTTTTCTGCCTCCGGACGCCCCTCCTTCCGATCTATATTCTATGCAGCTGAACGGATTCTCTTCCTGAAGGGAACTGCACTAGAACAGTAGTTGAGGAACGTCACTAATCAGAGCGTCACGCTCTGACTATAGAATGTCAAGTACTCAGCGGGGTTAATAATAATAATAATGGTGATATTTGTTAAGCGCTTACTATGCACAAAGCACTGTTCTAAGCGCTGGGGAGGTTACAAGGTGATCAGGTTGTCCCACGGGGGCTCACAGTCTTAATCCAAATTTTACAGATGAGGGAACTGAAGCACAGAGTAGTTAAGTGACTTGTCCGAAGTCACACAGCTGACAACTGGCGGAGCCGGGGGTTGCCGCAGTTTCCTCGGCTCCGTTCAATTTCTAAAAAGGCCAAGTGGGCAAAAGGGATAAGGGGGTTATCTGAAGTGCCTAGGTCCAGTTATCGCTTACCTCTGGGTTAGGATGTTATCGCTTATGTTGCCAACTTGTACTTCCCAAGCGTTTAGTGCACTGCTCTGCACACAGTAAGCGCTCAATAAATACGATTGAATGAACGAATTAATGTGGGGCTTGGAAGCAAAGGAAAATTGAAAAGCCTAATCTTTCCTGGCCGGGAATCGAACCCGGGCGCCGGCGAAAGCGCCGAATGCTGACCACTAAACCACCAGGGAACCACAGTTTTCATTATCCCATCGTTGACCATAGTGTCGCTTTTTCATTATTATTAATGTCATTATATTTCACATAATAGCAATATGGTATACGTTAGGCGCTTACTGTGTGTCAAGCACTATTCTAAGCTCTGGGATAGATAAGGCAGTAGTAACTCACTTTATTTTTTTTCCAAGAAATCTCTATGGATCCACTACCAGAACGATGGCAAAATGGATCTTTGGAATTGCTATGGGTCAGAGACGATTTGACAGCATGACAAGACGAGGGCTCACAGATTACCGAAGAACGTTCCAGAGGGAGAAATGAAGTATTTGACTATAAATATTTTTTACAGAATGGATTCGTTGTAAGTTTTTACTCATAGTATTTTTCCCCACATCAGAAAGATTCAAACCTGCGCGGGGAAACTCCAGTGGATTTTAATCCCATCACCTTTACCACTGAGCCACGAGTACAACCCACATAAAGCTTGTCTTCGTGTTCTTTAAGGGGTCCAAGTGCTGCGGTGGACACACGAAAATCGGATTGGACACAGTCCCTGTCCTAGGGGGGGCTTAATCTCCATTTAACAGATAAGGTAACTAAGGCACAGAGAAGTCATTTGCCCAGGGTCTTCGACGCATGCTTTAATTGAGCTCACGCCTCTTTCCCTCCTCTCTTCGCATTCTCCTTCTGTCCACCTCCCACTAAAGTCCCAGATGCCCTGCAGCCGCTTCTCGATGCTCTGCTCTTTCGCCTCGTTCTGGACCTGTTCATCCCCACAACCTGCCTGAAGTCTGGAAATGAAAGGTCCTCTCCGGGGGGTTCTGATCTTCCTGGAATCGGCTGTACTTGCACTCCCTCTGACTGAGCGGAACATCCGCCGTGGAGTGGTATGAGTGGTAGAGGATGTTTTTTATTTAGTTTTGACTTTGAAAGTTTGCATCGATTCCCCCCTACTTCCATCCTCTATTCCCTGATCAGCTCCAGTTCGCTTCGTACTTCGGACTGAGGAACAGTAATTCGTATCTCAAAGCCACGGCTTGCTTCTCCACATTCAGGAAGTAAGTGAGAAGAAATTGGAAAGTGTGACGAGGTGGCCGAGTGGTTAAGGCGATGGACTGCTAATCCATTGTGCTCTGCACGCGTGGGTTCGAATCCCATCCTTGTCGTTAGGAGCTTATTTTCCACCCAACTTGTTCCATAGTCACGAGGTCGATGCGAGTGGGACCTGGGAGAGCAGGTGTTCAGTTTTCCTGATGAGGATTGCTTCTCGGACTCCGGGGAAAAGTCTAAACCTGAGAAGATAATAAATGAGGAAAATCTATCTGGTATCCAATTAAGTTATGTTGCTCCCTTCCCAGCTTACTGTCTAGAGGGGGAGCCTACTGCAGACGAGCTTACTGTCTACAGCCCTTAGAACAGTGCTTTGCGCTTAATAAATGCCATTATTATTATTATTACAGGGGGAGACAGACATCGAAATGAACTACGTATAAATACGTATGGTCTGAGGGCCCGAGGGTGCTGTGAATAGCAAAGGCGATGCAGAAGAGAGGGGAGTAGGGTAAAAGAAATGGGGAAGCTTAAATGTCTTATAGGCAGGAGTTTAGAGTGGGGACCCCCACACACATCCTCCAGGGTGGGAGGGGGGGCTGCTTTTGAGTCTTTCAGTGCACGAATAACTCTGGGATACGTGCATTGGGAGATCTGAGCTTGACTCTTAAACTGTTCTGCAAGCCCTAGGGTCAGTCAGTTAAAGACAACAAAGGGCTGAATGTCAAAGAGAGGGCCAATAGCAAACTTTTCCTCTTCGGTCCGTCACTTTCCAAGTGGGGGAGAAACTGGGCAAAAGACCCCGGAGAAGACTCCTTAAAAATCCAGGACTGGCCCAAAAGGAGGAGATTCCTTAAGAACTCACGACTGGCCCAAATTACCTTAAGAAACGCCCCACATAATAGCAAATCCGGGTAGTTGGGCTGTAAGGGCTAATGTATTTCAGGATTTATTAGGGCTACATCTTAGGAAAGAGGGAGAGCAGGGTTGGTGGCATAGTGGTTAGCATAACTGCTTTCCAACCAGTTCACCCCGGTTCGGTTCCCGGCCAACGCAGGAGTTCAATTTTAGTTATTTAAGCAGTGTCCTCGTGCGGTCTCTCCAGCGATGTTCACAGGAAAGCAAGGGATGGGATTGCTGGAGTGGGGCATCCCACACCCCAACCCCATTTCCTCAGAGATAATAGCAGAACGCTGTCTTCGGGGATGCTCTCCCCCTTCCCAGCTATGGTAGCGGGAATAACTCAATTATTTCTTAAGCCCTTACTATGTGATAAGCACTGGGGTTGCTGCAATAGAAGAAGATCGGGCCCACACCCTGTCTCACATTTGGGTCACAGTCTAAGTGGGTGGGAGGACAGGTATCTTATTTCCATATAGAAATTAAATGACTTCCCTAAGGCCACATAGCTAGCGTGTGCCAGAGCCCAGAATGAAACCCATGTCTCCTGACTCCCACGCTTGTTTCACCAGGCTAATCTGCTTCTTTGCACAACGTAGAAGGGTTGAGGCCAACCAGTAGTTCAAATTGAATTTCGGGGGAAGTTGATTCAGGAGAAATTCAGTGGCGACACGGAAAAGAGGGAATTGCGGCCAAGTTTTGTGTCACTGTCCCCTTTACCGCTAAAAATAATAATACTATTATCATCATTATCTTCTTAACACAACAGTAAGAACCCCTGCTCTGTGCCAAGTTTGGGGCTGAAACCCTCCCCAAGGGACTAGAGTTCATCGCCGGTGATCTCTCCTCCTCAATCCCCTTCCACCCCGGCTAGCTTGCACGCCAACAGACCTCGTGTGGGAAAAGCGGGCGATGGAGGCAAGGAGGATGTTTCCCCTTTGAGACACACGAGTGTCTCCCTCGCGAGTGGTTCATTGTGATCCTCGCTTGCTGTGCGAGAGGTCCCGGGGCTCAAATCGCTGAAGAGGCCGAAGCGCACGATAGTGGACGGAGGATTTGGGGGGAGTCTAGCTAGCACTCGAATAAACTTTTTCGAGAGAGATCTATTTAGAAAGAAAAAGACTTGTGTCCAACGTGGAGCTCGAACCCACGACCCTGAGATTAAGAGTCCCGACTGAACTAGCCGGGAAGATGGGTTCTTACCGATTGCCTGGAATCTCTGCTTTGGTTCCATGATAGTGAGGAATAGTTATTGTTATTGAAGTTTATTCAGCATAAATCCTTCAAGATATCCGTAAGAGGCAGGAGTCTCATATGCCTTCGGCACAATCTGATTTCCGCAGGGAATTAGGAGGTCTCCCCATCCGGCGAGCCAAGGGGAAACCCTGGGGAAGAGGGAGGAGAGACTTTCCGGGAAGCTGGAAAGGAAGGAATACAGGCTGACCTCGGGAGCCAGCAAGGTTTCCTCCGAAATCCGAGCGTGTGCGGGTGAGCCTGGCGCTGACCCCCGCGGCGGGAGTGGGGCCCGGAATGGTCCTCCGTAGCCGGGGATCTCCCGGCCGGTCCCGGAGACCTGCTGCTGCCGCTCCTATCCCCACCGCCACCATGCCGCCCTCAGGGCTGCGGGAGCGGAGAGGACGGAGCCGGACAGCTACCCTCACTGCCGCCTCCGATCTAAAACAAACCCCCCGGCACTGGACAGGACTGGCCGGAGGGAGGGGACAGCGGGCATTTCTTTCATTTAAAAACGAATAAATCATCGATCCCCCGGGGCTGGCGGGCCCTGCTTCTCCCACTCCAGTCCCCGGCCCCCCTGGGCCTCCTCTCCGTCTCATCCGCCGCTCTGCGCCCCGAGGAGCCGGGGGGGCTGCGGGAGAGAAGAAGAGGCAGCTCCGCTTCCAAACCTCTCCCCGAGCCGGGGCTGTAAGCTGAGCCCACTGTTGGGTAGGGACTGTCTCTATATGTCGCCAACTTGTACTTCCCAAGCGCCTAGTGCAGTGCTCTGCACACAGTAAGCGCTCAATAAATACGATTGATTGATTGATTGATTGATTGAATGATTGAATGAGGATCGAAATGGAGGCCGATTTTGATTTCTCAGAAACCTTCTCTATCTCTCCTTCCCAGGGGAGCACTATTACCTAGGAACAGGGGCATTTTTTGATAGGGTCTGCTGAGACGCCTCTGGCTTCATTCCCCTCCCTCTGCAGGGACAATGAAGCCAGGAACGGGGACACTTTGCTATAACACTAGTATCATTGTGAGGACTTACTAAAATAGCTCAGTTGGGAGAGCGTTACACTGAAGATCTAAAGGTCCCGGGTTTCGGTAAGCAGTGTCTTCTTTGACTCAGTAAATCCTCCTCCCCGCTAAGCCATAGCTAGTAGAGACTTTGTGCTTTTGTCACTTTTGCTTTTGTGTTTTGTCACTGTCCCCTTTTCTTTTCTTCCTTATAGTCCTGTTTACTTCCTTCCTGTCCTAGCGCCAAGGGCAGAAACCCCAGTCAGAATCGCGGAGGAGTTTCTGTACCGTACTATAACAGTAGTTGAAGAACGTCCAAAAAAAGGGAAATAATAATAATGGTATTTATTAAGCACTTACTTTGTTCCAGGCACTGTACTAAGCGCTAGGATGGATACAAACAAATAGGGTTGGACACAGTCCCTGTACCACGTGGGGCTCACAGTCTCAATCCCCATTTTACAGATGAGGGAACTGAGGCACAGACAAGTGAAGTGACTTGCCCAAGTTCACACAGCAGACAAGTGGTGGAGGCGGGATTAGAAAGAGAGAGTCGGGATGGCTAAAGGGCTAGGGCTAGGGTAGGGCTGGGGTAATCGGATCAGACACAAACCATGTCTCACACAGGGTTCATTTGCAAGGCAACGGCCTCAAAGGGGCTTTGCTATTTCCAAGTAAGAAGACTAACCAGCTCGGTGTGGTGAAAAATGGACTGATAGCCTCCAGTCGAGGAAGTGTCTCCCTCCCCCCTCCCTTTCTGCTCAGCGTGGGAAAAGATTGAAGTTAAATAACACACAACGCAAGATCCCAAAATACGGCGCATCTTTCACTGAAAGAAATTATTTCGCAAACGGTAGTCGTGGCCGAGTGGTTAAGGTGATATAATGGAAATCCAGCGTGGTTTCACCGCCTGAAGAGGGAAAGAGGAAGAGGGAGGGAAGGCGAAATAGAGATTGAGAGAGACTGACACAGACAGAAGGAACTAGTAGAGAAGCAGAAACAGATAGAGGCAGAGGGGCAGAAATAAGTGAGAAAGACCAGCAAAGATAGGAAGGGACGTCCTGGGCAATCAATCCCAGGTTTGCCTTTCGCTCCCATCACGAGCAGTTCCTCTATGGCCCCGAGAGTGGGAGGTGTTCCCCAAACGTAGCAGTAGATGGTTACAGAAATGCCCGGAGATTGGTAAACGGTGAGGTGAGAGAAATCTGGAGAGGGTCTTCGCTTTGGGGATGTAGCTCAGTGGTAGAGCGCATGCTTTGCATGTGTGAGGCCCCGGGTTCGATCCCCGGCATCTCCATTGATTTTTTTAACATTAGCCAAAGTTTTAGAATTAAAGAGTTAGCTTCCCACAAAGCAACTGTGTTCTCACAAAATATTATTGTAGTAATTCTTGGTGCAATCGGAATTAATGAAATAATCATGACTTTTACCCCAGGATCGTCTTAAATCTGACTGGTCGCCTTGCGTTAATCAGTGAGCCTTTCTGAGCATTAGAGGTTCCTCATACCTGACGTGGTTATAGGATCTCTAATCTCTTTCCTTTTAAGATTGTGAGTCCCGTTGTAGTACAGGGAATGTACGTGGTCTGATTATCTCGTCTCTACTCCAACTCTTGACACTGAATAAGAGCAAAATCAATATAATCAATACCTATTGATAGAAGGTTCCGGAATATCCCAATCTAATACAAGTTCCTAAGTCTTTATTAGGGTCAGTGTCGTGTAGCGGGAGCAATTAACAAAATAAACAGCCGCCCAAACAGGGACTTGAACCCTGGACCCTCAGATTAAAAGTCTGATGCTCTACCGACTGAGCTACCCGGGCTCCGTGAAAAGTGGACGATTGAAAGTCTTTCCGATTTATGACTCATTTATGTTTCCTCAATTTTCCATCTGGACAACATATTCCGGTGCTCTGTGTCCAGCACTGTAGTAGTAATAATAATAGTAATAATTATAATGGTATTTGTAATCAGGTTGTCCCACTCAGAGCTCACAGTCTTAATCCCCATTTTACTGTTGAGGTAACTGAGGCACAGGGAAGTTAAGTTAAGATGGCAAGTTAAGCACAGTGAAGTTAAACTGACAAGTGGTGGAGGCGGGATTAAAACCCACAAACCCTGACTCCCAAGCTCTTGCTCTTTCCACTAAGCCATACTGTTTCTCTAGTAGTATGGCTGGTAGTAGCAGTAGTTTTGGTAGTAGTGGTAATAGTAGAACTTGTATAGTGGCAGAACTCTCACTGTGTGTGGAGCTTTGTACTAAGCCCTGGGAAATGCTATACATTTGGGAATCAGACATGGGCCCCTTTGATATTTAGTGCTTGGCACATAGAAAGCACTAAACAAATAGCATAATAATAATTATTATTCTTATATTCACCCTCAGATCCACAGCACTTATGGACATACCCTCATACCCTCCCATTTCCCCTATCTGTAATGTATTTCAGTGTCTGTCTCTCCCCATAGACTGTAAGATCTTTATCGGTGAGAATCTTGTCAATCAATTCTATTGTATTGTCATTTCAGTATCGTGCTCTGCATACAATAAACGCTCAGCAAATAGCATTGATTGATTGACTGAATGATTGAAAATAAAAATGGGTAAAGGGGACTGTGACAGACTCAAAGGAAGAAAGGAAGCAACACACAGAAACTGCATTAAGACCCAAACAAAACTCAGTAGGATGTTGTGTCAGGAGGAGCAGATTTCAAGCGCCATTTAACAGGTGAGGAAAGTGAGGCACCGAAAAGTTAAGTGACTTGCCCAAAGTCACACCTCTGACAAGTGGGGGTGTCGGGATGAGAACCCACGATTGCTGACTCCCAAGGCGGTGTTCTTTCCACTAAGCCACGCAGCTTCTCTGCACAACTGTGCCCATATTGAGCGCTGCAGCAGCAGATACCAAAACTTTCCCGAGATTTCGAAGAGGTTTCACCAGGCTGCGGCTGTTTTTTTTCTGTCCTGCCAGAGTGGTGCTGGACAGGAAGAGATAACGTTCCCAGGAGAAGGATTTGGTCTACAGTGTCGAAGGCAGCTGAGAGGTCGAGGAGAATTAGGATGGAGTAGAGGCCATTGGATTTGGCAAGAAGGAGATAACTGGTGACTCTATATCCGATTCAACATTTAATGTCTTGATCCGGACTTTACTACTCCTAAATATGCTTATGTCCTTGTCTTCTGTTACGGAATGCCCCTTGTGCTCCTGTTGTACTCTTCGAAGCGCTAAGTACAGTGCTCTGCATATAGCAAGTACTTAATAATCACTCTTTAACATTAGTACTCCGTCAGGGAGCTCCCTTTCGCGGAAAGGGCGGCAAGATGACTGACTAACCCCCAAGGGGAGTCGTCTCCAATAGCCTTCCCGAATTCTGAAAATGGTCCCTGGTCCATTCCCTGCGGGCAGAGAACAGTATCAGAGCTTCTGCGCTAATTAATAGGACAATACTGTCCCTTCCGCAGTCAGAAGAAGTTCGCTACGAACAGGATTCGAACCTGCGCGGGAAAATCCCATTCGATTTCAAATCCAACGCCTTAACCCCTCGGCCATCACAGCACAGCTTACTGGGTTTCAAACGGGGACGTTAGAAGAAAGGTATATGAAGAAACGTAGGTGAAGAAAGAGGAGATAGGGAGAACGAGGGAACGAAATAGGAGGATGTGGGAAAGAGAGGGAGGAGAAATAGGAGCATGGAATGGAGGAGAAGCATAAGGAGGGAGAAGAGGAGAAGAAGGAGGAGGAGGAGGATAAAGAGGAGAACATGGAAAAGGAGGAGAAGAAGGGGAAGGAGGAAAAAGAAAAGAAGGAGGAGCAGGGGAAAGAGGACAGCAGGAGAAAATGAAAGAGGAGAAGGAGGAGAAGTTAAGAGAAGGAGCAGGAGAAGGTGGAAAAGACCCCACCATGACCCTTCAATCCCTTCGCTCTTGTCAGCCCATCCCAGTCTTCCCTTCCCACCTTACCTTCCCTTTCCCCTCCACCATCCAAAACTTCCCCTCCCCTTGATCCGCCCCCGCCTCTCCTTCCCCCCCATCCCTGTAATCCCATCCCAGCGCCACCTCTCCTCCCCTTCCCCCTGAGTGGATGTTCCTGATGACACTTCTGCTGACCGCTGGCTCCTCAACTCCGCCCCTCATCGCCCACTCCCCAACTTGGACACACACTCGATCTCATCATCTCTAACCACTGCACAATCTCTACCCGCACCAACTCTGAAATCCCTCTATCTGATCACAACCATCCTCACTTGCCTCCTCTCCCTGGCCTGGAACGCCCTCCCTCCTCAAATCCGACGGACAATTACTTTCCCCCCACATTTAAAAGCCTTACTGAAGGCACGTCTCCTCAAAGAGGCCTTCCCAGACTTAGTCCCACCTTTCCACTCCCTTCTATGACGCCCTTATTCCCTATGCTCTTCCGAGTCATAAATCGGAAAGACTCTGAATCGGCCGCCTTTCCTGGAGCCCGGGTAGCTCAGTCGGTAGAGCATCAGACTTTTAATCTGAGGGTCCAGGGTTCAAGTCCCTGTTCGGGCGGTTGCTTGTTTTGTTAATTGCTCCCACTACACGACACTGACCATAATAAAGATTTAGGAACTTGTATTAAATTGGTATAATCCGGAACCTTCTATCAATACCAGTGATTATATTGATTTTGCTCTAATTCAGTGCCAAGAGTTGGAGTAAAGACGAGATAATAAGACCACATACTGTCCCTGTGCAATACGGGACTCACAATGTTAAAAGGAGGGAGATTAGGCTCCCTTATATTAGTTATATTGATTTCCGCAAGGCGACCGTGCAGATTAACGACGGACCTGGGATAAAAGTCACATCGAGATTATTTCCTTAATCCCGATTGCACCAAGGACTACTACAATAATTTTTGGCAGAGCACAACTGTTTGTGGGAGGGGAACTCCTTCATTCTAAAGTAATATCAAAAACCAGTGGAGATGCCGGGGATCGAACCCGGGGCCTCATACATGCAAAGCATGCGCTCTACCACTGAGCTACATCCCCCCCAACATCAAGCACTCTTCACATTTCTCTCACTTGACCGTTTACCTGTCTCCGGACATTTCTGTAACCATGTACTGCTTCGTTTTGGGAACGCCTCCCGCTCTCGGAGCCATAAAGGAACTGCTCGTGATAGGAGCTAAAGGCAAACCTGGCATTGCCAGTCCGTCCCTCCCTATCTTTGCTGGTCTTTCTCTCTTATTTCTGCCCCTCTGCCTCCATCTGTTTCTGTTTCTCTATTTAGTTCCTTCTGTCTGTGTCAGTCTCTCTTTCGCCTTCCCTCCCTCTTCCTCTCTCCCTCTTCATGGGAAAACTGTGCTCTGAGGGTGGAAACCAGAATCAGGAGAGATCCGCCTAAACCCTCGGGAATCGGCATTACTTCCCTGGAGAGGGGACCTCCCTTTGACTCCTGTGCCGTTGTCTCATGGGTGTCTGGGTCCGTACTCTAATTGTTAGAACTTTCGTCCTCGAACCCAGAGATCCGAGATTGAATCTCGGTGGGACCAGTTGAATTTCACTTTAATTTTCAAAGCCCTGCTTCAGATTCTCGCCGACGTCTCTGGCGAACGCTCAGGTCGCTCTTCTTTGAGTCTTCTCCTTAGCAGGATCTTGGTCACGCTGATCTCGATGGTGGTCAGTGGGCCTCGTTCTCCTCACTGGGCCTCATTCTCACCTATCCCGCCATCGACCCCCGGCCCACGTCCTTCCCCTGGCTTGGAATGCCCTCCCTCCACACATCTGCCAAGTTAGCACTCTTCCTCCCTTCAAAGCCCTACTGAGAGCTCACCTCCTCCAGGAGACCTTCCCAGACTGAGCCCCCTTTTTGCTTTCCTCCTCCCCATCGCCCCGCCCTACCTCCTTCCACCCCCTACAACACTTGTATATATTTGTACAGATTTATTACTCTATTTACTTTACTTGTACATATTACTATTCTATTTATTTTGTTAATGATGTGCATATAGCTTTAATTCTATTTCTTCTGACGATTTTGACACCTGCCCACATGTTTTGTTTTGTTGTCTGTCTCCCCCTTCTAGACTGTAAGCCCGTTGCAGGGTAGGGACCATCTCTCTATATGTTCCCGACTTGTACTTTCCAAGCGCTTAGTGCAGTGCTCTGCATACAGTAAGTGCTCAATAAATACGACTGAATGAATGAATGAATGAAATGGTGAAATCTCAGCTGCTGGGATTCAGACGTTAAATCAAGAGGAACGTGGAAACCTCTAATGCTTTTAAATACTTCTTACATTTTCAAATACTTTAAAAGAGTGGGTTGCCTGTATATTTTTACTTCGAGTATATTTCCCCACCTGTCTGCACAAGGAAGATCATTGAGGGGATAAAAGTGGGAAAGACTTTAAGGAAAGGAAAGCCTAATCGACAGGATTCCAACGCTGTGGGGAAACTCCACTGGATTTCCATTACATCACCTTAACCACTCGGCCATGACTACTGGTTGCGAGAGCATTACCTTCAATGAGAGCTGTGTCAATGTCTTGGGACCTTGAAGCAGCTTGGCTTAGTGGAAAGAGCACGGGCTTGGGAGTCAGAGGTGGTGGGTTCTGCTCCACTACTTAGCAGGTGTGTCTCTTTGGGCAAGTCACTTAACTTCTCGGTGCCTCAGTTACCTCATCTGTAAAGCGGGGATTAAGATTGTGAGCCCCATGTGGGACAACCTGATTACCTTGTGTCTCCCCCAGCGCTTAGAACAGTGCTTGGCACATAATAAGGGCTTAAAAATACCATTATTATTATTATTATTGGGTCATCTTACTACAGTGTCTTCCCACGCTGGGCAGAAAGGGTCAGGGGGGAGACAGCAGCTGCTATTTTCCTTCAAAAGTTGAACGGAGGGCCGGTGGGAGAAGAAAGGAAGAGAACTTGGACTGGGAGAGACCCAAATCCTGTCCGTCTCGGGGTCCAGCCGCTGATATTCCTGGAGCTCAGTCAGAGAGAGTACCCACCCTTGAAAAGCTGGGGGATCCCATTTTACTCCCGATCCTCTGGTTTGGGGGAGGTCGGGGGAGCTCAATTTTCCCAATTGTGAGAACACTGCCTGCTGCCAATATCTTATAGTGTTGGCCTTGTTGGCCTCAAAATTTGAACGCTGTGAGCAGAATTCGAACCTGCGCGGGGAAACCCCATTGGATTTCGAGTCCAACGCCTTAACCTCTCGGCCATCACAGCCCAGGTTAGTTAGCTAAAGCATTACAAAGTGAGTGCGAAGCAAAGGAAAGAGACGGAGGAGGAGGAAGAGGAGGAGAAGGAGGAAGACAACAAAGAGAAGGAGGCTGAAGAGTTCTCTTTCAACGCCGTTCTGTGTTCTTCAGAAACATCGTATTGGGTGGAAGTTGTCTTAGAGAAAGCTCTCTTTCAACGGGAATAAACTGTCCAGGGGGAATTTCCTTAGCAAACACCACCGTTACTGACATTTTTTCCATACGAATCCCTACATTATCAATCAATCAATCAATCGTATTTATTGAGCGCTTACTGTGTGCAGAACACTGTACTAAGCGCTTGGAAAGTACTAGTTGGCAACATATAGAGACAGTCCTTACCCAACAGTAGGCTCACAGTCTAAAAGTCTAGATTATCAGCAGAACGCTCCACATCGTTGCCACTGAAGTCCACTGTAGTCTTTTAAATAGCGGGAAGTTACAAAAACACAGAGACCAAAAGAACAGTATAGTAAGACTGGATCAGAGGCAATTATAGCTGCACAAACAGGCATACAACCACTTCTCTCTGCACCATAGACTGCAAGCTCCTTGAAGGCAGGGATCTTATTTACTAAAACTATTTTCTCCTCAGCACTGATTAGAGTACTCTGCACACCTTAGGCTCTCAATCTTTACATTTTTGGAATGAAAAATATCAGGAGATATCTGCTACCATAAGCCTCCATCAACCTTTTTTTAAATGGTATGTGTTATGCCCTTACTAAATTAAATTCATTATACTAAGGACTGGGGTAGATACAAGATAATCACGTTGGATGTGGTCCCTTTCCCTGGCACAGTGGAAAAAGCCCGTGTTTGGAAGTGAGAGGTCATGGGCTCTAATCCCGGCTCTGCCACTTGTCAGCTGTGTGACTTTGGGCAAATCACTTCACTTCTCTGGGCCTCAGTTTCCTCATCTATAAAATGGGGAAGAAGACTGTGAGCCCCATGTGGGACAACCTGATCACCTTGTATCCCCCTCAACGCTTAGAACAGTGCTTGGCACATAGTAAGTGCTTAACAAATACTACCATTATTTATTTATTATTGGGGAGGGATTATCATTTTAATCCCCATTGTGCAGATGAGAAAACCGAAGCACAGAGACGTCAAGTGACTTGCCAAAAGTCACACAGCAGACAAAGGGCAGATCTAGGATTAGAACATAGGGCCTCTGGCTCCCAGCCCTGCATAATTTTCATTAAGCCACATTGCTTCTTATTATTCTCATCATTATAGTAACCATTGATAAAGGCAGGATTAATGAAATAATGGCAACTTGGTCTCTACTCTTAGCTCTGGTACTACTCTTAAAATGAACCACTCGCGAGGGAGACACTCGTGTGTTTCGAAGGAGAAACTTCTTCCTCGTCTCCATCGCCCACCTTTCCGACACGGAGTCTATGGGTGTCCCCCTCTCCGTTCCCCATCTTACCTCCTTCCCTTCCCCACAGCACCTGAATATATGTATATATGTTTTTACATATTTATTACTCTATTTATTTATTTATTTATTTATTTATTTTAGATGTACATATCTATTCTATTTATTTTATTTTGTTAGTATGTTTGGTTTTGTTCTCTGTCTCCCCCTTTTAGACTGCGAGCCCACTGTTGGGTAGGGACTGTCTCTATATGTTGCCAACTTGTACTTCCCAAGCGCTTAGTACAGTGCTCTGCACACAGTAAGCGCTCAATAAATACGATTGATTGATTGATTAATCTTCGTTGAGAAACCCAAATTGACAGGGCCGAAATAGCTCAGTTGGGAGAGCGTTAGACTGAAGATCTAAAGGTCCCTGGTTCGATCTCGGGTTTCGGCACTCGGTTGGTTTTTACATCTCAGCAAATCCTTTCTCCGAAGGCAGAGAAAACGTTTCGGTTCACTCACTTTTTCCTGCTCCAGGCTAAACCGTGACCGTAGCGACTCGGACTATCAGTAGCTAGGAAGCAGTGTTGCTGTCACTTGTTTTGTCACTATCCCCTTTTCTCTTCTTCGCTAAATGCTTGTTTCCCTCCTTCCCGTCCTAGCGCCAAGGACATTAACACGAATCAGAACCCAGTTCGGGTTTCTATATTGCACTAGAACAGTAGTTGAGGAACGTCACTAATCAGAGCGTCACGCTCTGACTATCGAATGGCAAGTACTCGGTGGGGTTGCCGCAGTTTCCTCGGCTCCGTTCAATTTCTAAAAAGTCCAAGTGAGCAAAAGGGATGAGGGAGTTATCTGAAGTGTCTAGGTCCAGTCATCGCTTCCATCTGAGGCTTGGAAGCAAAGGAAAATTGTAAAACATACCCTACCAGTGAATCGAACCCGGGCCACAGGGCTGAAAGCGCCGAATCCTGACCACTAGACCACCAGGGAATCATGCTCTCTTTTTTTCTCATTGTTGTCCATAGTGTCGCTTCTTCATTATTATTAATGTTTTATATTATATTTCATATAATAGCAATACGGTATACGTTAGGCTCGTACTATGTATCAATCAATTATTCTAAGCCCTGGGATAGGTGAGTCAATCACTCATTTTCTTTTTTTCCTTTCTGAAGGTTCTAGCTTGGGCCATTCTAAACTAAACTAAAACTGCTCCTTAGTAGTAGTGGAACCAAAGCAGCGATTCCAGGAGATCACTAGAAAATGCGAACCAAGTGCCCGGCTAGCTCAGTCGGTAGAGCATGAGACTCTTAATCTCAGGGTCGTGGGTTCGAGCCCCACGTTGGGCGCAAGTGTTTTTCTTGTGTTTCTAAATAGGCTTCTCTCGAAAGAGGTTATTCGAGTACGACCTAGACGCCTCCCCAATTCTCCGTCCACTATTTTCTAAATAGGCATCTCTCGAAAGAGGTTATTCGAGTGCTACCTATACTACCCCCCAATCCTCCGTCCACCATTTGAGCCCCGGGACCCCTCGCACAGCAAGCGGGTATCACAATGAACCACTCGCGAGGGAGACACTCGTGTGTTTCAAAGGGGAAACTTCTTCCTCGTCTCCATCGCCCACCTTTCCGACACGGAGTCTATGGGTGCGCAAGCTGGCCGGTGGAGGGGAGGTGGGGGATTTGAGGAGGAGCGACCACCGGCGTTGAACTCTAGTCCATTGGGAAGGGTATTAGCCCCACACTTGGAACTTAGCGGGGTTCTTATTGTTGTGGTAATTAGATACTGATGATAATAACATTATTATTAGCGGTGAAGGGCACAATGACACAACACTTGACCCCCAACCCCAATCGCCACTGAATTTCTCTTGAACCAACTTACCCCGGAATTCAATTCGAAGTACTGGGTGACAGGGGGGCGGGGGAGGGGGCTGGAGCCCCTCAACCCTTGTGCATTGTGCAGGGAAGCAGATTAGCCTGGTGAAGCAAGGCTGGGAATCAGGAGACCTGGGCTTCATTCTGGGCTCTGGCCCACGCTAGTCATACGGCCTCAGGCAAGTCATTTAATTTCTGTATGGAAATAAGATACCTGTCCTCCCACCCCCTTAGACTGTGACCCAAATGTGAGACAGGGTGTGGGCACGATCTTCGTCTACTGTAGTAACCCTAGTGCTCATCACATAGTAAGGGCTTAAGAAATAATTGAGTTATACCCGCTACCATAGCTGGGAAGGGGGAGAGCATCGCCGAAGACACCGTTCTGCTATTATCTCTGAGGAAATGAGTTTGGGGTTGGGGGGCGGGGGGGTGCCCCACTCCAGCAATCTCAGCCCTTTCTTTCCTGTCAGCATCGCTGGAGAGACCCGCACAAGGACACTGATTGATTGTTTAAATAATTAAAACGAAATCCCATGCGTTGGCCGGGAATCGAACCCGGGTCAACTGCTTGGAAGGCAGCTATGCTAACCACTATACCACCAACGCTGCTCTTTCTAGATCCTAAGATATAGCCCTATCAAGTCCTTAGATGCCTTAGCCGTTTCAGCCCAACTACCAGGATTTACTATTAAGTGGGGCGTTTCTGAAGGGAATTTGGGCCGCTCCTGGGTTTTTAAGGAATCCCCTCCTTTTGGGCCGGTCCTGGATTTTTAAGGAATCTTCTCCGGGGCATTTTGCTCGGAAAATGGTTCTCTTTTGCCCAGTTTCTCCCCGTCTTGTAAAGTGATGGACCAACGAGGAAAAGTTTGCCGTTGGCCCTTTCTTTAATAATAATAATAATAATAATAATAATAATAATGGCATTTATTAAGCCGAAGAAGGGCTGGGATGGAGAGGAACCCTCCCATCTCTCATGGTTATTGAGTTATTATGCTCTCCTGGCTATTATACTGTCCCAAACGCTTAGTACAGTGCTCTGCACACAGTGACAGCTGAATACATATGATTGAATGAATGAATGAATCCTGACGTCTCTGCCATAGGGTAGTGAAAGTCGTTTGACTCTACTTTTTGATGGCGATGGAACCCCGGGAAGAGAGGCAGCCTAGCTCCCTGGGTCATGGCTGTCTTTGACCAAGTTTTCATTTGGCGACTGCTAGCGCTTTGTGCCTCTTTCATCTTTCTGGGGCTCTCAATTCCATGAAACAACCTCCCGCTGGGCGCCCCAGCCAGTGGGTGATATGCTCTGTGAGTTGGGGGAGCGCAGTACAGTGGATAGGTAGTCTCGTTCTGCTGAATTTGAATGCGCTTTGTCTCAATCGTGTCTGTAAGCAAGGAAATTCCATTCCAGGACGCGGGTTTCCCGATTTCATCGGTGGAAAATTTACAGGAATCCTAGCTTGTTAGAGGTACAGTCAGTCCAGAGTCTCCATGCGGCCGGGGAATTGTGTCCAATCTATCTACCCCAGCGCTTACTTATATATGAAGAAAACTGGAGTAATTGGAAGAGAAAAAGGAGGTTTAGCAGAGGTGAAATTGAATCCTACATCTCTGGGGAGACTGGGGGCCTAATCCGGTCTTTGACCGCTCATCCCTGCTACCAGGATTTGATTCTATGGAGGGCATTTCTTAAGTGAGAAAAAAGGAGGGCTCGTCCGGGATTTGAACCCGGGACCTCTCGCACCCTAAGCGAGAATCATACCCCTAGACCAACGAGCCAGCTACACATTACCCCTCACATTGCTCCATTGGTCTATCTATGGGGATTCGTACTTGCCTGACACTCTCTCTTGCCCTATCGAAACACTTCTCCCCAGAGGGACACACTCGAAAATGTCAAAGATGAAACCGCTTCCTCGCTCCCCTTCCCGACACGTAGTCAAGGGCGTGCGAGCTCGTGGAGTGGGGCGGGGGGGGGGGGGGCAAGGAGGGCGTGTCAGAGGAGCGACCAAGGGCCGGGAATGGAAGCCCTGGAGGGAGGGTTTCCATACCTTTCTCACAGGAGAGAAGTCTTTTAAGCTCGGTTCCGATCTCCCACGACATGGTGCTTAGCGTAGTCTGAGCCCCGAAATCGTGAGGAGCGGGGCTTTCTACAGCTCCGGGACGGAGGTCCGCCCCAGGACCGGGCCGGGAAGCGGCGCCGCTGCTGAGGCCAGGGCCAGCTTGGCCGTAGGTAGAGGCGGGAAGAGCGGGGCTCTGAGCAAAAAGAGGCCGAGCCTCTTGGACACAAAATCCGATTGATAGCGAGGCACATAACATTCATTTATTGAGCTATTACAATGTGCAGAGCACTGTATTAAGCGCTTGGGAGAGTACAAAATAGCAATGAACAGAAACATTCCCTGCTCATTATGAGCTTACATTCTAGAGGGGGAGGCACACATTAATAGAAATAAAATAAAGATATGGACATAAGTGAGTGTCGCTGAATACAAACTCATCTCCCTGTCCCTTCTGCCTCTCCACGTCTCACCCAATTAAGCACGTATCTCTCCCCCTGTCCAGAATACGTTATAATGTCCATATCTCTCACTAAGCTGTTTACTCCAGGAGAGCAAGGATCTTGTCTACTAATTCTATTTCCCCTGGTACAGTGCTCTACGCACAATAGGTGCTCAGTAGATCAATTAATCTATCACGGTTTTTGAGTGCTTACTGTCTGCAAAGCACTATACTACGTGCTTGGAGAGTACACTATAACAGAGTTGGCAGAGACGTTCCCTGACCAAAACAAGCGTACAGGCTGGAGGGGGAGACAGTCGTAAGTAAAACCAACAAATTACGCCTATGTGCATACATACATACATACTGTGAGGCTGAAGGAGAGCCGAATAAAGGATGCATAACCAAGTGCAAAGGCGACCCCGAAGGAAAGGGGAGGAGGAAATGAGGATTTGGTCTGGAAATGCCTCTTGGAGGAGATGTGCTTTTAAAATGTCTTTTGAAGGTGAGGAGAGCGATCGTCTGAGCGATAGGAAGAGGGAGGGTGACCCAGGCCAAAGGCAGGACATGGGAGAGAGGTCGGGGGCGAGATAGAGGAAACTGAGGAACAGTGAGTCGGTTGAAGTTAGATGAGCGAAGAATGCGGGCTCGTTGTAGGAGGAAATCAAGGGGGTACGATAGGAGAGGATAAGGTGACTGAGTGATTTCAAGCTATGAAATGGACTTTCTGCTGGATGAATTAATCAAACTGATTGATTAATAGATATATTGATTCTTTGCTCTTGGTCAGAAAATCCGAGTTATTCTTTATTCTTCAGGCATGCAACTTGTGCTATCCTCTTCTTCCTCCTCCTCCTCCTTCTCCTCCTTTTTCTCCTCTTCCTCCTCCTCCATTTTCTCCTTTCTTCCCCTCCATTTTCTCCTCTTCCCTCACTTGCTCCTTTTCCTCCTGTCCACCTCCTTCTCTTCCTCCTTCCTCTTCTCTTCCATATCCTCCTCCTCCTCCACCCCTCCTTCTCCTTCTCCTCCATTTTCTCCTCTTCCTCTTGTCCTCCTTCTCCTCTTCCCCCCTCCCTCTCCTCTTCCTCGTCCTGCTCCGTTTCCTCCTCCTATTTCTCCTCCATCTCCCCGTCTCCTCCTTTTGTTCCGTGTTCTCCTCCTCCATCTCTTCTCTTCCTCTACCCTCTTTCCTTTCAAGTTCCTCCTTACAGCTTCTTCATCTGCGCTGTGGAGGCTGCGTGCTTAAGATGTCGAACTTCAAATATAATGGGGTTCCCTACAAAAGTTCGGACCCTGCTCACAGATAATTTCTTTTGACCGCAGTGAGTGGGCCACGGAGTATTCTCAGAATTCAGAAAAGCCACTGGAGGCGGCTCTCCTCCAGGGCTAGCCTGTCTTTCTGCTCCCTTTCTGCGAACGGGAGCTCCCCGAGGAAGGACTAATATTAAAGAGTGTTTATTAAGTACCTGCTATGTGCAGAGCACTGGACTGAGAGCTTCGGAGAGTACAACAGGAGTACAGGGGACATTCCTTGCTCAAAAGGCACTTACACCGTAACAGAAGACAAGAACTTAAAATTACTCGGGAGCAGTAGAGTCCGGATGAAGACACTAAATGTCGAGTCGGATATAGAAGTAGTGCATGAATAAATCCAGGGGTGACTGTTAGGTGGATCCGCCTGGGAACGTTGGGGGTGAATTCGGGAAGGCTTGTTGGAGGAGGCGAGATTTGAGGAGGGATGTGACGATTTGCTCAGTGAATCGGTTTTTGCAGTCTGGGATTCCTGAAATTGAGCATTTTCGCTGTCCGATCCACCTTTTAGTAAATTTAGGCTGTGAGAACAAAGCAGCGTGGGAATCAAGTTCCCATAATGATAGAACGCAACCGCCGTCCGGTCTCTGTGGCGCAATCGGTTAGCGCGTTCGGCTGTTAACCGAAAGGTTGGTGGTTCAAGCCCACCCAGGGACAATTTTATTCCTTCCTGAAGGGTTTTTTCATCAAGTACTCGCGCCTCCTTCTACCTCATGTCTAACTCGCCAGTCCACCGGAGAGCCGGTTCGCTCCATCACGTCCACTCTCTCCTACCGCCCCATATCCGGGCACCATCTGCCCCCCATTTTCATTTAGGCCTTGCTGTTTGCAACGATTTGTGAGACACCATCCGCACCCTCAAGGGGTCAGATACAGGAATATTCATGAAGTGGAAGCAGAATGAATAACTGAGTGAAAAATTGGCTGCCCATTTGTACCTCTTCCAGGGAGGGCGTCCTGGGATTTGGAGAGCAACAATTGCATGTGGGACTACCATCTGTGTCCTACCGGTTTCTATTTCATGAAAGTGGAGGACGGTGTGTGTGAAGGTGGGGACGGGAGTTGAAGTCAAGCCTGTTTCATTCCGGATCGACTGGTGGCGGCTGAGAAACCTAAGAGGGCCAGGAGGTCCTTCAGATGTCATGGGGAATTGCCTGAATAAGAGGTGTCCCCCCGCTCCCCAAGTCGAGGAAACACTCCCCACCCTTCCTCCGCACCTTTCTGCTCAGGGTGGGAAGAGATGGAATTTGGATGACCCAAAGCAGGGTCCATCGACCCAGCGTATCTCCAATTGAAGAAAGCCACAAACATTGAACCTTCAAGACCACTTAGAGAACACGAAGAATCCATTACTCAAGTTGTAGTCGTGGCCGAGTGGTTAAGGCGATGGACTAGAAATCCATTGGGGTTTCCCCGCGCAGGTTCGAATCCTGCCGACTACGTGTCTCCTTTCATTTTGTTTTAGCTCTCCTTCCCACTTCAATCCCTACGATTACCTTTCTTGCGCAGACATGTGGAGAAAAGTGCTATGAGTAAAAAAAAAAAAATCTCCGGGGAACCCAATCTGTAAAAAATATTCACAGACAAATACTCAATTTCTCCCTCCGGATCGTGCCTACAAATTCAATTTGATCGGCAATCTGTGATCCTTCGTCTTGTCTTAAGCTGTCGAGTCGTCTCTGACCCATAACAAGTCGAAGGACCCTTCTCTCCCACAACGCCCCACTTCCATCTTGCCATCGTTCTGGTAGTGGATCCAAAGAGTTTTCTTGGTAAAAATACAGAAGTGGGTTACCATTGCCTCACTCTAAACTCCTGCCTATAAGACATTTAAGCTTCCCCATATCTTTTCCCCTACTCCCTCTCTTCTGCATCGTCTTTGCCTTTTTAGCTCTTGCTATTCACACCACACGTATTTATAGGTAGTTCATTTCGATGTCTGTCTGCCCCTGTAGACTGTAAGCTCGTTGTGGGAAGGGAACAACCTATCTTAGTTGAATTGCAGATACATTCTCCTCATTGACATTTCCAGGTTTAGACTTTTCCCCATAGAGAAGGTATCAGAGTCCGGGAAGCAATTTTCATCAGGAAAACTCAACACCTGTTCTTCCAGGTCCCACTTTACCCCGTTATTTCGCATCGACCTCGTGACTCTGGGACAAATGGGATGGAAAATAAGCTACTATCGACGAGGATGGGATTCGAACCCACGCGTGCAGAGCACAATGGATTAGCAGTCCATCGCCTTAACCACTCGGCCACCTCGTCACACTTTTCAATTTTCTCTCATTTACTTCTTGAATCAATCAATCAATCGTATTTATTGAGCGCTTACTGTGTGCAGAGCACTGTACTCAGCGCTTGGGAAGTACAAGTTGGCAACATATAGAGACAGTCCCTACCCAACAGTGGGCTCGCAGTCTAAAAGGGGGAGACAGAGAACAAAACCAAACATATTAACAAAATAAAATAAATAGAATAGATATGTACAAGTAAAATAAATAAATAAATAAATAGAGTAATAAATATGTATAAACATATATACATATATACAGGTGGAGAATGTGGAGAAGCAAGCCGTGGCTTTGAGATACGAATTACAGTTCCTAAGGCAGAAGCACGAAACGAACAGGGAAATGGAGGATGGAAGCTCACCTCCTCCAGGAGGCCTTCCCAGACTGAGCCCCTTCCTTCCTCTCCCCCTCGTCCCCCTCTCCATCCCCCCCCATCTTACCTCCTTCCCTTCCCCACAGCACCTGTATATATGTTTAGACTGTGAGCCCACTGTTGGGTAGGAACTGTCTCTATGTGTTGCCAATTTGTACTTCCCAAGCGCTTAGTACAGTGCTCTGCACATAGTAAGCGCTCAATAAATACGATTGATTGATTGATTGATTGATTGATTGAAGTAGGGGAGAATTGATTCAAATTTTCAAAGTCAAAAGCAAATCAAAAAATTCTCTACCACTCATACCACTCAACGGCGGATGTTCCGCTCAGTCAGAGGGAGTGCGAGCACAGCCGATTCCAGGAAGATCAGAACCCCCCGGAGAAGACCTTCCATTTCCAGACTTCAGGCAGGTTGTGGGGATGAACAGGGCCAGAATGAGGCGCAAGAGCAGAGCATCGAGAAGCGGCTGCTGGGCATCTGGGACATTAGTGGGAGGTGGACAGAAGGAGAATGCGAAGAGAGGAGGGAAAGGGGAGTGAGCTCAATTAGAGCATGCGCTGAAGACCCTGGCAAATGATTTCTCTGTACCTTAGTTACCTTTTCTGTAAAATGAGGATTAAGCCCTCTCTGGGACAGGGACTATGTCCAATCTGATTTTCTTGTATCCACCGCAGCACTTGAAACCCTTAGAGAACACGAAGGGAAGCTGCATGTTGCTTGCACTCGTGGCTGAGTGAGTAGGGCGATGGATTAGATAAACCAGTGGGGTTTCCCAGCGCAGGTTCGAATCTCGCCGATTACGTGTTTCCTTCTTAGGTGAATCTCTGCAATCATCTTTGCCCAGACATGTGGGGAAAAGTACTACGAGTAAAAATTTACAACGAATCCATTCTATACAAAATATTTATAGTCAAATACTTCATTTCTCCCTCTGGAACGTGCTTCGGCAATCTGTGATCCCTCGTCTGGTCTTATGCTGTCGAGTCGTCACTTACCAATAGCAATTCCGAGGATCCATCTTGCCATCGTTCTGGTAGTGGATCCATAGAGTTTTCTTGAAAAAAAAAAAAGAACTGAGTTACCATTACCTTATCTATCCCAGGGCTTAGAATAGTGCTTGACACATAGTACGCGACTAACATATACCATATTGCTATTATATGAAATATAATGACATTAATAATAATGAAAAAGTGACACTATGGTCAACGATGGGGAAAACAGAAAGTATGGTTCCCTGGTGGTCTAGTAGTCAGGATTCGGCGCTTTCACCGCCGCGGCCGGGCTTCGGTTCCCTGATCGGGAAGATTAAGTTTTACAATTTTCCTTTCCTTCCAAGCCCCAAATGGAAGCGATGAATGGACCTAGACACTTCAGATAACCCCCTTATCCCTTTTGCCCACTTGGCCTTTTTAGAAATTGAACGGAGCCGAGGAAACTGCGGCAACCCCCGGCTCTGCCAATTGTCAGCTGTGTGACTTTGGGCAAGTCATTTAACTTCTATGGGCCTCAGTTACATCATCTGTAAAATGGGAATTAAGACTGTGAGCGCCCGTGGGACAACCTGATCACCTTGTATCCTCCCCAGCGCTTAGAATAGTGCTTTGCACAAAATGAGCGCTTAATAAATGCCATCATTATCATTATTAACCCCGCTGAGTACTTGACATTCTATAGTCAGAGCGTGGTGCTCTGATTAGTGACGTTCCTCAACTACTGTTCTAGTGCACTTTAGAAAGCCGAACGCGGTGCTGATTTGTGTTAATGTCCTTGGCGCTAGGACGGGAAAAATGGAAACAAGCAAATAGGAAAGAAGAGAGAGGGGGACAGTGACAATACAAGTGACAGCAGCACTGCTTCCTAGCCACTGACATAGGAGCCGCTACGGCCACGGTTTAGGCTGGAGCAGGAAAAAGTGAGTGAACCGAAACGTTTTCTCTGCCTTCGGAGAAAGGATTTGCTGAGATGTAAAAACCAAAGACGTGCCGAAACCCGGGATCGAACCAGGGACCTTTAGATCTTCAGTCTAACGCTCTCCCAACTGAGCTATTTCGGCTAGCTTAAAAGTGCATTCTTAACAACGATGCTCGCGTTATACCAAATTGAAATCTTGAGGTAATGTTTTTGAATAGTTATAGTGGCAGCGGGGACAGACACTATACCCTACATGCAAATTGATGTCGATCACCTTTTAGCGTTCAGAATGAGGATTTCTGGAAACCTAAATGGAACCATCTGACCTCTGGTTGGGTAAAATCCAAGCCCAATGCAAAGTGGTTAAGATTTCTGGCTTTTTGGCCCTCCGACCCAAACAGAATGTCACGGGAAGCAGGGGGTGGGGGGGAGCGCTGTAAGTAAGTAAGTAAGTGAGTTACCACTGCCTTCTTCCTCACAGTCAATTTGAGTCACCGCCTTCGACTCTCGCCCGCTGCTGCCCAACACAGGCGAGTTTTGACTTGTAGCAGATTGCCTTCCACTCGCTAGCCACTGCCCAAGCTAGAAACGGCATGGGTATGCCACTGCTTGACTCTCCGTCCAGTAACCTAGACGGGTGGAGTACTGGAAACTCTTCATGTGCGGTCCTGAAAGAGTCAATCTGGGACCCCGTGTGCCCTTTATTCACGCCACCTTCAGCCCCACAGCATTGGCGTCCATATCCGTCATTTGTTTATTTATATTAATGTCTGTCTCTCCGCTACAGTGTACACTTCATATGGACAGGGAACGTGAGTACAGACTCTGTTATTTTGTACTCCCCAAAGCGCGTTGTACGGTGCTCCGCATCCAGTGAGGGCTCAATAGATACGATCGATTGATTGATGCTAATATGGAAAGGGCCTGTAAAATAAGAAGATTCGGTCCTTCAATTTCTGGGACACGGGAGCCAGTGGAGGCTTTTGAGGAGAAGAGAGAAGTGGTTCGAACGATTCTTCAGGAAGAGAATCCGTTCAGCTGCATAGAATATAGATCAGAAGTAAGGGAGCCCGGAAGTAGAGAGACCAAACAGGAGGCGAATGGAACTGTTTTAGCGGAGGCAAGAACAGAACATGTAGCCAGATGGGGATGCAAATTCTACAGACAGTAAGTATCTACATCTGAACCCGATGTTTCAAAAGCAAAAACAAATAAAGCATGCCGTAGAGTCGCCATGGTTCGTAACTGTTCGGGGAAATGGCAAAAATGGAGGATGCGGGCATCGATCCCGCTACCTCTCGCATGCTAAGCGAGCGCTCTACCATCTGAGCTAATCCCCCAACCGCGATCGGTTTGGCTGTGTGTGTTCGGACATCACTGCCAAGTACGGTGAGGCGGGACCCTATTGGATTCAAATGGTCTCGGCTTTCCGGCAGCGGTGACGAGACTGATTTACCTCCTACCTCCCAGGATCTGTGCGGTTCTGGACCAGGCTCTTTCAGGGATAGCAGAAGTGCAAAAGGCATTTATTCATTTATTCAGTCGTATTTATGGAGCACTTATTGTGTGCAGAGCACTGTACTAAGCGTTCTAGAGTGTACAATGCAACAATAAATGGAAACATTTCCCGCCCCGTCCGTGACCTGAAGGGGTTTAGAGTCAGGACAGACTTAAGAAGCTGATATGGAGTCTTTCACTGCACGAATACATCTGGGGTATGGGGGCTGAGTGATCTGAACTGGGCTTCTGAACCGCACTGTAAACCCTGAAGTCTGCTAAAATTCATTCATTCATAAAAGACAACAGTAGCAGGGTGAGTAGCAGAGGGAGGGCTGATTACAGGATTGCAGGTTACTCCCCCTCCTCCTGATGTAAAAGGAGTAAAAGGATGTGGTGACCGTTTGAATTAAATGACGTCCGAGAAGCGCGTATGTTTCCGTAATGGGTGGCCTGAACCAGGTGAAAAATCTCCTTGCCTAACCGGGCATCGAACCTGCGCCGCGACAGTGAGAGCGCCGAATCCTAACCACTAGACCACCAGGGAAAGTGAGACTCTTTTTTATTCCTGAAAACCTTCAAATTATTTATTTATATTAATGTCTGTCTCCCCTCTAGAATGTACACTTCATATAGGAAGGGAACGTGAGGCTAGACTCTGTTCTTGTGTACTCCCCAAAGGGCGTAGTATAGTGCTGTGCATCCAGTGAGGGCTCAATAAACACAGTCGATTGACTGATGCTTATTTGGAAAAGGTCTGTAAGAGAAGAAGGTTCAATACTTCAATTTCCTGGTCACGGGAACCAGTGGAGCCTTTTGAAGAGAACAGAGAAGTGGTCCGAACGATTCTACAGGAAGAGAATCCGTTCAGCGG
Source organism: Tachyglossus aculeatus (assembly GCF_015852505.1). NCBI lineage: Eukaryota > Metazoa > Chordata > Mammalia > Monotremata > Tachyglossidae > Tachyglossus > Tachyglossus aculeatus. The sequence goes on from NC_052091.1 coordinate 15,635,383, forward strand.
CATGTAATATAGATCGGAAGAAGGGGAGCCCGGAGGTAGAGAGACCAAAGAGGAGGCGAATGGAACTGTTTTATCGGAGGCAAGACCAGAACCTGTAGCCAGATGGGGATGCAAATTCTAAAGTCCGAAGCATCATCATTTGAACCTGTTGCTTCAACAGCTAAAACAAATAAAGGATGCCATAGCGTCGCCAAGACTCGTAACTGCTCGGGGAAACGGCAAAACTGGAGGATGCGGGCATCGATCCCGCTACCTCTCGCATGCTAAGCGAGCGCTCTACCATCTGAGCTAATCCCCCAGCAGTTACCATGTGTTCGGTGTCTGTTCGGACATTCTGGGTACATACGGCAAGTCAGTAAATACCACTGATGGCTTGCTGGCTGCAGCACTTTCTTACTCAAAATGTGCGCTGTTATGCGAAGCACTTGCTTACATATATATTTTCTGACAGTACCTTGAGTTTATGTTACAGGCTCGTAACAAAAGGCCCCCGCCTCTTCCTCTACCCATTGTGTTTTCCCAGCCCATCTGGCCTTTTCTCCCTTGGGTCCAGGTCCCCACACCTGTCCACCCAGGTTCTGCTTTTCCCCAGGTTCAGCTTCTCAGAGTCTAGGTGTTCTGGTCTTTTCGGCGAACCCCCCTGCTTTGTACGACTGCAATAACTCCCAGAGCAGCGCCGGTCCGGCTGGGCAATCCCGCCGGCATCTGGACCCGGACGATTGAGGACCAATTGCTGAGTGGAGTCGGAATGAGGATTCCTCTGCTGTGACTCATGGGTTTCACTGGAAAGACCTCGTGGAGTTGAGACCGTCATTCTTCCGGAGATAACAGTGGACTCTTTCTTCTGCCATCCATGTCAATTGAAGCACCAGAATCATTTTTAGTGGAGCTAGGCGAAATATCATCAGTCAGCAGGGTCTACTAGGGTATCAAAAAGCCCACCGAGCGTGTTCCTCGTTAGTATAGTGGTGAGTATCCCCGCCTGTCACGCGGGAGACCGGGGTTCGATTCCCCGACGGGGAGGAAAGTATATTTTCCTTTGCCTTTTCCCTTCCTGCTGAAAGTGACTCTTCCTTTGTAAGGTGCGACTTTAATTGTGGACTCGTGGGCTGTGTCCATAGTGGAAGTATGATCAATTAAACTTCGGACTGGCTACATGGGATCGCGTGAAAGTCAGAGATGTGGGAAGAGACGAAAGGGGCCGAGTCAACAAATAAGTATTGAAGAAACTCCCTTTCCGTTTCGGGCTCCTCTTCATGTTTAGTTTTACTCTAAATTCTGGGAGAGCTGCCATTGTGTTTGGAAGATTTACTGTCCGCATCTGAGAATGTACGTCGGCGACAGGGAGATAAGGAACAACCAGTGTGAGGGAGTGTGTGGGTGTACGTTTGTCAGTCCTATAACATCAATCATTTATTAGTGACGAATTCAGAGGTTGGACCGAGTGGATAAAGTCAGCTTTTCCCTGAAACATTTTCTTAGTCAGAAAGACGTTAGTGAGGAACCTACAAATCCCACATCTCTGCTTTTGTAACTAGGACACAGGGGGATAAGGTAAAACAAGTGAGTGGGGGCGGGGGGGGGGGGCGGGGCGGTGGCATTACAATAATCATTAATCAGCCACCAATTTAGAGTTTAGTGATTCGGGCAACTGCAGGTGTTGCCTGAAAGGTTTTCTAGATCAGAAGACGTGGCTGAGGAGCCTTAAGAGAGAGGATTCATTCACTCATTCATTCAACTGTATTTATTGAGCACTTTTTGTGTGCAGAACTCTGTACTAAGCGTTTAGAAAGTACAATTCGGCAATAAAGAGAAACAACCCCTGCCCACACCGGGTTTACGGTCTAAAAGGGGGTAGAATGACAGACTCCAATTAAGTCTTGCTATTGGATGATGGTGGTGAAACAAATAATAGGGCGGATTCTATTATCTATAACAATGTCAATCTTCTGAAAAGATTATCTAGAAGGTCCTGAAGTAGTGCTGTCGTCAGGTAGTGTGGCCGAGCGGTCTAAGGCGCTGGATTAAGGCTCCAGTCTCTTCGGAGGCGTGGGTTCGAATCCCACCGCTGCCATTTACATTTTGCGTTTTTGTTTCGGGTCGCGCAGTGCCATTACCATGAAAAATGTCCAAGTTGGATTGTACCTAGCCTTAAACGCGTGTCGGCTCCCCTCCAGGTTCCATCTCCTCTTGAGAGCCTCTCAGCACCAGGAACTAACCACAGGGAAAACCCGTGAGTGTGACGGGATGTGATATCTGTAGCCTGCTCGAGATAAGGGACCCACGGGTTACTCCTGCCCTTGAACAGGGTCGCGTGTTTTGCTCCTCTGATGCTAGTCGCGACTAGGTGAAGTGGACAGCTGGGATGGTTTCTCCTCCGTCCTTTACACTCTGCCAAACGTTTAGTTCAGTCCTCTGCAGTGCCTTCTGCAGAGGATGTAGCTAATTACTCAGTCAATTAATTAATCATATTAATTGAGCGCTTATTTGTCCAGAGCACTGTACTAAACGCTTGGAAGAGTACAATCTTACGGAGATGGTAGACACGTTCCTGCCCACAATAAACTTACAGTCTAGAGGGGGCCAATCAATCAATGTATTTGCTGAGCGTTTATTGTATGCAGAGCACGATATTGAGCGCTAGAGAAATGACAATACAATAGAATTGATTGACAAGATTCTCACCGATAAAGATTTTACAGTCTATGGGGAGAGACAGACACTGAAATACATTACAGATAGGGGAAATGGAAGGGTGTGAGGGTATGTCCATAAGTGCTGTGGATCTGAGGGTGAATATAATAATAATAATTATTTGTTAAGCGCTTACTATGTGCCAAGCACTAAATATCAAAGGGGCCTATGTCTGATTCCCAAATGTATAGTATTTCCCAGGGCTTAGTACAAAGCTCCACACACAGTGAGAGTTCTGCCACTATACAAGTTCTACTATTACCACTACTACCAAAACTACTGCTACTACCAGCCATACTACTAGAGAAGCAGTACGGCTTAGTGGAAAGAGCAAGGGCTTGGGAGTCAGGGGTTGTGGGTTTTAATCCCGACTCCGCCACTTGTCAGCTTAACTTCACTGTGCTTAACTTCCCTGTGCTTAACTTGTCATCTTAACTTAACTTCCCTGTGCCTCAGTTACCTCAGCAGTAAAATGGGGATTAAGACTGTGAGCTCTGAGTGGGACAACCTGATTACAAATACCATTATAATTATTACTATTATTATTATTACTACAGTGCTGGACACAGAGCATCGGAATATGTTGTCCAGATGGAAAATTGAGAAAACATAAATGAGTCATAAATCGGAAAGACTTTCAATCGCCCACTTTTCACGGAGCCCGGGTAGCTCAGTCGGTAGAGCATCAGACTTTTAATCTGAGGGTCCAGGGTTCAAGTCCCTGTTCGGGCGGCTGTTTATTTTGTTAATTGCTCCCGCTACACGACACTGACCCTAATAAAGACTTAGGAACTTGTATTAGATTGGGATATTCCGGAACCTTCTATCAATACCAGTGATTATATTGATTTTGCTCTTATTCAGTGTCAAGAGTTTGAGTAGAGTCGAGATAATCAGACCACGTACCTTCCCTGTACTACAACGGGACTCACAATCTTAAAAGGAAAGAGATTAGAGATCCTATAACAACGTCAGGTATGAGGAACCTCTAAGGCTCAGAAAGGCTCACTGATTAACGCAAGGCGACCAGTCAGATTTAAGACGATCCTGGGGTAAAAGTCATGATTATTTCATTAATTCCGATTGCACCAAGAATTACTACAATAATATTTTGTACGAACACAGTTGCTTTGTGGGAAGCTAACTCTTTAATTCTAAAACTTTGGCTAATGTTAAAAACCAATGGAGATGCCGGGGATCGAACCCGGGGCCTCATACATGCAAAGCATGCGCTCTACCACTGAGCTACATCCCCCAACTGAAGACCCTCTCCCGATTTCTCTCACCTGACCGTTTACCAATCTCCGGGCATTTCTGTAACCATCTACTGCTTCGTTTTGGGAACGCCTCCCACTCTCGGGGCCATAGAGGAACTGCTTGTGATGGGAACGAAAGGTAAACCTGGGATTGATTGCCCAGTACGACCCTTCCTATCTTTGCTGGTCTTTCTCTCTTATTTCTGCCCCTCTGCCTCTATCTGTTTCTGCTTCTCTACTAGTTCCTTCTGTCTGTGTCAATCTCTCTCAATCTCTATTTCGCCTTCCCTCCCTCTTCCTCTTTCCCTCTTCAGGCGGTGAAACCACGCTGGATTTCCATTATATCACCTTAACCACTCGGCCACGACTACCATTTGCGAAATAATTTCCTTCAGTGAAAGATGCGCCGTATTTTGGGATCTTGCGTTGTCTGTTATTTAACTTCAATCTCTTCCCACGCTGAGCAGAAAGGGAGGGAGGAGGGAGACGCTTCCTCGACTGGAGGCTATCAGTCCATTTTTCACCACACCGAGCTGGTTAGTCTTCTTATTTGGAAATAGCAAAGCCCCTTTGGGCCCGTTGCCTTGCAAATGAACCCTGTGTGAGACATGGATTGTGTCTGATCCGATTATCCCAGCCCTACCCTAGACCTAGCCCTTTAGCCATCCCGACTCTCTCTTTCTAATCCCGCCTCCGCCACTTGTCTGTTGTGTGAACTTGGGCAAGTCACTTAACTTGTCTGTGCCTCAGTTCCCTCATCTGTAAAATGGGGATTGAGACTGTGAGCCCCACGTGGTACAGGGACTGTGTCCAACCCTATTTGTTTGTATCCATCCTAGCGCTTAGTACAGTGCCTGGAACAAAGTAAGCGCTTAATAAATACCATTATTATTATTTCCCTTTTCTTTGGACGTTCTTCAACTACTGTTATAGTACGGTATATAAACTCCTCCGCGATTCTGACTGGGGTTTCTGCCCTTGGCGCTGGGACGGGAAGGAATTAAACAAGCCTATAAGGAAGAAACGAAAAGGGGACAGTGACAAAACACAAAAGCAAAAGTGACAAAAGCACAAGGTCTCTTCTAGCTATGGCTTAGGGTGGAGCACGTCTCCCGGCCTTTGGGGAAAGCATTTATGGAGTCAAAGAAAACACTGCTTGCCGAAACCCGGGATTGAACCAGGGACCTTTAGATCTTCAGTCTAACGCTCTCCCAACTGAGCTATTTCGGCCCGTTTTTAGTAAGTCCTCACAATGATACTCGTGTTATAGCAAAGTGTCCCCGTTCCTGGCTTCATTGTCCCTGCAGAGGGAGGGGAATGAAGCCAGAGGCGTCTCAGCAGACCCTATCAAAAAATCTCCCTGTTCCTAGGTAATAGTGCTCCCCTGGGAAGGAGAGATAGAGAAGGTTTCTGAGAAATCAAAATCAGCCTCCATTCCGGTCCTCAACTCTACAGCCCCTGCTCGGGGAGAGGTTTGGAAGCGGAGCTGACTCTTCTTCTCTCCCGCAGCCCCCCCCCCCCCCCCGGCTCCTCGGGGCGCAGAGCGGCGGATGGGACGGAGAGGAGGCCCAGGGGGGCCGGGGACTGGAGGGGGAGAAGCAGGGCCCGCCAGCCCCGGGGGATCGATGATTTATTCGTTTTTAAATGAAAGGAATGCCCTCCGTCCCCTCCCTCCGGCCAGTCCTGTCCAGTGCCGGGGGGTTTGTTTTAGATCGGGGGCGGCAGTGAGGGTAGCTGTCCGGCTCCGTCCTCTCCACTCCCGCAGCCCCGAGGGCGGCATGGTGGCGGCGGGGATAGGAGTGGCAGCAGCAGCTCTCCCGGACTAGCCGGGAGACCCCCGGCTCCGGAGGACCATCCGGTCCCCCTCCCCCCCTGCCGCACGGGCAGCGCCAGGCTCACCCGCACACGCTCGGATTTCGGAGGAAACCTTGCTGGCTTCCGAGGTCAGCCTGGATTCCTTCCTTTCCAGCTTGCCGGAAAGTCTCTCCTCCCTCTTCCCCAGGGTTTCCCCTTCGCTCGCCGGATGGGGAGACCTCCTAATTCCCTGCGGAAATCAGATTGTGCCGAAGGTATATGAGACCCCTGCCTCTTACGGATATCTTGAAGGATTTATGCTGAATAAACTTCAATAACAATAACTATTCCTCACTATCATGGAACCAAAGCAGAGATTCCCGGCGATCGGTAAGAACTAATCTTCCTGGCTAGTTCAGTCGGAAGAGCGTGAGACTCTTAATCTCAGGGTCGTGGGTCCGAGCCCCTTGTTGGGCGCAAGTCTTTTTCTTTCGTTTCTAAATAGATTTCTCTCGAAAAAGATTATTCGAGTGCTAGCTAGACTCCCCCCAAATCCTCCGTCCACTATCGTGCGCTTTGGCCTCTTCAGCGATTTGAGCCCCGGGACCTCTCGCACAGCAAGCAAGGATCACAATGAACCACTCGCGAGGGAGACACTCCCTCCTCCCCAACATCCTCCTTGCCTCCATCGCCCGCCTTTCCCACACGATGTCTGTTGGCGTGCAAGCTAACCGGGGTGGAAGGGGATTGAAGAGGAGCGATCACCGGCGGTGACCTCTAGTCCCTTGGGGAGGGTTTCAGCCCCAAACTCGGCACTGAGCAGGGGTTCTTATTGTTGTGTTAAGAAGATAATGATGATAATAGTATTATTATTATTAGCGGTAAAGGGGACAGCGACACAAAACTTGACCGCAATTCCCTCTTTTCCGTGTCGCCACTGAATTTCTCCTGAATCAACTTCCCCCGGAATTCAATTCGAACTACTGGTTGGCCTCAACCCTTCTGCATTGTGCAAAGAAGCAGATTAGCCTGGTGAAACAAGCGTGGGAGTCAGGAGACCTGGGTTTCATTCTGGGCTCTGGCACACGCTAGCTTTGTGGCCTTAGGGAAGTCATTTAATTTCTATATGGAAATAAGATACCTGTCCTCCCACCCACTTAGACTGTGACCCAAGTGTGAGACAGGGTGTGGGCCCGATCTTCTTCTATTGCAGCAACCCCAGTGCTTATCACATAGTAAGGGTTTAAGAAATAATTGAGTTATTCCCGCTACCATAGCTGGGAAGGGGGAGAGCATCCCCGAAGACAGCGTTCTGCTATTATCTCTGAGGAAATGGGGTTGGGGTGTGGGATGCCCCACTCCAGCAATCCCATCCCTTGCGTTCCTGTGAACATCGCTGGAGAGACCCGCACGAGGACACTGATTGCTTAAAGAACTAAAATTGAACTCCTGCGTTGGCCGGGAACCGAGCTCGGGTGAACTGCGTGGAAGGCAGCTATGCTAACCACTATGCCACCAACCCTACTCTCCCTCTTTCCTAAAATGTAGCCCTAACAAATCCTGAGATGCTTTAGCCCTTTCAGCCAAACTACCAGGATTTGCTATTATGTGGGGCGTTTTTGAAGGTAATTTGGGCCAGTCCTGAGTTTTTAAGGAATCTCCTCCTTTTGGGCCAGTCCTGGATTTTTAAGGAATCTTCTCCGGGGCCTTTTGCCCAGTTTCTCCCCCCCTTGGAAAGTGACGGACCGAGGAGGAAAAGTTTACTATTGGCCCTCTCTTTGACATTCAGCCCTTTGTTGTCTTTAACTAACTGACCCTAGGGCTTGTAGAACAGTTTAGGAGTCAAGCTCAGATCGCCCAGTGCACGTATCCCAAAGTTATTCGTGCACTGAAAGACTCAAAAACAGGTCCCCTACCCCCACCCTGGAGGGTGTGTGTGTGGGCGGGTCCCCACTTTAAACTCCTGCCTATAAGACATTTACGCTTCCCCATTTCTTTTCCCCTACTCCCCTCTCTTCTGCATCGCCTTTCCTATTCACACCACCCTCGGGCCCTCAGACCGTACGTATTTATACGTAGTTCATTTCGATGTCTGTCTCCCCCTGTAATAATAATAATAATTATGGCATTTATTAAGCGCAAAGCACTGTTCTAAGCGCTGTAGACAGTAAGCTCGTCTACAGTAAACTCCCCCTTTAGACAGTAAACTGGGAAGGGTACAACATATCTTAATTGGATACCAGATACATTTTCCTCATTTATTACCTTCTCAGGTTTAGACTTTTCCCCATAGAGAAGGTATCGGAATCCGAGAAGCAATCAGGAAAACTGAACAGCTGCTCTCCCAGGTGCCACTCGCATCGACCTCGTGACTCTGGAACAAGTTGGGTGGAAAATAAGCTCCTAACGACAAGGATGGGATTCGAACCCACGCGTGCAGAGCACAATGGATTAGCAGTCCATCGCCTTAACCACTCGGCCACCTCGTCACACTTTTCAGTTTCTTCTCACTTACTTCCTGAATGTGGAGAAGCAAGCCGTGGATTTGAGATACGAATTACTGTTCCTCAGTCCGAAGTACGAAGCGAACTGGACCTGATGAGGGAATAGAGGATGGAAGTAGGGGGGAATCTATGCAAATTTTCAAAGTCAAATGACTTCTCTGTGCCTTAATTACCTTATCTGTTAAATGGGGATTAAGCCCCCTCTGGGACAGGGACTATGTCCAATACGATTTTCTTGTATCCACCGCAGCACTTGGACCCCTTAGAGAACACGAAGGGGAAGCTTTATGTGGGTTGTACACGTGGCTGAGTGGTAAAGGTGATGGGATTAAAATCCACTGGGGTTTCTCCACGCAGGTTTGAATCTTTCTGATGTGGGGGAAAATAATATGAGTAAAAACTTACAACGAATCCATTCTGTAAAAAGTATTTATAGTCAAATACTTCATTTCTCCCTCTGGAATGTTCTTCGGTAATCTGTAAGCCCTCGTTTTGTCATGCTGTCAAGTCGTCTCTGACCCATAGCAATTCCAAAGATCCATCTGGCATCGTTCTGGTAGTGGATCCATAGAGTTTTCTTGGAAAAAAAAAATGAAGTGAGTTACCACTGCCTTATCTATCCCAGAGCTTAGAGTAGTGGTTGACACATAGTACGCGCATAACGTATACCATATTGCTATTATGTGAAATATAATGACATTAATAATAATGAAAAAGCGACACTATGGTCAACGATGGGATAATGAAAAGTGTGGTTCCCTGGTAGTCTAGTGGTCAGGATTCGGCGCTTTCGCCGCCTCCCGGGTTCGATTCCCGGCCAGGAAAGATTAGGCTTTTCAATTTTCCTTTGCTTCCAAGCCCCAGATTAATTCATTCATTCAATCGTATTTATTGAGCGCTTACTGTGTGCAGAGCACTGTACTAAGCGCTTGGGAAGTACAAGTTGGTAACATAAACGATAACATCCTAACCCAGATGTAAGCGAGAACTGGACCTAGACACTTCAGATAACCCCCTTATCCCTTTTGCCCACTTGGCCTTTTTAGAAATTGAACGGAGCCGAGGAAACTGCAGCAACCCCCGGCTCCGCCAATTGTCAGCTGTGTGACTTTGGACAAGTCACTTAGCTACTCTGTGTTTCAGTTCCCTCATCTGTAAAATGGGGATTAAGACTGTGAGCCCCCGTGGGACAATCTGATCACCTTGTAACCTCCCCAGCGCTTAGAACAGTGCTTTGTACATAGTAAGCGCTTAACAAATATCACCATTGTTATTATTAACCCCGATGAGTACTTGACATTCTATAGTCAGAGCGTGACGCTCTGATTAGTGACGTTCCTCATCTACTGTTCTAGTGCAATTCCCTTCAGGAAGAGAATCCGTTCAGCTGCATGGAATATAGATCGGAAGGAGGGGCGTCCGGAGGCAGAGAAACCAGCGAGGAAGCGAATGGAACTGTTTTATCGGAGGCAAGACCAGAACTTGTAGCCAGATGGGGGTGCAAATTCTACAGACAGGAAGTATCTACATTTGAACCTGATATTTCCACAGCTAAAATAAATAAAGCATGCCATAGAGTCGCCATGAATCGTAACTGCTCGGGGAAATGACAAAAATGGAGGATGCGGGCATCGATCCCGCTACCTCTCGCATGCTAAGCGAGCGCTCTACCATTTGAGCTAATCCCCCAGACGTATTTATCCCTCCTGTGTCTGTTCGGTCATCTTTGCCAAGTACGGTGAGGCGTGACCCTATTGGGTTCAAATGGCCTCGGCTTTCCGGCAGCGGTAACGAGACTCATCGTTTCGAACTGTAGTTGGCTGTAGGTCTGAGTGCGTGTGTGTGTGTGTGTGCGTGTGTGTGTGTGCGTGTGTGTGTGTGTGTGTTTCGGTGCAGGGGGAAGGAGGAAGGGAAGGGGAAGCAGAATATCCCAATGTGAGCTCCTTGTTCGGGTAGCCCATTTTTGAAAGAATAATAATAATAGTAATTGTGGGAACTGTAATAAGCAGTTTGTTAAGCGCTTGTTACGTGCCAGGCACTCTACTAAGCGCTGAAGTGGATACAATCAAGGAGGTTAAGCACAGTCCCTCTCCCACACGGGGTTTACAGCCTTAATCCCCAATTTACAGACAATCAAATTGAGGCATAGAGAAGTGAAGTGACTTGTCCAAGGTCACATGGCAGACAAGTGGCAAAGCAGATATTAGAACCCGGGATTAGACCACTGGGAACGACTTGGACTGCAGAAAGGGTGTGATGGAGAAGGACTCAACCGTTTCCCCTGTCCTTTGAAGTCTCAGGGAGACAGAGGTTGGGGAGCGGGCCCGAATCCCGATCCACTGAGACTGGCGCTGAGCAATAGAAAATATCGTCCAAATCCGCCAGGGACGGGGGTGGGAGGGGTGACAGAATTGCTGGAAATTTCCCAAAGGAATAAGGACTTGAACAGCATCATTGAGAGCCATAGAAAGTGGTGGCCCCTGGGAAGTAGTATGCGTGGTGCAGTACGATAGCATTGACGGTTGAGCTCTGACTCGTGATTGCTGGAATAACGGTTTACTTCTGAGTCTTAGAACTGGGGAATGGTAAATTTTTTCTCTTTCTTCCCGAGAGCATCATTCTCAGGCCCACGATGGAATTCCACCTCCTTCTACCTCCCCGGATCTATGCGGCTCTGGACCAGGCTCTTTCAGGATAGCAGAAGTGCAAAAGACATTTATTGATTCAGTTCAGTCGTATGAATAGAGCCCTTATGAATAGAGTGCAGAGCACTGTACTAAGCGTTCTGGAGTGTACAATGCAACAATAAACGGAAACATTTCCTGCCCCGTCCGTGACCTGAAGGGGTTTAGTTAGAGTCAGAACAGACTTAAGAAGCTGATATGGAGTCTTTCAGTGCACGAATACATCTGGGGCATGTGGGCTGAGTGATCTGAACTGGGCTTCTGAACTGCACTGTAAACCCTGCTAAAGTCTGCTAAAAGACAATAGCAGGATCGCAGGTTTCTCCCCCTCGTCCTGATGTAAACGAAGTGAAAGGTGTGGTGACCGTCTGAAGCACATATGTTTCCGAACTGGGTGGCCTGAATGAGGTGAAAAATCTTCTTCCCTGACCGGGAATCGAACCCGGGCCGCGGCGGTGAGAGCGCCGAATCCTAATCACTAGACCACCAGGGAAACTGGTCCTCCTTTATTCCTGATAACCTTCAAATTATTTCTTTACATTAATGTCTGTCTCCCCTCTAGAGTGTATACTTCATATGTACACTCTAGAGTGTACATAGGGAACGTGAGAACAGACTCTGTTATTTTGTACTCCCCAAAGCGCGTAGTACAGGGCTCTGCATCCAGTGAGGGCTCAATAAATACAATCGATTGACTGATGCTTATTTGGAAAAGGCCTGTAAGAGAAGAACGTTCAATCTTTCAATTTCCGGGTCACGGGAGCCAGTGGAGCCTTTTGAGGAGAACAGAAAGGTGGTCCGAACGATTCTTCAGGAAGAGAATCCGTTCAGCGGCATGTAATATAAATCGGAAGGAGGGGAGCCCGGAGGTAGAGAGACCAAAGAGGAGGCGAATGGAACTGTTTTAGCGGAGGCAAGACCAGAACCTGTAGCCAGATGGGGATGCAAATTCTACAGTCCGAAGCATCTTCATTTGAACCCGATGCTTCAACAGCTAAAACAAATAAAGGATGCCATAGCGTCGCCAGGACTCGTAACTGCTCGGGGAAACGGCAAAACTGGAGAATGCGGGCATCGATCCCGCTACCTCTCGCATGCTAAGCGAGCGCTCTACCATCTGAGCTAATTCCCCAACAGCTGTCGGTTATTTTCTGTCTGTTCGGACATTATCGGTACATATGCAAGTCAGGATCATATTGGATTCATGTCTTCGGTTTTCCGGCAGAGGTGACGAGACTCATCGCTTCTAACGGTAGTTGGCTGTAGGTGATGAGAGACTGCATTCATGCTTTCCTCGGACATGTGAGTTTTTAACTAAAGAGCTTGGCTTCTTAGGTTTTCCTATCACGCAATCATGCAAATAAAAGTAGCATTTTCTCCGACAAACCATGGGCTAATGACTTAAATTAGTTATGGCTTGAGACTTGTTCTGTCTGATTACCAACAGTCTAAAACTCTGGCAAAGGTTTTCTTCATTGAAAAGCAATTTTCATTTGCCATGTTAGATCTCCCTTCTGTGTTGCTTGGATCTGTGACCTGTGGACATTTGATATTCGCTCCACTCCAAAACCCCACAGCACTTATATACATATCTTTAAATTAGATCATATAAATTACCCATTTATTAATATTAATGTTTGTCGCCCCTTTTATACTGTAAGCTCGTTCTGGGCAGGGAACGTATCTCCTAATTCTGTTGCATTGTGCTCTCCTAAGCGCTAAGTACAGTACTCTGCACTGACTAAGCGCTTAATAAATACCATTGATGGTTTGTTGGCTGCAACACTTTCTTACTCAAAGTGTGCGCTGTTATGCGAAGCACTTGCTTACGTACATATTTTCTGACATTACCTTGAGTTTATGTTACAGGCTCGGAACACAGGGACCCTGCCTCTTTGTCCACCCATGGTGTTTTCCCAGCCCATCTGGCCAGTTCTCCCTTGGGTCCAGGTCCCCACACCTGTCCACCCAGGTTCTGCTTTTCCCCAGGTTCAGCTTCTCAGTCTAAGTGTTCTAGTCTTTTCGGCGAATCTCCCCTGCCTCGTACGATTGCAATAATTCCCAGAGCAGCGCCGGTCCGGCTGGGCAATCCCGTGGGCATCTGGACCCGGACGATTGAGGAGTAGCTGCTGAGTGGAGTCGGAATGAGGATTCCTCTACCGTGACTCGTGGGATTCTCTGGAAACACCTCGTGGAGTTGAGACCGTCATTCTCCCGGAGATAACAGTGGACGCTTTCTTCTGCCATCCATCTCAATTGTAGCACCAGGGTCATTTTTAGTGGAGCTAGGCGAAATGTCATCAGTCACCAGGGTCTACTAGGGTATCAAAAAGTGTGTCGAGCGTGTTCCTCGTTAGTATAGTGGTGAGTATCCCCGCCTGTCACGCGGGAGACCGGGGTTCGATTCCCCGACGGGGAGTAAAGTACTTTTTCCTTTCTGCTGAAAGTGACTCTTCCTTTGTAATGTGCGACTGTAATTGTGGACTCGTGGGCTCTGTCTACAGAGGGAGTATGATCAATTAAACTTCGGACTGGCTCCCTGGGGTGGGAGACGACATGGGACCTTGCGAGAGTCAGAGATTGGGGAAGAGACGAAAGGGGCCGAGTCAACAAATAAGTACTGAAGAAACTCCTTTTCCGTCCTGGGCTCCTCTTCATCTTTAGTTTTACTCTGAATTCTGGGAGAGCTGCCTTTTTGTTTCGAAGATTTAGTAACCGCATCTGAGTCTGTAGGTCAGCGACAGGGAGATAAGGAAAAACCAGTGTGTGAAAGTGTGTGCGTGTACGTTTGTCGGTCCTACCACGTCAATCATTTATTAGTGACAAATTCAGAGGTTGGACCTAGTGGATAAAGTCAGCTTTTCCCTGAAACATTTTCTAAGTCAGAAAGACGTTAATGAGGAACCTACAAATCCCGCATCTCTACTTTTGCAACTAGGGCACAGGGAGATAAGGTAATACTAGTGGAGGGGGGGGAGGTGAGGGGCGGGGGGGTGACATTACAGTAATCATTAATCAGCCACCAATTTAGAGTTTAGTGCTTCGGGCAACTGCAGGTGTTGCCTGAAAAGTTTCCTTGGTCAGATTGAGAGGATTCATTCATTCATTCAATTGTATTTATTGAGCACTTACTGTGTGCAGAACACTGTACTAAGAGTTTGGAAAGTACAATTCAGCAATAGAGACAATCCCTGTCCACAACGGGCTTACAGTCTAGAAGGGAGGAGAATGACAGACTCCAATTCAGTCTTGCTATTGGATGATGGTGGTGAAATAAATAATAGAGTGGATTCTATTATCTATAACAATGTCAATCTTCTGGAAGGATCATCTCGAAGGTCCTGAAAGGGCTCTCTCGGGCGGTAGCGTGGCCGAGCGGTCTAAGGCGCTGGATTAAGGCTCCAGTCTCTTCGGAGGCGTGGGTTCGAATCCCACCGCTGCCATTTACCTTTTTGCGTTTTTGTTTCAGTTAGCACAGTGCCATCACCTGAAAAATGTCCAAGTTGGACTGTATTTAGCCTTAAACCCGTGTCGGCTCCCCTCCAGACTCCATCTCCTCTTGGGAGCGTTCACTGAGCCTCCCAGCCCCAGGAACTAATCACAGGGGAAACCCGTGGGCGTGACGGGATGCGATATCTGTGGCCCGCTGGAGATAAGGGACCCACGGGTTACTCCTGTCCCCTACACAGGGCCTGCGTGTTTTTCTCCTCTGATGCTACTCGCGACTAGGTGAAGTGGACAGCTGGGATGGTTTTTCCTCCGTCCTTTACACTCTGCCAAACGTTTAGTACAGTGCTCTGCAGTGCCTTCTGCAGAGGATGTAGCTACTCAGTCAATTAATTAATCATATTGATTGAGCGCCTACTGTGTCCAGAGCACTGTACTAAACGCTTGGAAGAGTACAATCCTACGGAGGTGGTATACACGTTCCTGCCCACAGTAAGCTTACAGTGTAAAGGGGGCCAGGGTTTTTTCACCAGTAACTCTAATAATCAATCATATTAATCGAGCACTTACTGTGCAGAGACCACTGAACCAGAGTAAATAGAATTAAGGCCCATGATCCTTTCTTTCTAGAAGTTTGCAGCCTAGTGGAGGAGAAAGACAATAAAGCATATTCTCGATACAAGGAGTTTTCGGCAAAGTTGGGTGAAACTTTGAGGTGCAGGAGAAACAGGGATATGAGTTCGTGTCTCGGTGTCTCTCGGAGCGTCCGTCCTAGGGAACTTGGGCTAAGATTTTTCTGTCCCCGCTCCTACACCTGGGGAGAGGGTTCGCCTCTTGCAGCCCGCTGCCTCCGGCCAATCCGCCCCTTGGCCTTTTACAGGATGCAGCGATGCACTTGGGCCGGACCGGTGGTGGACCTCGTGGGACAGGGACTACAGATCATCTGTTTATAATAGCGGCAGGGGGTTAAATCTTGTTTCCTCCTACTTAGACTGTGAGCCCCATGCGGGACAGGGATGGGGTCCAACCTGCTTGGCTTGTATCTACCCCAGCGTTTTGTACAGTGCCTTCCGCGTCTTACGCTGTCGAGTCTCTGACCCATAGCGACTCCATGGACACATATTCCCCCAGAACGTCTCACTGTCCCTCTGCCATCGTTCTGGAAGGGTATCCAAAGAGTTTTCTTGGTAAATATATGGAAATGGTTTACCATTGCTTCTGCGCAGTAAGCTCGAGTTTCCACGGCATCAGAGTACGGAATCAGAGCTCATCCCCTTCGGTAGCCTCATTCCCTACCCCAGCCCCAAGCCGGTGAGGAATGCTTGGAATGAATGATAAGTTTCTAGTCGGCGCGGGGATTTCGGGCATCCAATAGCCGGTCCGAATTAAGCAGTGCGGGGAGGGAAACGTTTTTTCTTTCTACAATGGAACGGAACAGTGTGGTGATGAGGGAGGATGAGGCGAAGTTGGAGGCGAGGGTGGTGAAAGGTGCTAGCACGATTGGTCCCCAAATCTCCTCCTTAGACTGTGAGTTCATTCTCTTGGACTGTGAGCTCACTGTTGGGTAGGGACTGTCTCTATATGTTGCCAACTTGTACTTCCCAAGCGCTTAGTACAGTGCTCTGCACACAGTAAGCGCTCAATAGATACGATTGATGATGATTCATTCATTCATTCATTCATTATTGTTTATTGAGCGCTTATTGTGTGCAGAATACTGTAGTAAGCGCTTGGAAAGTACAATAGAGCAACAGAGACAATCTCTGCCCACAACGATCTCATCTTCTAGAGTTCCATGTGGGACAGGGACTGTCTCCAACCCGATTAACTCTTATCTGTCCCAGGGCTCAGAATAGTGCTTGACATATAGTACGCTCCTAGGGTATACCATATTGTGATCATATTACATATAATGACATTAATAATAATAAAGAGGCGGCATTATACTCAACGATTGGAAGCCAAAGGGCATAGTTCCCTGGTAGTCTAGTGGTCAGGATTCGGCGCTTTCACCGCCGCGGCCCGGGTTCGATTCCCGGTCAGGGAAGGTACTATTTTACAATTTTCCTTTGCTTCCAAGCCTCAGATGCAAGCGATACCTGGATCTAGACGCTTCAGCTAACCCTCTTTTCGCTTTTGCCCACTAGGCCTTGTTTGAATTTGAACGGAGCCGAGGAAACTGTAGCAACCCTGCTGAGTACTTGTCATTCTATCATCAGGGCGTGACGCTGTGATTGGTGACGTTCCTCAACTACTGTTCTATAGAAACCCGTCCGCGATTCTGATTTGTGTTAATGTCCTTGGCGCTAGGACGGGAAGGAGAGAAACAAGCACATAGGGAAGAAGAGAAAAGGGGACAGTGACAAAACAAGCGACAGCAACACTGCTTCCTAGCCACTGATATCCGAGCCGCTACGGCCACGGTTTAGGGTGGACTAGGAAAAAATAAGTGAACCGAAACGCTTCTTCTGCCTTCGGAGCAAGGATTTGCTGAGATGTAAAACCGAAAATGTGCCGAAACCCGGGATCGAACCAGGGACCTTTAGATCTTCAGTCTAACGCTCTCCCAACTGAGCTATTTCGGCCTGCTTATAAGTACTTTATCGAGAAAGATACTCGTGTTATACCAAATTGAACCTTGAGATCGTGTTTTTGAAAAGTTATAGTAAGTACCGAGAAAGGGTCTGGAGTCGAGACCTTCCTGTCGACCAGATCGGAATCTTTATTAAAACTTTGTTAGAGGCGGAGACAATGTGTGTCCTTCCCCATTCCCGGCTCCGTTGTCCCTGCAGCGGGAGGAGAATGGACTCAGAGGCCGCCGTGTCTGTGCAGACGCTTTAAAAAAATGCCCCTGTTCCCAGTTAGTAGTGTCCCACTGTGATCGAGAGATGGAGAGAATTCATTCAATCCTATTTACTGAGCGCTTCCTGTGTGCAGAGACCTGTACTAAGCGCTTGGAAAGTACAGTTCGGCAACAGAGACAATCCCTACCCAAAGGGCTCTGAGAAATCAAAATCAGCCTCCATCCCGGTTCTCAGCCCCACAGCCCCTGCTCGGGGAGAGGTTTGGAAGCGGAGCTGCCTCTTCTTCTCTCCCGCAGCCCCCCCGGCTCTTCGGGGCGCAGAGCAGCGGACGGGACGGAGAAGAGGCCCAGGGGGGCCGGGGACTGGAGGGGGAGAAGCCGGGCCCGCCGGCGCCGGGGGATCGATGATTTATCCGTTTTTACCTGAAATTAATGCCCGCCCCCCCCCCCCCCCGCCAGTCCTGTCCACTGCCGAGGGGTTTGTTTTAGATCGGGGGCGGCAGTGAGGGCAGCTGTCCGGCTCCGTCCTCTCCTCTCCCGCAGCCCCGAGGGCGGCATGGTGGCGGCGGGGACAGGAGCGGGAGCAGCAGTTCTCCGGGGCCGGCCGGGAGACCCCCGGCTCCGGAGGACCATCTGGGGGTCAGCGCCAGGCTCACCCGCAAACGCTCGGATTTCGGAGGAAACCGCGCTGGCTCCCGAGGTCAGCCTGGATTCCTTCCTCTCCAGCTTCCCGGAAAGTCTCCTCCCTCTTCCCCAGGGTTTCCCCTTCGCTCTCCGGATGGGGAGACCTCCTAATTCCCTGAGGAAATCAGATTGTGCCGAAGGCATATGAGACCCCTGCCTGTCATACCCTCCTGAAGGAATTCAGCAGAGTAACCTGTCATAACAAAAAAAAAATCTTCCTCATTCATTCGATCGTATTTATTGAGAGCTTACTGTGTGCAGAACACTGTACCAAGCGCTTGGAAAAGACAATTCGGCAACAGATAGATTCAATCCCTACCCAACAACGTGCCTAACACAGATTCCATACAATTACGAGCCAGGATGAAGAGACTGGGTAGCTAGGCCGGTAGAGCCTTTGAGTTTTAGTCTCAGAGCTGTGGTTTCGATCCCCACGTTGGGGAAAAATCATTGCTTCTCTCGAAAGAGATCATGCGAGCGCTAACTAAACTCCTCCCCTCACTACTGCCCGCTTCCCATTTCTTTTGGGCTTCGGCCTCTTCAGCGATTTGAGCCCCGGGATCTCTTTCAGGTTCACAACGAGCCACTCGCGAGGAAGACACTCGTGTGTCTCTAAGGGGAAACCTCTTTCTTGCTTCCATCGCCCACCTTTCCGACACGGGGTCTGTGGGCGTGCAAATTCGTGGGGTTGGTGGGGGGGGGGGGGGAGGAGGGGCGGCCGTGAACTTTAGTTCTTAACGGGAAGGATTTCTTAGCCCCAAAAGTCGGCAGGAGCTGTTCTTATTGCTTTGGTAAGAAGAAAATGATGATAATAGTATTAGTAGTAGTAGTAAAAATGATGGTGTTTGTTAAGCGCTTACTATGTGCCAAGCACCGTTCTAAGCACTGGGGTAGATATAAGGAAATCAGGTTGTCCCGCGTGGGTCTCATAGCCTTAATCCCCATTTTACAGATGAGGTAACTGAGGCACAGAGAAGTGAAGTGACTTGCCCAAAGCCACACAGCTGACAAGTGGCGGATCTGGGATTAGCATCCACAACCTCTGGTTTCCCAATCCGTGCTCGTACCGATCAGACACGTTGCTTCTAGTAATAAGGTAATAGGTAACTAGTAATAGTAGTATTCATTCATTCATTCAATCGTATTTATTGAGCTCTTACTGTGTGCAGAGCACTGTACTAAGCGCTTGGGAAGTACAAGTCGGCAACATATAGAGACGGTCCCTACCCAACAACGGTTTTACAGTCTAGTAGTAGTAGTAGCAATATCAGTAGTAATAATAACGATGAGAATTGCGATGATGATAATGATGATGTCCACATGTTTTGTTTTGTTGTCTGTCTCCCCCTTCAAAACTGTGAGTCCACTGTTGGGTAGGGACCGTCTCTATATGTTGCCAACTTGTACTTCCCAAGTGCTTAGTACAGTGCTCCGCACACAGTAAGCACTCAATAAATACGATTGAATGAATGAATGATGATGATGAAGATGATGGCATTTGTTAAGCGTTTACTATGTGTCATGCACTGTTCTAAGCTCTGGGGTAGATACAAACTAATCGGGTTGGATTAGAGTCCCTGTCCCACATGGGGCCCACAGTCTTAATCCTCATTGTACAGATGAGGTGCAAAGAAATGAAATGGAGTGATGATGACGATGATGTTGATGGTGACATTTACCGGCCAGGGCAGCAGCGCTGCTTCCCGCCTGAGGTTGATTGATTAATCTATTAATTAACGTTCCATTATCTTCTGCTTTGCCACTTGTCAGCTGTGTGACGTTGGGCAAATCACTTAACTTCTGGGCCTCAGTTCCCTCATCTGTAAAATGGGGATGAAGACTGTGAGCCCCCCGTGGGACAACCTGATTACCCTGTATCCCCCCCCCCCCCAGCGCTTGGAACAGTGCTTGGCACATAGTGAGCGTTTAACAAATGCTATTATTATTATTATTATCATAAGACATCTCGCCCGGACCCCTGCGGGTGGGTCAACATTTAGGTCTTCGCTTGGAGCCAATAATTCTGGCTCATCTGTGATCACGGGAAGGGAGCGATATGCTGAGGGGAGTTTAATTTAACATGGTGTTTATGCGAGGTGCAAACTGCACACGTCGCCATCTCTCCCGTCTAATTCGACCTCCTCGGGCTCAGGGGCGCTTAGTATCATCTCTAGCACTTACACACTTACGATGTATTGCCACACTGAGCCCTTGTGCACATATGCTAATTCCATTGTACAGTCAATTGTTTATTTTTATCACTCTATTTGTAGATACACAAATCTCCTGTCTCCCCCATTTGAGTGGAAGCTTATGGAAATTGAATCCCTCTTTTGGTCTTCATCCGTAGACTGCCACGAAGTTACTCCGAATATCCCAACCGCTCCTGTCTTTCGGCGTTACCGCTGGAAGAGGTGCTCCTGGAACCTGGCCTAAGCGTTCGAGGCGGTTTTGAATGGTATGATTGCCCCTTGATTGCTTTGCCATTCATTGCCAGGGAAAGGTCAGTTAAATTAAGCAGGAAGGAAAAAGGAAAATGTATTAGTCTCCCCGTCGGGGAATCGAACCCCGGTCTCCCGCGTGACAGGCGGGGATACTCACCACTATACTAACGAGGAACACGTAGACCTTCTCTTCCGATACCATAGGAGGCATTGGTACCATTTCTTCTAGTTCACTAAAAATGGTACTTACGATTTAGCCTGATAATAATGTTAATCGCTTATTCAGTGCCAAGCACTAGGGGTAGATACAAGGTAATCAGGTTGTCCCACGTGGGGCTCACAGTCTTCATCCCCATTTTACAGATGAGGTAAGTGAGGCACAGAGAAGTTAAGTGACTTGCCCAAAATCACACATCTGACAAGTGGTGGAGTCGGGATTAGAACCCACGACCTCTGACTCCCAAGCCCGTGCTCTTTCTACTAAGGCACGCTGCTTCTCGATAAATACGCTTGATTGACTGAGTTGCCCCTTTCTCCTGGGAGCATTATTCAACCTTGGCTTCACTGAAACTATCCTCGCTTGGTTCTTCTCTTACCTTTCTGGCTGCTTCTTCTTAGTCTTTTTCACCGGCTCCTCCTCTGTCTCCTACCCTCTAATTGTCGGAATCTCTCAAGGCTCAGTTCTGGGTCCCCTCCTATTCTCCATCTCAATCTACTCCCTTGGAGAACTCATTCTTTCCCATGGCTTCAACCACCATCTCTAAGGGGATGATTCCCAAATCTACTTCTCCAGCCCTGACCCCTCTTCTGCTGTGCCGTCTACTGCCCTAAGGATATCATCTCTTCTTGGATACATAGTAAGCGCTTAACAAATGTCATTATTATTATTATTATTGGTGTCACCAAGAATTACTACAATAATATTTTGTCAGAACACAATTGCTTTATGGGAAGCTCTTTAATTCTAAAGCTTTGGCTAATATTAAAAATTACTGGAGATGGAGTGGAGTTACATTCCTTCCAGAGGTTCCCTGGTGGTCTAGTGGTTAGGATTCGGCGCTCTCACCGCCGCGGCCCGGGTTCGATTCCCGGTCAGGGAAATCAATTTTGACTGGTTTGTATACGGATTACTCACAGAAAAGCGTTGTTGGGTTATAGGGTTCGCTTTTGCCTAGGTTTTCTCCGCCTTGGAAATTGACGGACCGAAGAGGAAAAACTTGCTGTTGGTCCTCCCTCTGTCATTCAGCCCTTTGCTGTTTTTTAACAGACTGACCCCAGTGCTCGCAGGACAGTTTAGGAGTCCAGCTCAGAGAAGCAGCGTGGCTCAATGGAAAGAGCCCGGGCTTGGGAGTCAGATGTCATGGGTTCTAATCCCGGCTCTGCCACTTGTCAGCTGTGTAACTTTGGGTAAGTCACTTAGCTTCCCTGGGCCTTCATTCCCTCATCTATAAAATAGGGATGAAGACTGTGAGCCCCCCGTGGGACAACCTGATCACCTTGTATCCTCCCCAGTGCTTAGAAGAGTGCTTTGCACAAGTAAGCGCTTAACAAATACCAACATTATTATTATTATTATTATTATCTCCCAACGTACGTATCCCAGAGTTATTCGTGCAGGGAAAGACTCAAAAGCAGCCCCCCTCCCCTCCACCCTCCAGAGGGGTTCTCACTCTAAACTCCTCCATATCAGACATAATTTGCCATTCCTCAAAGAGCCCGGCCCAGGACCGAACAGAGCCAGGGAGGAAGAGAGAGTCAGACAGTCAGTCAATCGTATTTATTGGGCACTTACTGTGTGCAAAGCACTGTACTAAGTGCTTGGGCGAGTGAAATGCAACAATAAACAGACACATTCTCTATCCTCAAAGAGCTTAGTGTCTCGAGGGAGGTGGCTTTCGATCTGGTATTTGAGGATGTTGCCATCCCACATATGGGTCTCTGATTAGAACCGAGTTGTGGGCGTGGAGAACGAATGGACCGGAAAGCTCAGGAAAAGTTGTGGGGACACCAATAATAATAATGGCATTGTTAAGAGCTTACTATGTGCCAAGCACTATTCTAAGCGCTGGGGGTAGATACAAGGTAATCAGGTTGTCCCACGTTGGGCTCACAGTCTTAATCCCCATTTTACAGGTGAGGGAACCGAGGCCCAGAAGTTAAGTAACTTCCCCAGAGTCACGCAGCTGACAAGTGGCAGAGTCGGGCTTAGAACTCATGACCTCTGACTCTCAAGCCCATGCCCTTTCCACTTAGCCAAGCTGCCTCCCTAAACAGAGCATCCCCCACCAAGTATGAAAGGAAAATCACTAGGTCTGAGCCTCTGTCCACTTCACGTGAATTCAGTTTTTTACCTTCAATAATTCCCTGTGACCTCGAGACTACGACTAGTGGGATTCATGACAGGTCGTCTTTGTTTCCTGGGGGTTTCTGCTGTACCCCTTGTGACACTGACTTTCCCGTGGACCAGGGAATCGAGGCTCACAGGACACGACTCTCCTGGCAAGAAATAATTTCTGGCTCCAAGGTCCTTCGGCTCCATAAAACGTTGCTGCTGGCTGCACAATTAGTTCTTTGTGTAGTTGTTGGGCAGTTCGCGGACATGGGTGATGGTCACTCGGCCCATGAGCCTGTGGTACTCCTCCTCTCTGCGCACGAACAGTTCGCTGGACTTTGATCTCCTCTACCTCACCGCCAACCCCTCTCCTGTGTCCTCTCTCTGGCCTGAAACCCCGTCCCCCTCCATATCCGACAGATCACTGCTCTTCCCCTATTAAATCACATTAAATTCAATTATATTGTCCACAAGAAGTCTTCCCTGACTAACCTCCCACATTCCCTCCCCAAAGTCTTCCCCATTTAAGGTTTCTTTTCCCCTCCTCCCTCGCTTCTGCATCACCTATGCATCTGGATCTGTGCCTTTTTAACACTTGCAATTCACACAACGCTCAGCCCCACAGCAAGTACGTACATATCCGTATTTAATAATAATAATAATGTTGGTATTTGTTAAGTGCTTAGTATGTGCAAAACACTGTTCTAAGCACTGGGGAGGATACAAGGTGATCAGGTTGTCCCACGGGGGGCTCACAGTCTTCATCCCCATTTTACAGATGAGGGAATGGAGGCCCAGAGAAGCTAAGTGACTTGCCCAAAGTCACACAGCTGACAAGTGGCAGAGCCGGCATTAGAACCCATGACATCTGACTCCCAAGCCCGGGCTCTTTCCGTTGAGCCACGCTGCTTCTCAATGTCTTCATTCAATGAATACTTCATTCAATGTCTCTCTCACCCTGTAGACTGTAAACTTGTGAGAAGGGAACAAAATATCTTAATTGGCTCCCAGTTACATTTTCCTCATTGGTTACCTCTCCAGGTTTAGACTTTTCCCCAGAGAGAAGAGGAAGGAGTCAGTCAGAGAAGAAACCTTAGGGTCCTCATCAGGAAAATTCAATACCTGTTCTTCCTTCTTTTTAGACAGTGGGACCTTGTTATCTCGAATAAATCTCAGCGCTTAGTACAATGTACAGTGTATGGCACATAGTAAGTGCATAACAGGTGCTACAGGTTCTCCTTCCGACTTAGTTGTGAGCAGGACAGAAACCGAATCCAGTCAAGGTATCTTGAATCTACCCCAGTGCTCGGCACGGGGTAAGGACTTAACAAACCTCACAATTATGATTTCAATGCATGTTTCCCTCTGCGACACTAAAACCCAGACATTCTCCGTTGCTGTTTTGAGCACAGAGCTAATTATAAGTCTAGGAGGTATTCTCTCATCATGGCTAAACAAACGTACCTCTGGGATAAGTGTAGGATGTGTGATTGAGCTGAAGTAGAAGGAAAATAAACCATCAACGACGAGGGTGGGATTCGAACCCACGCGTGCAGAGCACAATGGATTAGCAGTCCATCGCCTTAACCACTCGGCCACCTCGTCACACTTAAAGGAACACTCTTATTTACCTCCTGGATATGAAGAAGCAAACCATTGTTTTGAGGTACGAATTGCTGTTCCTCCGGTCGGAGCAAGAAGGGAACTGTAGCTAAACAGGGAAATGGAGGATGGAAGTAGCGGGAACTTTATGCAAATTTTCAAAATCAAAACCTCCAGTCAGGCCTATTGTCACTTTAGTCAGTCAATAGTATTTATGGAGCGCTTACTGTGTGCAAAGCACTGTACTAAGTGTTTGGGAGAGAACAGTACCACAATAAACAGATACATTCCCTGCCTACAAGGAGCTTACAGTGTAGAAGGGGAGACAGACCTTAATGTAAATAAATTACAGATGTAGCTATTAGTGCTTCGGGGCTGGGAGAGGGGATGATTAAATGGAGCAAATCAGGGTGACACAAGGGAGTGGAAGAAGAGGAAAGGAGGGCTTAGTCAGGGAAGGCCTCTTGGAGGAGATGTGCCTTCAATAAGGCACTGAAGATGGTGAGGAGAGTAATTGTCGGTTGGATATGAAGAGGGAGAGCGTTCCAGGACAGAGGCAGGATGTGGGCAAGTGCGAGATGGAAGAGTTTGAGGCACAGTGAGAAGGTTAGCACTAATTCAGTGAGTGGATGAGGTGCGGAGAAGGGGGTCAGTAGAATGGAGGAATGAGAAGAAGCGGGCAGTGGAAGGGTCATCGGCAACATCCACGTGGTTATTGAAGTCCCCAAAGATCTCTGTAGGGATGGAGAAAGAGAAAATGGTTGTGAGAAAGGAATCGAAATGGTTCCGAAAGTTGGAGGGGGGCATGGAATGGTTGGTAGGAGTAGATTCATTCATTCATTCAATCGTATTTATTGAGCGCTTACTGTGTGCAGAGCACTGTACTAAGCGCTTGGGAAGTACAAGTTGGCAACATATAGAGACGGTCCCTACCCAACAGCGGGCTCACGGTCTAGAAGATGCGGGCTTAGAGAAAGAAAGGGATGGGGAGGGAGGTAGGATGGTGTGAGAATGACACTGGTGAGCAAGAAGGAAGCCAACTCTCCTCTCCGTTTTCCAGTGAGTCTTGGGGAGTGGGGGAAGATGAGCCGCCCCTCTGGAGAGAGTGGCAGGGAGGAGAGACGGCCATCCGGGGAGAGGATGATGGTGATCCTCTCCCTTTTCAGTGATGGTGAGGAGCAGGGACTGCGCCTGCTAAATATGTTGTATTGTACTTTACCAAGGGCTTAGTCCAGTGCTGGCACATAGTAAGAACCTAAGCAATACTACAATTGTTAATAAATTATAGGATCTTTCGTGGGTGTAGGGAGCTGGATTCTCTCGCAACCGTGAGAATCCGTGTCTCCACCGTGGGCCGGCAGAGGGCAGCCCAGAGCTGCTGCTTTTCTCAGCGACGGCTGGAGGCCAGGAGGGCGGAAAAGTGGACTAATAATAATAATGATAATAATAATAATATTGTTAAGGATTTACTCTGTGCCAAGTACTGTTTTAAGCGCCGGGGTAGATACAAGGTGATCAGGTTGTCCCACATAGGGCTCACAGTCTTAATCCCCATTTCATAGATGAGGAAACTGAGGTACAGAGAGGTTAAGTGGCTTGCCCAAGGTCACACAACAGACAAGTGGCGGAGTCGGAATTAGAACCCACGTCCTCTGACTCCCAAGCCCGGGCTCTTTCCATTAAACTACGCTGCTTCTCTAAGGAGCCCCCACAATCTATGCAAAATCTGGGGGTCCCAGCGTGAACCCTGGGGTTCCGCTGACCCCTCTCCAAACCCTGCCCAATACAGGAACCGTCATGAGAAGTGCAAAATATATATTTAATAAAATAAAACAAATATAATATATGAAATAATATAATAGATGAACGCAATTATATAAATATAATAAATATATTTATTAACACTAATAATAACACTTGTTAAGCACTTACTATGAAAAAACCACTGTTCGGGATACAATGTGATCAGGTTGTCCCACATAGGGCTCACAGTCAATCTCCATTTTACAGATGAGGTAACCGAGGCTCAGAGAAGCTAAGTGACTTACCCACGGTCACACAGCAGACATGTGGCGGAGCCAGGATTCGAACCCATGGTCGCTGACTCCAAAGCCCGTGCTCTTTCTACTGAGCCACGCTGCTGATATCTGTCTCCCCCTTTCTAGGCTGTGAGCTCGTTGTGGGCAGGGATTGTCACTCTTTATTGCTGTATTGAAATTTCCCAAGCGCTTAGTACAGCGCACTGTACTGAATGAAACGTCGCTGAGCATTGGTGCGAGGACTGCAGGGGGAGCTAAAGTTCTTTTTCTGGGCCCCCTCGTGTCAGAGACCCAGGCGTCCCTGATCCCCAGCTACCAGGCCCCTGGCCAGACTCTCAGTGTTGTTTCTGAAGAGGGGGCTCCTGAAATATCCCTTTTTTAAATGGTATTTGTTAAGCACTTACTATGTGCCAAGCACTGTTCTAGGCGCTGGGGTAAAGACAAGGTAATCAGGTTGGACACAGTCCATATCCCATCTGGGGCTCAAGGCCAGTGAGTGGGGCTGGGCAGGAACTACTTGCTGAGTGTTGAGACCCCCCCCTGTAGAAAGGCTGGGAGCCCAGAGATGGGTAAGGGAGGGGAGACCAATCAATCATTGATATTTATTGAACACTCACTGTGGGCAGAGCACTGTACTAAGCGCTTGGAAAGGTATGATGCACTAGAGCTGGTAAACTCATACCCTGCCCACAAGGAGCTTATAGTCTAGAGCAGAAAGAGAATGTCCACTATGGAAGGAAGAGGCAGAGACTTGGGGAAGAGAAGGCCCAGCCTCCCCTAGAGTTTGGCTACGGTGGAAATTTCTGACTGCCCTTACCAAACTGGGGACAGTCAAAGTGCCCTGACCTTCCTGGGGGTGGTCGGTGGGTCCATATGGTATTTGTGGTGTTTGTTAAGCACTTACTGTGGTGTTTCCAGTGACAATGTACGGCTCCAAAAGCTGGACAATGAAAAAACAGGATAGCACATCGATTCTTTTGAAATGTGGTGTTGGAGAAGGCTTTTGCGAATTCCATGGACTGCCCGAAAAACAAATAAGTGGATTTTGGAGTAAATTAAACCAAAGTGGGCTTTGGAAGGCCAAATGACTCGACTTAGATTAGCAGATTTTGGACACATATCAGGAGGACTGATTCTCTGGAGAAGACACTAATGCTAGGAGAAAAGTCCAGGGAAAACGTGGAAGAGGCATACTGGCAGCTAGATGGATAGAGACCATAAAAATGATAATGGAAGAGCAATTAGAAAGGTTGCGGATTGTGGCAGAGGACAGGACGTTCTGGAGAAAGTATATCTGTGGAGTCGCTGTGAATCGGAAATGACTTGACGGCACTTAATAATAATACTATGTGCCAAGCACTGTACTAAGCACTGGGGTAGACCATTAACAGTCCCTGTCCTACATGGTGCTCAAAGTATTAGGCGAAAGAACTGGTATTGAATCTTCACTTTGCAAAGGAGGAAACTGAGGCACAGAGAAGTGAGATTCATCACTACACAACACATCACAACAACTCTCTCCTCGACCCCCTCCAGTCTGGCTTCCGTCCCCTTCATTCCACCTCCCCCTCCCATCCTCTTACTGTGGGGGTTCCCCAAGGTTCAGTGCTTGGTCCCCTTCTGTTCTCAATATACACTCACTCCCTTGGTGACCTCATTCGCTCCCACGGCTTCAACTATCATCTCTACGCTGATGACACCCAGATCTACATCTCTGCCCCTGCTCTCTCCCCCTCCCTCCAGGCTCGCATCTCCTCCTGCCTTCAGGACATCTCCATCTGGATGTCCGCCCGCCACCTAAAGCTCAACATGTCGAAGACTGAGCTCCTTGTCTTCCCTCCCAAACCTTGTCCTCTCCCTGACTTTCCCATCTCTGTTGACGGCACTACCATCCTTCCCGTCTCACAAGCCCGCAACCTTGGTGTCATCCTCGACTCCGCTCTCTCATTCACCCCTCAAATCCAAGCCGTCACCAAAACCTGCCGGTCTCAGCTCCGCAACATTGCCAAGATCCGCCCTTTCCTCTCCAACCAAACCGCTACCCTGCTAATTCAAGCTCTCATCCTATCCCGTCTGGACTACTGCACTAGCCTTCTCTCTGATCTCCCATCCTCGTGTCTCTCTCCACTTCAATCCATACTTCATGCTGCTGCCCGGATTATCTTTGTCCAGAAACGCTCTGGACATATTACTCCCCTCCTCAAAAACCTCCAATGGCTACCGATCAATCTGCGCATCAAGCAGAAACTCCTCACCCTGGGCTTCAAGGCTCTCCATCACCTCGCCCCCTCCTACCTCACCTCCCTTCTCTCCTTCTACTGCCCAGCCCGCACCCTCCGCTCCTCCACCACTAATCTCCTCACTGTACCTCGCTCTCGCCTGTCCCGCCATCGACCCCCGGCCCACGTCATCCCCCGGGCCTGGAATGCCCTCCCTCTGCCCATCCGCCAAGCTAGCTCTCTTCCTCCCTTCAAGGCCCTGCTGAGAGCTCACCTCCTCCAGGAGGCCTTCCCAGACTGAGCCCCTTCTTTCCTCTCCCCCTCGTCCCCCTCTCCATCCTCCCGTCTTACCTCCTTCCCTTCCCCACAGCACCTGTATATATGTATATATGGTTGTACATATTTATTACTCTATTTATCTATTTATTTATTTATTTTACTTGTACATTTCTATCCTACTTATTTTATTTTGTTGGTATGTTTGGTTCTGTTCTCTGTCTCCCCCTTTTAGACTGTGAGCCCACTGTTGGGTAGGGACTGTCTCTATGTGATGCCAATTTGTACTTCCCAAGCGCTTAGTACAGTGCTCTGCACATAGTAAGCGCTCAATAAATACGATTGATTGATTGATTGATTGATCACTAACCCAGAGCCTTGGGAGACATGACTGTTCCTCAACAACCCCTGCAGTGGTGGGAGGCCTTCCCAGACTGAGCCCCCTCCTCCCCCTCCCCATCTTCCCCGCCCTACCTCCTTCCCCTCCCCACAGCACCTGTATAGATGTTTGTACATATTTATTACTCTATTTATTTTACTTGTACATATGTACTATTCTATTTATTTTATTTTGTTAATATGTTTTGTTTGATTGTCTGTCTCCCCCTTCTAGACTGTGAGTCTGCTGTTGGGTAGAGACCGTCTCTGTATGTTGCCAACTTGTACTTCCCAAACGCTTAGTAAAGTGCTCAGCACACAGTAGGCACTCAATAAATATGATTGAATGAATGAATGAAAGTGACTCCCTCCTACTTAGACTGCGAGCCCCATGTGGAACAGGACTGTGATCAACCTAATTTACCACAGTGCTTAGAACAGTGGAGGAGGAGCAGTGTGGCCTAATGGATAGGATAGGCCTGGGAGTCAGGACTTGGGTTCTAGCCCCAGCTCCATCACTTGTCTGCTGTGTGACCTTGGACAAGTCATGTAACTTCTCTGTGCCTCAGTTCCCTCATCTGCAAAATGGGGATTATGACTGCGAACCCCATTTGGGACATTGACTGTGTCCAACCTGAAGACCTTGTATCCACCCCAACTCTTAGAACAGTGCCTAGCACTTTTTTATCATATTTGTTTAGCGCTTATTATGTTCCAGGCACTGTACTAAGCACTGGGTAGTTACAAACTTATCAGGTTGGACACAGGCCTTGTCCCACATGGGGCTCATAGTCTTAATCCACATTCTACAGATGAGGTAACTGAAGCCCAGAGAAGTTAACTGACTCGCCCAAGGTCAAACAACTGACACGATGTTTAACAAATACCCTAAAAAAGTGACTTACACAAGGCCACAGAGCAGGCAAGAGATGGAAGTGGATTAGAACCCAGGTCTCCTAATTCCCAGGCCTGGTCTCTTTCCTCTGGATCATTCATTTATTCAATCGTATTTATTGAGCGCTTACTGTGTGCAGAGCACTGTACTAAGCGCTTAATCACTTAATTACTTAATCCCTGTGTTTCCTGTGAGATGGGGTGGGCACAGTTGCCAGCCACTGCCAGCTCTTCTTTCCCCTCTCTCCCCTGAGTGGGCAGCTCACCCACCTTGAACAGTCTCTGTGGGATGACGGGGGGCTAACATATGCCCCTCCCCGCATCGGGGGTGGGTTCCCTTCTATTCATTGATTCATTCAATTGTATTTATCGAGCGCTTACTGTGTGCAGAGCACTGTACTAAGAGCTTGGAAAGTACAATTCAGCAACAGATAGAGACAATCCCTTCCCAACAATGGGCTCACAGTCTAGAAGGGGGTGACAGACAACCAAACAAAACAAGTAGACAGGCATCAATAGCATATATTGATTACATTATAATTATATAGTTATGGTATTCATGAAGCACTTACTGTACTGTACTAAACTCTGAGGTAGGTACAAGATATTCAGATCAAACTTGCTCCATGTCCTACCTGAACCTCCCAATCTAAGAGGAGGAAAAAGAAGTATTTTATCCCCATTTTACAGAGGAGGAAACTGAGGCCCAATGAGGTTATATGACTTTCCCAATATCGACAACGGACCAGTGATAGAGCTGGGTTAGAGCCTGAGTATCCTGTCTGAGAGACTGAAACTGCTACCTTCTTTCCACCAGGCCCCACTTCCTCTCTTCCAGCCTAGGAAAAATCACTTTTGCTGAATCCCCTCCCTTCCTATGTGCCCCCTCCCTCCCCGCCGGCCAGGTGCTTCAGCCTGGGTGATCTCAGTGGGAACAGGGGACTGTGAAGGTCCTGGGAAGGCAAAAGTGGCCTGGGTGTCGGACTGATCACTGGAGAAACAAAAATCATCCAGGAAAGTCTTGGGCCCAGAGCTGAGTGGAGTGGGAAAAAATAAGATATGAAAGGTGGGTGGGGTCCTCAGCACTCAAATAAAGTTGGGGTCCCCTCTAGACTGTAAGTTCTTCGACTGTAAATCAAAGGGGGAGAGAGAGAACGTGCATCTTTTCCCCATTTTACAGATGAGAAAACTGAGGTCCAGAGAAGTGAAGTGACTTGCCCTGCAGGCCAGTGGCAGATTTGGGATTAGAACCTGGGTTCCATGTCTCCCAGGCCTGTGCTCTTTCCTTTCTGCAGCACTGCTTCAGGCCTAGCTCTGCCCCTCCCTGCCAGGTCTGGGTGGGCTGGAGGGAGAGATCCCATTCCACCAGCCTGGCTGCTACAGCCTCCCACCTCCGTGCCAGGAAGGGGAAGCCTTAATGCCCATCACCCTGTACCCCAGTTTCTTCCCAAATCCTGGGTTCTTCCTCAGAAGAGCTGCAATTCAGCAGGGTCCTAACTGACTCCAAACACCCAAGAGAGTCACCCAGAGTCCTCTCCATTGTCCATTTTCTTCAGGAGGTGGGGAGGCTCTTCCTGACTCCAGAGAGAAGGACTTAGTAGATAGAGCATGGGACTAGGAGTCAGAAGGAGCTCCGCCACTTTTCTGCTGTGTGACCTTGGGCAAGTAACTTCACTTCTCTGTGCCTTGGTCCCCTCATCTGTAAAATAGGATTAAGACTGTGAGCCCCATGTGGGGCAGGGACTGTGTTTAACCCAACTTGCTTTAATCTACCCCAGTGCTTAGAACAGTGCCTGGAACATAGTAAACTCTTAACAAATACCGTTATTATTATTCTTATTATTATTCTTCTTCTTCTTATTATTATTATTATTTCTCGGCCTGCTCCCAGAGCAGAGACAGGGAGGAGAGGGGCAGGAGTGGAGAGGAGGCTACAGACCCCTGAGGGATGGAGAGGTGGGAGAGGCCCCAGGCTGGGGCTGGTTCCTTTCCCAGAAAGAGGGAGACAGGAGATACACAGATCCTGCTCCACCCTGGCCCCATGGGCCTGCTCTAGTTCTGGGAGCCGGAGGTGCATTTCCGGCCACTCTCACGCAAGGCCTCTGGGGAGGGGCTGCCGCTCAGGGGCTCAGGACCCTTCCCACTCCCCCACCTCCAGTCTCCGGCCCAGATCCATTGTTCCCTTCGCACGCCAGATCACACCCCCTCCCCTTCCTCCCCGCTACCCCTCCATCCCCAACAATGGACATAAGAACAACACAGGAACGGTGACGGCAGGATGCGAGGGATCAGAGGTCATGGCAGCCCCGAGGCCTCGGGATCCTCCCCTCTGCTCCCACAGTCCTCAGTCTCCCTTCCAGCCCTCACTCAAACAGGCAGGACAGTGGGGGTGGGGACCAAGTTGGGAGAGGAGAGAGGGAGAAGCAGAGAGACTCCCCCCTCCAGTCCATACTTCACTCTGCTGCCCAGATTATTTTCTGACCAAAACATTCAGTCCTCAAGAACATCCACCTCCACATTGAACAGAAACTCCTTGCCGTCAGCTTTAAAGCTCTCAGTCACCTTGCCCCCTCCTACCTCACCTTGCTAACTCTCTTACTACAACCCATCCCACACATTTCACTCCTCTAATGCCAAACTCCTCTCTCAGGGTCGCACCTGGAGTGTTTCCAGTACTCTACCAGTCTCGGCTCTGGGAGGGAGAGTCAAGCAGAAGCCTATCCATACCATTCCTAGCTTGGGCAGTGGCTAACAAGTGGAAGGCAATCTCCTACAAGTCAAAACTCACCCATGCTGGGCAGCAGCATTCATTCATTCATTCAATTATATTTATTGAGCACTTATTGTATGCAAAGCAGTGTACTAAGCGCTTGGGAAGTACAAGTTGGCAACATATAGAGACAGTCCCTACCCAACAACAGGCTGCAGCAGAGTCGAGGGCAGAGACTTGAGTTTACTGCGCGGAAGGTGGCAATGGTAAGCCATTTCCATATTTTTACCAAGAAAACTCTATATATAGATCCACTACCAGAACGATTGCAGATGGAGAGTGGGACGTTCTGGGAGAAGAGGTATCCAAGGTGTCGCTATAGGTCGAAAATGACTTGACGGCATAAGACAAGACAAGAATGCCAAACTATCTCTCCAATGACATCTTGCTCACATCAGTAGGATAACTCACCAAGTCAATTTACTCTAGCCTCCTGCCTTCTTCTCCTGAAACCACTCCAGACTCAAGATAATAATAATAATAATAATAATAATAATAATAATGGCAGTTATTTAGCGCTTACTATGTGCAAAACACTGTTCTAAGCACTGGGGAGGTTACAAGGTGATCAGGTTGTCCCACAGGGGCCTCGCAGTCTTAATCCCTATTTTACAGATGAGGTAACTGAGGCCCAGAGAAGTTAAGTGACTTGCCCAAAGTTACACAGCTGACAAGTGGCAGAGCTGGGATTTGAACCCCTGACCTCTGACTCCAAAGCCCGTGCTCTTTCCACTTAGCCACGCTGTGCTCACCCATACATGCACATCACCTATCTCACCACGATTGTGGGCAGGAAGACATACCTTACATCTCACCTCAATCCTCCCTGCTGCAATGCAAACTCACCTCTTATTCTCCAGGAGGGAGTAAAAGGAGGGGCAGGCACTCCATGAGGGAGTCTTTGGAGAAAGTGAAGAGAAATGAATCCATCTGGGTACTAGACTCCTGGATTCTTGGAATAGTCTGACTAATCTCAAAAAAAATCCACTTCCTTAGTGCCATCACCTCTTAACCCGAGGAGTTAGGGTAAGCATCACTATCTCAGGTCTTCTCCAGCTGTTTTGATCTAAACATCTCTGAGCCCTCACCCTGATTCCTTGGTTATCTCCCTGAGGACTCCAGGAGAGAATTAATGTCAGAGAGAGGAGGAGGGAGAGGAGAAAGGGCAGGAAAATGAGATGGAGGAAGAAGAGGAAGACAAGGTGAAGGAGGAGCAAGAAGATGAGGTGAAGGAGGAGGAGGATGAAGAGAAGGATGAGAGGAAGTTGAAGAGGAGGAGGATGGGCACGTAGATCTGTGAAAGACTGAAAGTGAGACTCAAAATCTGTGAAGCTGCATGGCCTAGTGAAGAAAGCACAGGGCTGGGTGACAGGAAACTCGGGTTCCCCGCTCTGCCACTAACCAGCTGTGTGACCTTGGGTAAGTAACTTAACATCTCTGGTCCTCAGTTTCTTGAAGTATAACATGGGATTTAATTTTTGTTCTTCCTCTCCTTTAGACTGTGAGCTTTTTGTGGGGCAGGCTCTGTATCTGAACTGATTATCTTGTATCTACCCCAGGGCTTAGCACAATGCTTGGCACAAAGCAGGTTCCTAACACATGTTATTATTACCAGTAAGTCACCCAGCAAGATTTCTGGGACAGAAATGTGCCCTATTTCCACACAGTTGGTGCTCTGATTTCTAGTAAACATGTTTTCCTAAACAGGATTCAGGAACTTCTGGGAGAGGGTGGGTTGGACTTGCCTGGTTTGATACAAACCCCCTCTGTCATCCACCATCTGTCTGTGAATTTGTCTCTGCCACTGTCCAACTGAGAGATGCCCCCCCCGCCCAACACAAACACACTCACATGGTCTCTCTTGGGGTGGGGGTGGGGGTTCAGAATCATAATAATAATAACAATAATAATTATGGTATTTGTTAAACACCAACTATGTGCCAGGCACTGTTCTAAGGGCTGGAGTAGATACAAGACAGTCTGGATGGACACAGTCCCTGTCCCACATAGGGCTCACAGTCTTAATCCCCATTTTACAGATGAGAAAACTGAGTCCCAGATAAGTTAAGTGGCTTGCCCAAGGTCACCCAGCAGACAAGTGGATTAGAACCCATGACCTTCTGACTCCCACACCCCTGCTCTAGCCACCAGACCAGGCTGCTTCTCGGAAGGGACGCCTTGAATGTTCACCACTGGCAATTCACCCTCTCTGCATGGCCCTCAACTGGGGAGGAGTCTACTGCGGTGCTGTAGAATCAAAACCTCTATTGGACCCACCCCCCAACCCCACTCCCTGCCCTCTCTTTCCAGTAGATGGCTGGGATCCTCTCCCAAAAGCACAGCTGCTCTTTACGGGGGCCTGAATCTGTTGTCTACCCAGTTCTTCCTGGAATCAAATCTTCCATCTCCCCGGAGCTCTACTAGCATCAACTGGAAAAAAATGCCAGCTCCTGGGGCAGGTAGAGGGAGTGGCAGGGCAGTGGCAGGGGCTAGTGCCCATGGCATTAGCCTCCAGAAACCAGAACAACCTGTCTCCTTTTTGGGGCCCAGAGTGAAAGCTTGCTGAAGTCCACGCCATCCCCCCAGACTGTGAGCTTGTTGTGGTCCCAAATTGTCACTGTTTATTGCTGTATTGTTGTTTCCCAAGCTCTAAATACAGTGCTCTGCACACAGCAAGCACTTAATAAATATGATTGAATGAATGAATGAATAATTCCCATCAGAGAGCCCAGGGACACATGGACGCTGATGGAGTTGGAATAGCTGGAATGTTTGGCTTTTTCCTGAAGGAATTTGGCAGAATTGTACATGCTCTGTATACAGTAAGCGCTCAATAAATACAACTAAATGAATGAATGAATGGCTCGGGGTTGGGGGAAGGGGGAGGGGAGAGGAGAGGATGTTCCTCTTTGGATGCCCCATGGTATTCCTGTGGCATTCCCGTAGCCCTCTTTTCCTGGGGAAGTCTTGTCAATCAGTCAATCAACCAGTGGTATTTAGTGAGTGTTAACTGTGTGCAGAACACTGTATTGAGCGCTTGAGAGAGTATAATACAGCAGAGTCGGTAGACATGATCCCTGCCCAAAGGGAATTTACAATCTAGTTTACAATTACAGATTTCAAGTTTTGTTCCTGGGGAGAGATTGTGAGCCTCCCAAGGGACAGAGGCCATGTCTAATTCTCCCCCGAGTAGTCTCTCCCAGGGTTTAGTACACTGCTTTGAACATAGTAAACGCTTAATACTTTTACCTCTAGATCAGAACAGGACCAGGGGCAAGAGGCAGTCTCAGGGCTGGGAGGGAGAGACTGGATGGGCCAGTGGGAGGAGGGCAGAGGGTGGAGGGTGTGGGGAGAGGGGCAACTCCTTGCATCAGAGGTGAGGAAAATGAGGAGGCAGGGAGCTATTGGGACAGTTAAGAGGAGCTGGACCAGGGAAGAAGAGGCTGGGGACAGGTCTTCAAGAGGGAAGTCCCCCAAAATGAAGACTTCTGACAGGAAGAGATGATGTTTATATATCACAAAAGAAGGACTGCCCCCTCGGCTGAGTGGCATCTCAGCCCTGGCTGAGAGGATTGGAGGGGAAATGCAGACGTCAAAGGAAAACTGGCAGAGATGTCCATTCAGTCCTTTGCTGTCCACATGGGCAGGAGGAAACGCCCAGTGGATATATGGGTAGATTCGTGCATTGCCAAGTGATAAGGGGGTGGAAATGTATGCGTGGCACCTGGATGTTATCGCTGCAATGGAAATGAGAAGGATCCCCGCTTTCATCTCTCTCACGAACACTCAGGACTACTGGGGTCCAAAGTCAATAGAAATCAATACTGAGGGATCAATGCCAGGGAGGAGGAGACAAGAGTCATCTCAAGCTTCAGGAGAGAGTGCGGGGGGATGGGGTGGGGCAAATCACCTTTGAGAGGACAGGCTGGAGGAGGAGGAGGATAATAATAACAATAATTGTGGTGTTTGTTAAGTGCTAATGAATGAATGCAGAGGAGGAGTGGGAGGGGAAGGGCAGGAAACCCCGTGGAGAGACTCTATTTGGGAACAGAGCCTTCCACAGGCAACTCATAATGGTTTTTCTTACCTAGAGAAGAAGCCACTGAAGATTGCCTGATGGTTTATCCCTCTAGACTGTAAGTTTGTTATGGGCAAGGAATGTGTCTGTTTATTTTTATACTCTACTCTCCCAAGTGCTTAGTACAGTGCTCTGCACACAATAAGTGCTCAATAAATACCCAGACCCAATCCCTGCTCCTCATGAAGACTTACAATCTGAAAGTTTAAGTGAAGAGAGAAGATTGGAGGCAGACACATCAGGAGGGAAGAAACGTTAAAACACAACACGATTAGGCAAAATAGGCTCAAAATCTAAGCAGTGATGGAGGAGTCTGAGAGTGTGCTGGACGCAAGCCCAGAGCGAAGACTGTCAGTGTTGGGAAGGAATAAGGTGGTTACCGTGAAGCTTTTCTTGGGTGGGGATGGAGGGATATGAAAGGTCTTGAGAGTAGGCTTTATCCCCAGTCTGGGAAGACCTCCATGGGATCTTGGCAGGAAGGATGACCCCGTAGGAAAGGGGTGGGAGGGGGCAGAATGAGTGAACAAGGTAGGCGAATGGGGGAATGGAGCGGGAGATGGAATGCAGGCCAAAAATGTGCTAGTCTAAAACAGACTTTGAAGAGATAACAGATCCCAAAGGTCCGATTTGGGTTCTTTCCAGCCCTGTTTCTGGCAGAGACCCAGAATGTGGGAGATTGGGAATACAGCCCCAAAAGCTTGGAGGGGTAAAAAAAAACCTTGGTTTTTGTCCCCACAGATGGAAACTCCTGGGACCACCATCCCCGTCTCCCCTAATAATTGTGGTATTCGTAAAGCACTGCCTATGTGTTAAGCACTGGACTAAATGCTGGGGTAGATACAAGATAATCAGGACTCACATGGGGCTCACAGTTTAAGTAGGAGGGGGTCTTGAGTCCCCATTTTGCAGATGAGGGAGCTGGGCAGGGAGTGTCTCTCTTTATTGCTGAATTGTACTTTCCA
This sequence comes from Tachyglossus aculeatus, assembly GCF_015852505.1. NCBI lineage: Eukaryota > Metazoa > Chordata > Mammalia > Monotremata > Tachyglossidae > Tachyglossus > Tachyglossus aculeatus. The sequence continues at coordinate 15,673,243 of NC_052091.1, forward strand.
AGTGCTTAGTACAGTACTCTGCACATAGTAAGTGCTCAATAAATACGATTGAATGAATGAATGAGAAGTTAAGTGATTTTTCCCAAGGTCACATGGCAGACAAGTGGCAGAGCTGGAATAAGAATCTAAGTCATCTGACTGCCAAGCCCGGGCTCTTTCCACTAGGCCATGCTTCCACTAGGCCTTATTGAGGAAGCCCCTTCATACAGATCTCCTGAGGGAAATGTAGGCAAATTTCAGCAAGTTAGAAGAAAGAGAAGTTAAGGGTCAGGGATTCTAGAGAAACGAAGGGCAGAAAATAGGCAGGGAAGCAAAGAAAGGAGATGAGATTGACTCATTAGCGGGGCCTCCTAATGCTGAAATAATAATAATATTGGTGGACCTTTTTAAAGAATTGACTACGTGCCTAGCACTCTATATATTGGCAATCATTTAGCTTTTTCTGTGTGTATAGCACTGTAGTAAGCACTTGGGAGAGTAATAATAATAATAATGATGGCATTTATTAAGCGCTTACTATGTGCAAAGCACTGTTCTAAGCACTAAGGAGGTTACAGGATGATCAGGTTGTCCCACAAGGGGCTCACAGTCTTCATCCCCATTTTACAGATGAGGTAACTGAGGCCCAGAGAAGTGAAGTGACTTGTCCAAAGTCACACAGCTGACTATTGGCAGAGCTGGGATTTGAACCCATGACCTCTGATCCCAAAGCCCGGGCTCTTTCCACTGAGTCACGCTGCTTCTCAATACAATACAAACAGGTGATAGACACATTCCCTGCCCACAAGGAGCTTACAAAACTATCAAGTCAGGTATCATTCCTGCCTGCATGGGGCTTACAGTCTAAGAGGGAGGGAGGACAGGTTCTTCAGACCCATTTTACAGAGGAAGAAACTGAAGGACAGAAAGGTTAGGTGACTTGCTCAAGGACACCCAGCAAGCAAGTAGCAGAGCACGATTAGAACCCAGGTCCTCTGCCAGGCCTAGGATCTTTCCATAAGGATGCACAGCTATTCACTGTGCTGACTGAGGTTCTTTCCAGCCCTGCTTTTGGCAGAGACCCAGAATGTGGGAGATTGGGAATACAGCCCCAAAAGCTGGAGGGGTAAAAAAGGAGGGGTCTGGAGGGGTCCAAGAAGTGGAAAGGAGAAAGAGACACTCTGTACTGGAGAGCAGGGTCCTTACGGACAAGCAGTATGGGACAGATTTGGGAATCTCAGAGATCCACAGACAAGGGAAGAAGGAAAGGGCCCAGAACAGAAGAGCAGGCCCAGGACGAGGGTTGGTGATAATAATAATAATTAGGATACTTGTTAAGGACTCACTATGTGCCAAGCACTGTTCAAAGTGCTGGGAAGGAGACAAATTAATCAGGTTGGACACATCCCCTGTGCCACGTGGGACTCATGGGAGAAGGGAGAGCAGCTCTTGAGTCTCCAGTTTACAGCTGAGGAAACTGATGCCCAGAGAAGTTAAAAGACTTGTCCAGGTTCACACAGCAGGTGTGTGGCAGAGCTGGGATTAGAGCCCAAGTCCTCTTACACCCAGGCCCATGCTCTTTTCACTACACCATTCTGGCCTTCAGATGATATTAGGACAGTCACAGGGAGGGTGGGCTTGGAGCCACTTAATCAGCCTTTCGTCAGGACCCTCTTCTCAGGCCCAACTCTGGAGACCCTCCATCCTCCAGCTGGGAGGCCACTGGGCCCAGATTCTCTCCCACCTGTTGTTGGAGGCCCAGGGTGATGTAAAGCTGGTGATTAAAGTCCCTCACCCACCCCCACCGTCCTGCTGCCAGCCCAGGTGGGGTCAGGCCTGTTGTCGGGGCGGGCTCAGGTTAAAGATTGGCCAGGCTTGCGTGAGAAGCCCTTGTTGGCTGGGACTCTGCTTTCCCTTGAGTAAAGAGATGACCACTGGGAGCGGGACATAGTGGGGAGGCATCTGGGTAAAATTTGGTGTGAGTGTGATGGGGGGAAGGAGGCAGTCCTCTTTAAATCCGACAATTACTCTCCCCTCTTTCAAAGTATTACGGAGGGCACATTTCCTCCAAGAGGCCTTCCCTGACTAAGCTTCCCGCCTTCCTCTTCTCCCCGCTCCCTTCTGTGTTACCCTGACTTGCTCCCTTTGTTCATTCATTCAGTCATATTTATTGAGTGCTTACTGTGTGCAGAACACTGTACTAAGTGATTGTTCTTCTCCCCTCCCAGCCCCACACCACTTATGTATATATCTGTACTTTATTTATTTATGTACGTTAATATCTGTCTCCCTACCTCTAGACTGTAAACTCACTGTGGGCAGGGAATGTGTCTATGGTTGTATTGTACCCTCTCAAACTCATGGTACAGTGCTCTGCACACAATAAGTATTGAGTATTGAGTAAGCGCTCAATAAATATGACTGAATGAGTGGGACCAGCACAGAGAAAAAGCCAGGAGAGGGAGTTATCTGTGTAAGTTCACTGAGGGAAGGGAATATTCATTCATTCATTCAATCATATTTATTGAGCACTTACTGTGTGGAGAGCACTGTACTAAGCGCTTGGGAAGTACAAGTTGGCAACATATAAAGATGGTCCCTACCCAACAGCGGGCTCACAGTCTAGAAGGGGGAGACAAACAACAAATGGTTGTTCTATTGTTGTGTTGTATTAACCCAAGTGCTTAGTACAGTGTTCTCCACACAGTAAGTACCCTGTAAGTAGGATTGATTGATTGATTGGTCTAAAGTTCTTGTTCCCTGATGTGGGGTCTGAAAGCAGCATGGCCTCTGAGAGTCTGAAGACATGGGTTCTAATTCTGACTCTGCCACTTTTCTGCTATGTGACCTTGGGGAAGTCACTTCACTTCTTTGGGCTTCAGTTTCCTCACCTGTAAATTGGGGATTAAATCCTATTTCCTCCTACTTAGACTGTGATCCCCATGTGGATCAGGGACTGTGTCCAACCTGATGATCTTGTAACCACCCCAGCACTTAGAACAGTGTTTGACACATAGTAAGTGCTTAACAAGTACTGTAATAATAATAATTACTATATAATAATAATTCTCCTCACTGTGGGTTTGGGCTGTGGGTAAGTGGGAACAAAATCCCTCAGGCAAGGAGCTCTGCTTAACCACAAAATGTGTGCCCTGTTGTCATGACCCTCGGGTTGCCCCCAAAGATGGGCAGAAAGAGCCAGATCCAGGGGGCGGTTACAATGGCAATTCTGCCATAGTACCCTCCCTACCCTTGTTGAGGCTGCAACCCACCCCTTGTGCCCATCTTTTCTCTGTCCTGCTTTCTGCCTGTCTCTTCCCCCATTAGATTATAAACTCCTTGGTGACAGGGAACTGGTGTCTTGCTCCTGTTTTCCTCTCCCAAGTCATCAGTTCAGTGCTCTGCATTCAGTAGTTGTCTAGTAAATACCAGTCATTTATTCATTCATTCAATGGTATTTATTGAGCACTTACTGTGTGCAGAGCACTGTACTAAGCGCTTAGGAAGTACAAGTCAGGAACATATAGAGACGGTTCCTACCCAACAACGGGCTCACAGTCTAGAAGGGGGAGACAGACAACAAAACAAAACATGTAGACAGATTTACTGGTTGATGCATTGGAATCTCGAGTAAATATATGGAGGTTGTCCCTTGGGACAAGCCAGGAAGGAAGGAAGGGAGGGAGAGCCTTCACCAATCAATCAATCAATCAATCAGTGGTATTTATGCAGAGCACTGTACTAAGCACTTGGAAGAAAGCGTAATAATATTGTTATTATTATTGAAAGTTCATTAGGCCAAGAGACAGGGAGCTGGTTTTGGGGGAGTCCTGTGATGGAGAGCCCTGGGTGATTTCTTGTTCCTGCCCCCTTTCTGTTTCCCTCGGGGGTTCCCAGGAACAGGATGGTGCAGGATGTGAAGGAAGTGATCCTGAACACCTCCAGGATAAAGGCAAGAAATGACCACCCGAGAGTCGGGTCTGCAGTCTCTGCCATCCACCGAACCTGCCAGATGGAGATGGGAGGAAGGGGTTGGTCTGCCCAGGGGAATCAGAGCACAGGACCTCTGCATGTCTGAGACCATCGAGCAGACCCAGCTCCTCCGGGATCTCCTGGGTCTGGGAATGTGTCACCAGGTACACGAGGCTCCAGGAAATGGCAGGGGTGACAGGGTCAAACCCTAGGTGAAAGAGAGTAGCAGAGAGCAGATGGGAAATCAGATCAAGGATGCTCACACTTTGGGCACGTCCAGTGGCATGGAGATAATAATAATGATGGTATTTGTTAAGTGCTTACTATGTGTAAAACACTGTTCTAAGCGCTGGGGAGGTTTCAAGGTGATCAGGTTGTCCCACGGGGGGCTCACAGTTTTAATCCCCATTTCACAGATGAGGTAACTGAGGCCCAGGGAAGTTAAGTGACTTGCCCAAAGTCACACAGCTGACAGTTGGCAGAGCTGGGATTTGAACTTATCTGACTCCCAAGCCAGTGATCTGTCCACTGAGCCATGCTGCTTCATAGGCCCGGGATAGGCCCATAGCTAAGAGCAAGGTTCATGGACTGGGAATTTTCAGCTCTGGGCTCAGGCTCCCAGGTCTGTGGAGATTTCATTATTCCCACTAGTCAGGAACAAGATTAGTGTTCAGTGTGTGGCTTTCGGCATCCTCTTCCTCTAGAATCAGGGGAGCCAGTACCGTGAGTTCATTCTGGCAGCTTTCAGATGGAGCCGGGGGCTTCTAGAGGCCAGAGAGGAGTCCCCAGAGGAAGCGACAGGTTGGGGGAAGAAGGAAAGTTGTTTCTCACCAGTGGCAAAGAGGTCATGGACAAGATTGACGGGGCATTTGGACTCTACCGTTGCTTCCCGTCTTCTCCTCACTCTGCTTAATCAGGGCACCAGTGATGTCCTGGATGTTGTTCTGAAAAAGGGAGGGGCAGAGACATAACCAGTGGGATGCCCCCTCCCTCCTGAATGCGGGAACAGCCTTCATCAAAATCATCAAAGACAGACTCCCTCGAAGTCATTGGCAATAGACAACTTAATGGACCAGTAAGGAAGAGAAACGGAGTGCTGGCTGGAACCATCCAGAGTCTCTAGTTCACATTCCGGATCAAACTGGTTCAGACCCCCCCGACCCCCCACCCCTCCCCGTGGGGGACAAAATCGATGAACTTCTGCCTTTTGGAACAAAAACCTCAGTTGTGTGACCGGTGTTAGAAGAAATAAATCAATCCAGAACTCGGGTCAGTTACTGGAGAGCAAGTGGGAGTCTTCTCCAATTAATCACTCCATCAATTAATAGTATTTATCCAGTACTTATTCTGGGTGGAGAACTGTGCTCAATGCTTGGGAAAGTACAATAGAATAAGTAGTCCTGATCCCTGCCCTCAAGGAGTTTACGTTCTAATGGGGGGGGGAGGGGAGACAGACACTCAAACACATTAAAGATAGAGAGAATAGAGATATGGACATAAGTGCTGTGGGGTGAGATGAGTAGGAGGTAGTGTGTGTACCTCCGTGCTTAAAGGGTCCGTGGACTCTACTATATAGGTGAGGTAACAGGGAGGGAAATGGAGTGGGGAGATGAGGCTTCCTGGAGGAGGTGTGATTGTCACTACACTCTAGTTGCAACACAACACAACTCAACATCCATCTTTAGCGCTCGCCTCAGCAATCAAGGAATATTTTTATTCTTGTGCATATTTATCTATCCCATCAATTATTTATCCAATGATTTCATCTTGTATTTGTACTAATTCCTGCTATATCCCAGGTCTTCATTCTCCTTTCACCATGCTAAGCTACTTGAGATCAGGAAATATATATTTTGCTTCTTTCAAATTCTACCAAGCACTCTGTATAGTTCCCCTTGCTACTGCTTGATCGATTGGGTCATGAAAACAGTAGGAGAGGCACTGATAATGCTCAATTAATGTGAGCCAACTGCATGCGGTTTAGATAATAATAATAATAATAATAGTAATGATGATGATATTTGTTAAGCACTCTGTGACAAGCACTGTTCTAAGCTCTGGGGTAGATACAAGGTAATCAGGTTGTCCCACGTGGAGCTCACAGTCTTGATCCCCATTTTACAGATGATGGAACTGAGGCACAGAGAAGTGAAGTGAGTTGCCCAAGGTCACACAGCAGACAAGTGGCAGAGTTAGATTGGAACTCAGGACCTCTGACTCCCAAGCCCTGGCTCTTTCCTCTAAGCCACGCTAGTTCAATCAACCAATGGTGTTTATTGAGCACTTACTGTGTGCCGACCATGTACTTGGGAGCTCTTGGGAGAGAGAGTTGGTTCCCTGCCCACAAGGAGCTTTCAGTTTAGAGGGTAAAAGCCCTTCAAGGAGTGTTGTGAGATTCAATTTGGAATTTCAGTATGGAAACCTACCTGATTCCTAATCAGAGAGATAGGATTTCTGAGGCAGGGGACAAGGCAGGGTTAAGGTCAGGGGCATAGTGCTCTATAGCAAAGGCTGTTGTGAATAATAATTATGGTATTTGTTAAGCGCTTACTATGTACCAAGCACAGTTCTAAGTGCCATGAAAACAGAGAAGGGAGAGGGGTCAGGAAATCAACATCTCCTAATAGTTCTGAAGAGCCTAGGCAGGCAGTGTGGTGGTGTCAGTGGTGGAAAGTAAGCTCGTTATGGTCAGGGAATGTGTCTTTTTATTGTTACATTGTACTCTCCCAAGTGCTTAGTACAGTACTTCACACACAGTAAGCTCTCTATAAATATGATTGAATGAATGAATGAATGAATGGAACGATGATCGATCTTTGGCTTGTGCTGCCTTCTCCTCCCCCTTCCAGTTTAACGGTTCTGTTGGTGGCCCTGAACTGATGACCAGATGAGTCAGAGAGCAGAGGCAATTCCTGGCTTCTGTGTTTACCTGATCAAATTCCTTGTAGTGCTCTTGGACCAACTTCTTCGGAATTTTTAATAAACTCTTCCGTGTGGCTTAGAGGATAGAGCATGAGCCTGGGAATCAAAAGGACCTAGGTTCTAATCCTGGTTCCTCCACTTGACTGCTGAGTGACCTTGGGCAAATCACTTCACTTCTCTATGCCTCAGTTACCTCATCTGGAAAATGGGGATTAAGACTGTGAGCCCCATGTGGGACAGGGACTGTGTCCAACCCAATTACCTTGTATCTACTCTGCCATCTTAGTACAGTGCCTGGCACATAGAAGCACCTAACAAATATCATGATTACCATTATTATTATTATTATCATGGTAGCCCTTGAACTTCTGCAGTGTGGAGTTGGGGAGGGAGCGGAATATGGGGACAAAATCAATGAGGTTTCCAGGGAAGCCATTTCCACAAAATTATGACTTTTGAGAATGATGCTGAGCAGATCATCATTGTCACTGCCAGTGGTTGTGCCAAAGCACATGGTGTAGATGAAGATGATGGTGACCATGGAGATCACCATGTGCCTCTAGGGATAAAATCACTCAATCAATCAATCAATTAATCATATTTATTGAGCACTTACCTTGTGCAAAGCACTGTACTAAGTGCTTGGGAGAGTACAACGCAACAATATAACAGACACATTCCCTGCCCACAGTGAGCTTACAGTCTAGAGGGAGAGACAGCCATTAATATAAGTAAATAAATTATGGATATGTGCATAAATTCTATGGGGCTGGGCAGGGGAGGGTGCGGGGGTAAATAAAGGGAGTAAGTCAAGGTGGCTCAAAATGGAGTGGGAAAGAGGAAATGAAGGCTTAGTCATAGAGAAGCAGTGTGGCTCAGTGGAAAGAGCCCGGGCTTTGGAGTTGGAGGTTGTGGGTTCAAATCCCAGCTCCCCCAATTGTCAGCTGTGTGACTTTGGGCAAGTCACTTAGCTTCTCTGTGCCTCAGTTCCCTCATCTGTAAAATGGGGATTAAGACTGTGAGCCCCATGTGGGACAGCCTGATCACCCTGTATCCCCCCCAGTGCTTAGAACAGTGCTTGGCACATAGTAAGTGCTTAACAAATACCATTATTATTATTATTATTATTATATAAGCCCTCTTGGAGGAGATGTGCCTTCTGTAAAGGCTTTGAAGGTGGGGAAAGAAATTGTCGGATATGAAAAGGGAGGGCGTTCCAGGACTGAGGCAGGACGTGGGTGAGAGGCTGGTGGTGAGATAGATGAGATTGAAGTACAGTGAGTAGGATGGCATTAGAGGGGTGAGGAGCGTGAGCCAATCAATAGGTGAGAACCTGTGGACAATTAGGAGAAGATGGATGGCCGTCCTCTGGCTGATTTGCACCCTGGGGCTAGGGGCGTTAGGACCACCATCTACACCTGATGAGTAATCAAAGAAGGTGGCTGCACCTCCTCCTGGTATTGGCCACCCCCCCCCCCATGACTAATCACACCACCACAACCACATATGCTCCCTGGAGGCTGAGGCTTCCCTATTGCCCTCCTCTTCCTCTCTGGAATTGCCACAGTCCCGGAAGAGGGGGTGGTGATGGGAAACCTCAGGGCCAATGTGGAGAGGCAGAGTGGGGTCAGGGGGAGTCTGGGTGAAGACAGAGGGGTGGAAGGGTGGAGGATCTGGCTCCCTGACTACCATCACTTTTTAGACTTTGAAATAATCAGTGGTATTCATTAAGTACTTACTATGTGCAGAGCACTGAACTAAGCACTTGGGAAGCAGAGCAGCCTAGTGACTAGAGCACAGGCATGGGATTCAGAAGGACCTGATTTTCTATTCATTCATTCATTCAATTGTATTTATTGAGCACTTACTGTGTGCAGAGCACTGTACTAAGCGCTTGAGAGTACAAGTCAGCAACACATAGAAACGGTTCCTACCCAACAACGGGCTCTACTCCAGTTCTACCACTTATCTGCTGTTGATCTTGGGCAAGTTACTTAACTTCTCTGGGTCTCAGTTACCTCATCTGTAAAATGGGCTGTCCAGGAAACAGCATGGGCCTAGGAGTCAGATCATCTGGGTTCTAATTCCAGCTCTGACACATGTCTCCTGTGTGATCTTGGACAAGTCGCTTCACTTCTAGGTGCCTCAGTTTATTCAACTGTAAAATGGGGGTTAAGACTGAGTCCCATGTGGGACAGGGACTGCATCCAATCAAATTATCTAGAAAAGCAGCCTTGCCTGATGGATAGAGCACTGGCCAGGGAGTCAGAAGGACCTGGGTTCTAATCCCGGCTCTGCCACTTCCCTACTGTGTGACCCTGGGTAAGTCACTTAATTTCTTTGGGCCTCAGTTACCTCATCTGCAAAATGAGGATTAAGACTGTGAGCCCCATGTGGGACAGGGACTTTATCCAACCTGATTTGTTTGCATCTACTCCAGCGCTTAGTACAGTGCCTAGCACACAGTGAGTCCTTAACAAATACCACAATTATTATTAATTTTTAATTATTATTGGATGAGTACCATGCAACAATGTTGGTAGATATTTTCCCTCCCCGATATCCCTGTGGGGCCCACGTGGCTGGCACTGCTATCCCACCTAAATGCCGCCCAACACCTGATGATTCCTTACGTTGGTGATGCCCTGCCCTGTTGGGAAACCAGTTTGCCAGGGGAGGAGGAGGACAGTGGGAGAAAGGGAATCTGGCCTGGCTCTGGCAGCCAAGGCTTAATGGGATGACCACATGGCTGGGAGTAAGGAGACCTGGTTTCTAATCCAGGCTCCACCACTTGCTTTCTCTGTGACTTTGAGCAAGTCACTTCTGTTCTCTGAGCCTCAGTTTCCTTATCGGTAACATGGGGATGAAACACTTATTCTCCCTCCCACTTAGAGTATAAGCCCCGTGTGGGAAAGCTAAACTAGGAGGAAGATGGATATCCCCGATAGAGATGTCACTGAAACTTCCCTTCTGGAGAGAATGAACATTGAGCTGGGAGAGTTGAGAATCCAGAGAGGTATTTTATTGGGACAATTGTTAGGGGAGGGGAGGATAAGGAAGCCTGAGAGAAGAACAGTGGTGGGAAGCAGGATGGCCTAGTGGTAAAAACACAGGCTTGGGAGTCAGAGGATGTGGGTTCTAATCCCCACCCTGTCACTTTTCTGCTGGGTGACCTTGGGTAAGTCACTTCACTCTCTAGGCCTCAGTTACCTCATCTGTAAAATGGGGATTAAGACTGTAAGCCCCATGTGGGACAGGGACTGTGTCCAAACTGATTACCTTGTATCTACCCCAGCATTTAGAACAGTGCTTGGTACATAGTAAGTGCTTAAATACCATAGTTATTGTTATTATAATTAGTATTATTATTAATTGCTTACTCTTCACCAAGCACTATGCTACACCATGGGGTAGGTACAAGATCATCACATCAGGCCCAGTCCCTTCTCTACATGTGGCTCACAGCCCAAGAGGGAAGGAGAAAGTGATAGGAATTGTAAAAGAGATGAGAAGACGGGGCTGGAAACACCCCTACAGAAGAGTCACTGAAACCTGTGTCCTGGAGCGAATGAATGTAGAGATGGAAGAGTTGAGAACACAGAAGGGCATTTTTCATTTTACTGATGAGGAAACTGAGGCACAGAGAGGTAAAAAGACTTGCCCAAGGTCACACATCTGGCATGTGGTGGAGCCAGGACTAGAACCCAAATAACTGCTAGCGTCTCTCCCTCCTCTCCTTTACTTCTTCTCCTCCTAGCATACTCAGCCCTGCCCACGAGAAAGAGATTAAGGCTTGCAGAGATCAAGCCAAACACAGTGGTATGGTTTGATGGTGATTCTTAAGAGACTTTGTCTGTCTTCCTGTCTGTCTCTCTGCCTGCTTCTCTGTCTGTCTGTCTCTCACCAAGGGCCCTCCTTCCTCCAGGCCAAGCCCAGCCAAAGGAACTCTGCAGAGAAGGACAGAAACCCATCCATACAGCAATTCTTGAACAACCAGGATCCTGGAAGCTTCAGGGCTGTGGGGTTGAAGGAAGGGTGATGCAGAACAGAGAGGGAGTAGGGGAAATGGGGGCTTAGTTGGAGAAGACTTCTTGGAGGAGATGGGATTTTAATAAGGCTTTTACGGTGGGGCGATACGTTCGATGTGCTATCTACCCCAGCGCTCAGTACTGTGCTTGACAGGAAACACATCTACCAACTCTGTTGTACTCTCCCAATCCCTTGGCTTAGTGGATAGAGCACAGGCCTGAGAGTCAGAAGGACCTGGGTTCTAATCCCAGCCCCACCACATGTCTGCTGTGTGACCCTGGATAAGTTACTTCTGTGGGCCTCATCTGTAAAATGGGGATAATAATAAGAATAATGACATTTATTAAGCGCTTACTATGTGCAAAGCACTGTTCTAAGTGCTGGAGAGGTTACAAGGTGATCAGGTTGTCCCACAGGGGGCTCATAGTCTTCATCCCCATTTTACAGGTGAGGTAACTTAGGCACAGAGAATAATAATAATAATGATGGCATTTGTTAAACACTTACTATGTGCAAAGCACTGTTCTAAGCATGGGGGGGGATACAAGTTGATCAGGTTGTCCCTCGTTGGGCTCACAGTCATAATCCTCATTTTACAGATGAGGTCACTGAGGCTCAGAGAAGTTAAGTGACTTGCACAGCAGACATGTGGCAGGGCTGGGATTCGAACCCACGACCTCTGACACTAAAGCCCATGCTCTTTCCACTGATCCATGCTGCTTCTGTGAAGTGAAGTGATTAGAGTATGAGCCCCATGGGGGACAGGGACTGTGTCCAAACCGATTAACTTATATCTTCCCCAAAGCTTAGAACAGTGCTTGGCACATAGTAAATGCCTAACAATTACCATCATCATCATCATCATGTGAAAGGGGAGGGAGTTCCAGGCCAGAGGCAGGATGTGGACTAGGGGTCATCCACTATATAGACAAGATCGAGGTATGGTAAACAGGGCGGAGTTAGAGGAGCTTGGTTGTAATAGGAAATCAGCAAGGGAAGGTAGAAGGAGGCAAGGTGATTGAGTGCTTTAAAGTAACAGGTAAGGAGTTCCTGCTTGATGTGGACGTGCATGGACAACCCCTGGAGGTTCTTGAGTCATGGGGAAATAGGGACTCAATTTTTTTTAGAAGAATGTATGGACTGGAGTGGGGAGAGAGAGAGGTCTGCAAGGAGGCCAATGTAGTAGTCAAGGGGGAATAGGTTGAATTCTTGGCTCAGCACAGTGGCAGCTTGGATGGAGAGGAAAGTGGTGGATTTTAGCGATGTTGAGAAGGTAGAACCAACAGATGACAGATCTGGTGACAGACTTGGTGACAGATTTGGGCAAGTCACTTAACTTCTCTGTGCCTCAGCAGCCTCCTCTGTAAAATGGGGATTAAGACTGTGAGCCCCATGTGGGACAACCTGATCACCTTGTAACCTCCCCAGTGCTTAGAACAGTGCTTTGCACATAGGAAGCACATATTCATTCATTCAATCGTATTTATTGAGCACTTACCATGTGCAGAGCACTGTACTAAGTGCTTGGGAAGTACAAGTTGGCAACATATAATAAATTCCATCATCATTATTGTTATTATTATTATTATCATTATATGTGGAGAAGCAGCATGGCTCAGTGGAAAGAGCACAGGCTTTGGAGTCAGAGGTCATGGGTTCAAATCCTGGCTCTGCCAACTGTCAGTTGTGTGACTTTGGGCAAGTCACTTCACTTCTCTCAGCCTCAGTTACCTCATCTTTAAAATGAGGATTAAAACTGTGAGCCCCCCGTGGGACAATCTGATCACCTTGTAACCTCCCCAGTGCTTAGAACAGTGCTTTGCACATAGTAAGTGCTTAACAAATACCATCATTATTATTATTATATGTGGGTTGAATGAGAAAGATGATTTGAGGTTACCACCAAGGTATGGGCTTGTGAGACAGGGAGGAGGGTGGTGTCTTCGGTGATAGAAAAGTCACGGGGAGGACAGTGTTTGGATGGGAAGGTGAGGAGTTCTGTTCTGGACATGCTAAGTTTAAGGCATCAGAGGGAGGTCCACGTAGAGATGTCCTGAAGTCAGGAGGAAATATGAAACCGCAAAGAAGGAGAAAAATCAGGACTGGAGATGTAGATTTGGGAATCATCTGCACAGAGGTGGTAGTTGAAGCCTTGGGAGCGAATGAGTTCTCCAAGGGAGTGGGTGTAGATGGAGAATCAGTCAATTAATCAATGGTATTTATTGAGCACTTACTATGTGCAGAGCACTGTACTAAGCTCTTGGGAGGGTACAACAAAATTAGCAGATTCGTTCCCTGCTCATAAAAGCTAACAGTCTAGAGGGGGGACAGATGTTAATATTTATAAATATTCAAGTTAGTAGATACAAGTTACAATAGACACAAGTTAATCAGGTTGAACAAGGTTCCTGACCCACCTGGGGCCCACAGTCTAAGGTGGAGGGAGAACAGGTATTGAATTCCCATTTTATGGATGAGGAAACTGAGGCCCAGAGAAGTGAAGTGACTTGCCCAAGGTTACACGCAGACAAATGGCAGAGCCAGTATTAGAACCTAAATCCTTCCCTTTCCATAAACACCAGACCACCATTCACTTCACCTTCAAATCATTGTTGTCTCAAATCTCCTCCAAGAGGCCTTCCCCAATTAAGCCCTCCTTTCCTCACCTCACTCTCCCTTCTGCGTCATTTTTGCACTTCGATCTGTAACCTTTGGATACCTGATATTCACCCCACCCTCAGCCCCACAGCACTTATGTACATATCTTTATATTATATATTATAAATGACTTATTTACTCATATTAGTGTCTATCTCCCCCTCTAGGCTATAAGTTCGCTATGGGCAGGGAGCTTTTCTCCTAATTCTGTTGTGTTGTGCTCTCCTGGGTGCTTAGTACAGTGCTCTGCACATAGTAAGTGCTCAATAAATAAAACCGTTGTTGGGTAAAGGATTGTCTCTATCTGTTACCGAATTGTACTTTCCAAGTGTTTAGTACAGTGCTCTGCACACAGTAAGTGCTCAATAAATACGATTGAATGAATAAATGTGATTGATTGATTGAGGTTCTCTGACTCCCAGCCCCGTGTTCTTTCCACCAGGCTATGCTGCTTCTCACGTTGGTGCTACTCCTCCCCACCAACACTGACCCTTCCACCAAAATAATAATAATAATAATAAAAGTATGCCATGTGCTAAGCAATAATAATGATGGCATTTGTTAAGCGCTTACTATATGCCAAGCACTAAGTGCTGGGATAGATCCCCATTTTACAGATGAGGTAACTGAGGCACAGAGAAGTTAAATGACTTGTCCAAAGTCACACAGCTGACAAGTGGCAGAGCCGGGATAAGAACTCACAACCTCTGACTCCCAAGCCCGTGCTCTTTCCACTAAGCTACGCTGCTTCTCTAAGTACCACGGTATATAAGAACTTTGAGATAAAACACAATCCTTGCCCCACATGGTACTCCCAATCTCTCATCTCCATTTTGTAGACGAGGAAACTGAGGCCCACCACAATAGACCAGTGGTGGTAGAGCAGACAGAAGGTTTGGTTTAAAGTACATCTCCATTTACTTCCCTGACCCTTGAGGGAGAAACTAAATCTACTAATGAGTAATGAAATAACCAAGTGGGAGAAGAGGGAAGAAGAGAAAAGAGTTTGCTAGTGAAAAAGGAGAGGAGGAGGAGAGGGAAGAAGGGAAGAGGGAGAAGCGAAGCAGCATGGTCCAGTGGGAAGGACACCTGCCTGGGAGTCAGAGGATCTGGGTTCTAAATTTGGCTCCACTGTTTGCCTGCTGCGTGATCTTGGGAAAATCATTTCACTTCCCTGTTCCTCTGTTACCTCATCTGTAAAATGGGGATTAAGACTTTGAGCCCTACGTGGGACAGGGATTGTGTTCAATCTAATTATCTTGTATCTATCCCAGTGTCACACTACCAGAACAATTGCAGATGGAGGTGGAGCGTTCTGGCAGAGATGCGTCAGTGGAGTCGCAATGGGTCGGAGACGACTTGGCATGACAAGACAATCCCGATGCTAAGTACAGTGCTTGGAACCTAGTAAGTGCCTGACAAATACTATAAAAAAAAAGAAAGAGGTGAAAGATAAAGACAACAAGGAAAAGAAGCAAAGGAGATTGGATTTTCCATGTACTGGTTTACGAAGATTTGAGAAAGTACTTGACAGAAAAGATTTCTACATATTGGAAAGATGAACAGGAAGGGCAGACTTCATCAACAATGGGCAGGAAGTCCAGAGAGAAGAAGAAGGGTCTTGTGGAAACAGCCCTGGCCTGGGAATCAGAGGACCTGGGTTCTAATCCCTGCTCTGTCACTGGTCTGCTCTGGGACCCTGAGCAAGTCAAAACTTCTCTGGGCCTCAGTTCACTCATCGGCAAAATGGGGATTCAATACCTGTTCTCCCTCCTACTTAGACTGTCAGCCCCTAATGGGACCTGATTATCTTACATCTACCCCAGTGCTTGGCACATAGTAAGCTCTTACCAAATATCATCATTAGTGTTATTATTACTCTAGAGTCTCTCAGTTGGCTCTGTTGAGAAGCAGCGTGGCTT
The DNA here is from genome assembly GCF_015852505.1 of Tachyglossus aculeatus. Lineage (NCBI taxonomy): Eukaryota > Metazoa > Chordata > Mammalia > Monotremata > Tachyglossidae > Tachyglossus > Tachyglossus aculeatus. Next base: position 15,688,725 of record NC_052091.1, read on the forward strand.
AGTGGAAAGAGCAGGGAATTGGGACTCAGAGGTCATAGGTTCGAATCGCAGCTCTACCACTTGTCAGCTGTGTCACTTTGGGCAAGTCACTTCCCTTCTCTGGGCTTCAGTTACCTCATCTGTAAAATGGGGAGTGACTGTGAGCCCCATGTGGAACAACCTGATTACCTTGTATCTACCCCAGTGCTTAGAACAGTGCTTGGCACATAGTAAGTGCTTAACAAATGCCATCATTATTGTTATTACCCTTTGATCCAACCCCACCACTCCATCATCCCCTCACCAAGACTTTGACAGTGGCACCTGGCTTCTTCTTCTCGCCTTAGAGGCCTGGGAGGGCCCGGATTGCACATTCTTGGATATTTGGTCCACATTATAGGGGAAGAATTGGCAGGATTCAGAGCCCGTGGGAGGTGAAAGACAGAGAGGACGCCAAGGTTCCCTGAGAGGCAGGAGATACGAGGAGTTTACTCTGGAGCCGGACAAACGGCTGGAAGCACGAACAACCTGGGGGCATGGCCCGAGGCAGAGGGCTCAAGGTCGAGAGCCACCTGGCATAAACGGAAGGGGAGAACAAGGAGCCCGTTTGGGTGCTGTGTCCAGGACTGGAGGTTGAAGGACCTTAGCCCGGGGTCAGAGCAAGCAATTGGGGGTTAAAGATTGCCCAGGTTCGCGTGAGAAGCGGTTTGGCTGGGATCCCCTGCATGCGGCGTGTCTGGAGATCAATGGAGGGAGACAGCAGGGCAGGGCTCAGAGCCAGTGGGCCTGGAGACAGTGGAACTGAGGCTACGCAAGGCCCCAGAGGGGGCTCTGAAATCAGGCTACCTGGGCAGAGGAGGGGGTACGATGGCGGGTGGGAGGTGTTGGGGGGAAGCGCAGTTTGGCCCCAATCTGTTGTGCTCCTTTGAAGCGTGGCTGATTTGCACCCCTTATTCTAGAATGCCCGAGTCCTCCCCACAATCCGCTCAACCTTGCTCCACGGTGCTTGGTACTCCACGGCAGGGGACCGGGAGAGACGGCTGGAACCCTTGCTGAGCGACCCGGGCAAATCCCTTTCCCATTGCGTGCCTCAGCTTCCCCATCTATAAAATGGGGACAACAGTGTGGGCCCCTCCCGGGCCGCTCCCAGCACTTGATGGCGAGGAATTGTCGGAGAGGACGGGAACATTTGTGGCAACGCTCCTCCAGGGAGGACAAGGCGGAGGATGGTGGCAGAATGGGGTAGGAAGGGGTGACCCCTTCCCACTCTACAGAGGGGTGTGAGTCTCCACTGCAGACAGTCACCCCCAGCTGTGAGGGAGGGGGCTCTGCCTATGGCATAGTGAGTGGTTGTGTGGGGGGATCCTGCCATGAATCACCTCCCCAGAAGGACTTGCTTACCTGGCTAGGATCCAGGAATAGTAACTCCCACTGCCCAGACCAGGACAATCTGTCCATATATGCAGCAGTGGCCCTGGCAATAGCATCATCTCAGAAAGGCTGCCTTCATGGGAGGGCCCTGGGGTGAGAGATCAGTGGAGATTAATGATAATAATCATAATAACAATAATAATAACTATGGTATTTTTAAGTGATTACTATGTGACAGGCACTGTGCTAAGTGCGGGGGTAGATTCAATATAATCAGGCCAGACAGTCTCCATCCCACACGGGGTTTACAGTCTTAGGGGGAGGGGGGAAAAGATGTTTTTAATCCCCATTTTACAGGTGAGGAAACAGGCACAGTGAAATGACGTGACTTATCCAAGGTCACACAGCAGGTAAACAGCAGAGCTGGGATTGCAATCAGATAAAAATAATGGTATTTGTTAAGCGCCTACTGTGTGTGCCAAGCACTGTTCTAAGCTCTGGGATAGATCCAAGATTATCAGGTTGTCCCACGTGGGACTCACAGTCTTAACCCCCATTTTACAGATGAGGTCACTGAGGCACAGAGAAGTTAAGTGACTTGCCCAAAGTCACACAGCTGACAAGTGTCTGAGCTAGGATTAGAACCCATGACCTCTGACTCCCAAGCCCAGGCTCTTTCCACTAAGCCACTCTGCTTCTCTGATTCCCCCTGGGCACTTTCCACTAGACCATGCTGTTCCTCATCCGCGGGCGTGTCTGGCATGAAAGCAAGGCTTTATCCAAGAGGATAAAGCCATCTCCAGCTGGTCCTCATTTGTCTGAAGGCCAGTGAAGCCTTCAGACAAGCAGCATGACCAAGTGGAAAGAGCAAGGGTTTGGGAGTCAGAGGACCTGGGTTCTAATCCTGCCTCTGCCATTTGTCTGCTGTGGGACCTCGGTCAAGTCATTTCACTTCTCTTGGATTCAGCTAAAAAATGGGTATTGAATACTCTCCCTCCTACTTGGACTGGTAGTTCTATGTGGGACAGGGATCATGTCCAACCTGATTAACTTGTATCTATTCCAGTGCTTAGATCAATGCTCATTACATAGTAAGTACTTAAAAAGTACCATAATCATAATTGTCATCAAGGCCAGTCAGGGGAAGAGTCAAACAAAACTGTCTTCCTAATATTGGGAGTTTCTGCTTACTTGCTTCTCCCAATTCTAAACTTTTCAACCCAATACTACTGGTGGTATATGATTAGCATATACCTCTAGACTGTGAGCTTGCTGTGGGCAGGGAATGTGTTTACCAACTCTGTTGTACTCTCCTAAGCGCTTAATACAGTGCTCTGCACACAGTAAATGTTCAATAAATATGATTGATGCCTCAATCAAAACCCTAATAGTAAAAAAATGATAATAATTGTAATGTTTATGATATTTGCTAAGCATTTACTATGTACCAGGCACTGTACTAAACCCTGGAGTAGAGAGAAGATAATCAGGATGGACACCGTGCCTGTTCTAATAGGGCTCACAACCTTGATCTCTACTTCATAGATGAGGGATCTGAGACTCAGAGAGGTGAAGTGACTTGTCCACGGTCATACAGCAGACAAGTGGCGGAGGCAACATTAGAACCCAGGGCCTCTGATTTCCAGGCCAGTACTCTTTTCACTAGTTCAACTGCTTATAGTGGTATCTTAAATCGTTATTGTATGCTAAGCACTGGGCTTGGGATAGGTGCAATCATTTCTGTAGATAAACCACTGTAGAATTTGCTTTTCTAAGGAGAGTGTGGATAACCTCTTGACTTGTTTGCTAACAGGGTTGTAGCTGTAAAAAGCTCCTTTATTGCTGTTTCAGTTCTCAGTTCTGGTGGAGCCTCTCAGCCAAGAGGAAGATGGCAAAAGACAAGATGAGACTGTGTGCTGTGCCCTTTGTTGGGTAGGGACCGTCTCTATTTGTTGCCAGTTTGTATTTCCCAAGTGCTTAGTACAGTGCTCCTCACACAGTAAGCGCTCAATAAATACGATTGAATGAATGAATGAATGTGAATGGCACTGTACGGTGAAGCAATGTGACCCAGTGAAAAGAACACGGGATTGGGAGTCAGGAGGCCTGGATTCTAATTCTGACTCCGACGCTTTCCTGCTATGTGATCTGGGGCAAGTTGCTTCACTTCCAGAGAAGAAGGGTGGCCTGATGGAAAGAAAGAGCACGGGCCTGGGAGTCAGAAGATCTGGGTTCTAATCCTGCCTCTGCCCTCCGTGTGACCCAGGGCAAATCGCTTAGCTTCTCTGGGCCTCGGTTCCCTCTTCTGCAAAATGGGGATTCAATATCTATTCTCCTTCCTACTTAGACTGGGAGCCCCATGTGGGACCTGATTATCTTGTATCTACCCAGTGCTTAGTACAGTGCTTGACACATAGACGAGCTTAACAAATACCACAATTGATATCATTCTTTGTGCCTCAGTTTCCTCACCTCTAAAATTGGGATTTAATACTGTTCTCCTTCCCCCTTAAACTTTGAGCCCACTGTCAGGCAGGGACTGTGTCCGATCTGTAGTGTGTCAATTGCAGTGCTTGGCACATAGTAAAGGCTTAACAAATGCCATGAGGCTAAAGAGCCAATCCTACCCTCTAAAGATCTACACTCACTCCCTTGGTGACCTCATTCGCTCCCACGGCTTCAACTATCATCTCTACGCTGATGACACCCAAATCTACATCTCTGTCCCTGCTCTCTCTCCCTCCCTCCAGGCTCGCATCTCCTCCTGCTTTCAGGACATCTCCATCTGGATGTCTGCCCACCACCTAAAACTCAACATGTCCAAGACTGAACTCCTTGTCTTCCCTCCCAAACCCTGCCCTCTCCCTGACTTTCCCATCACTGTTGACGGCACTACCATCCTTCCCGTCTCACAAGCCCGCAACCTTGGTGTCATCCTCGACTCCGCTCTCTCGTTCACCCCTCACATCCAAGCCGTCACCAAAACCTGCCGGTCTCAGCTCCACAACATTGCCAAGATCCGCCCTTTCCTCTCCATCCAAACCGCTACCCTGCTCGTTCAAGCTCTCATCCTATCCCGTCTGGATTACTGTATCAGCCTCCTCTCCGCTCTCCCATCCCCCTGTCTCTCTCCACTTCAATCCATACTTCACGCCGCTGCCCGGATTGTCTTTGTCCAGAAACGCTCTGGGCATGTTACTCCCCTCCTCAAAAATCTCCAGTGGCTACCAATCAACCTACGCATTAGGCAGAAACTCCTCACCCTCGGCTTCAAGGCTGTCCATCACCTTGCCCCCTCCTACCTCACCTCCTTTCACTCCTACAGCCCAGCCTGCACCCTCTGCTCCTATGCCGTTAATCTCCTCACCGTGCCTCGTTCTCGCCTGTCCCGCCGTCGACCCCCTGCCCACATCATTCCCTCTCTTCTCCCACTCCCTTCTGTGTCGATCTGACTTACTCCCTTTATTTGACCTCCTTCCTAGCCCCATAGCACTTATGTACATATCAGTAATTGTATTTATATTAATGTCTATCTCCCCCTGTAGACTGTAAGCTGAGTAGGCAGGGATTGTGTATGTAATATTGTTATATTGTTCTCTCCCAAGCACTTAGTACAATGCTCTGCCCACAGCAAACTGTCAGTGGGCACCACTTGATTGGTTATCTGACGAGGAATCTGAGAGCCACAGAGGTCATGGCTGGGAGATGTCTGGCCTTGGTGACTTGTTCAAGTCACTTCACTTCTCTGGGCCTCAGTTACCTCATCTGTAAAATGGGAATTAGGACTGTGAACCCCACATGGGACAAGCTGATTACCTTGTATCACCCAAGTGTTTAGAACAGTGCTTGGCACATAGTAAGCGCTTAACAAATACCATCATTTTTATTATTGCTGTTATTACTTTCTTAGAACGTACTTATACTGTGAGCCCCATGAGGGACAGGGGCTGTGTCTGAACTAATTACCTTCAGTCAACCCCAGCTTTTAGACGAGTGGTTGACATAGGCTCTCCATCAGGCTGTCCATCACCTCGCCCCCTCCTACCTCACCTCCCTTCTCTCCTTCTACAGCCCAGCCCACACCCTCTGCTCCTCTGCCGCTGATCTCCTCACTGCCCCTGTTCTCGCCTGTCCCGCCATCGACCCCCGGCCCACAACCTCCCCCTGGCCTGGAATGCCCTCCCTCCACACATCCACCAAGCTAGCTCTCTTCCTCCCTTCAAGGCCCTACTGAGAGCTCACCTGCTCCAGGAGGCCTTCCCAGACTGAGCCCCTTCCTTCCTCTCCCCCTCCTCCCCCCTCAATCCCCCCCACCTTACCTCCTTCCCTTCCCCACAGCACCTGTATATATGTATATATGTTTGTACGTATTTATTTCCCTATTTATTTATTTTACTTGTACATATTTATTCTATTTATTTTATTTTGTTAATATGTTTTGTTCTCTGTCTCCCCCTTCTAGACTGTAAGCCCACTGTTGGGTAGGGACCGTCTCTATATGTTGCCAACTTGTACTTCCCAAGCGCTTAGTACAGTGCTCTGCACACAGTAAGAGCTCAATAAATACAACTGAATATAGCAAGCGCTTAACAAATACCATTAAAAAAAAACAAATTGTAAGCTCTTTGTGGGTAAGGAATGTGTCTGCCAACTTCGTTATATTGCATTTCCCCAAACGCTTAGTACAGTGCTCTGTACACAGTGAGTGTTCAATAAATACCTTTGATTGATTGACCAAGAGCAAAATCATTCCTGGATCAGGCCAGCGATCCATCTAGCTCAAGGCTTTGTTTTGGACAGAGTGGCCGCAGAATATTTAAAAGAACCATGTTATGGTTATTTCTTTGATATCCGTTCTCTGTTATTGGAAGTGCCATCTTACACCCCTAACTCTTCCCCTCTACATCCTTAACTTTCGCTTTAATAACCCATTTGGGACTTTTTTCCATGAATTTAAACCAACCTCCCTTAAATCTAGGGATAATTTCAGCCTGGGCAACAAATTCACCCTCTTCATTATCACCAGCATTTAGTGAGCTCTTATTGTGTGCAGAGCACTGCATTAAGCATTTGGGAGAATTCAGTAGAGTTAGAAGACAAGGGACCTGCCCTTGAGGAGTTAATAACCTATCCGTCAATCAATCAATATTATTTATTGAGTGGTACTAAGTGCTTGGGAGGGTGCAACAGAGTTGGAACACATCTTTAGATTATATATTGTAAATTACTTATTTATTCATATTAATGTCTGTCTCCCCCTCTAGACTGTAAACTCTTTATGGGGTGGGAACATGTCTGCTAATTCTGCTGTACTGTACTCCTCCAAGCGCTTAGTACGGTGCTCTGCACATAATAAGTGCTCAATAAATACCATCAGTTGTTTGATTGATTGATTAAACCCACGACCCCTACCCTAAAGGAGCTGACAGTCTAGTTGGAGAGAGAATTCCAGGTGTTCTTCCCCCCGCCCCCCAGCCCCCGCACCCTGATGGATGGAGAAGTGTTTCTTTTCCTTCGTTCCGATTTGACTCCCATCACATTTGGACTGGCGCGGGGTGGATTTGGGTGAATAACACTGGCGTGTTTGCCGCATCCCCACCCTTCGTGATTCTGTCCTCCTCAGTATGCCTGCTCCCAGCCTGCATTGTTTGAGAGTGAACGATCCTAACTGTGAACATCCATCTACATAAGGAAGCTTCCCCATTCCCCAACCTCATCTGGGTTGGTCTTCTCTGTACTGCCTCCAACTCTGTTTACATTTCTCCTTAGGTGCCACCACCAGAACTTCACAGTGTCCTGGGTGTGGCCATACCATTTAGTTTTATTTAGTGGCAAAACTATGCCATTTATTTAGGCCTGTCATCTATTTCATCCAAAGCCTTATTAAAATCACATCTCCTCCAAGAGGTCTTCCCTGACTAAGCCCTCATTTTCCCGACTTCCTCTCCCTCCTGTATCCCCCACGTATGTGGATCTGTACCTTTTAAACACTCGATATGCCCCCTAATCTCAGACCCGTGGCACTTACATCCATACCCATAGTTTATTTTAATATCTGCCTCTCCCTCTAGGCTGTAAGCTCCTCGTGGACAGGAGGAAATCTGTCGTATTGTCATATTGTCCTCTCCCAAGCTACAACAGAGACACAGTACGGGCCTGGGAGTTGGAAGGGCCTGGGTTCTAATCCTGGTTCTGCCACTTTTCCGCTGTGTGACCTTGGGAAACTCATTTCATTTCTCTGTGCCTTAGTTGCCTTACCTGCAAAATGGGGATGAAGATAGTGAGCCCCATGTGGGACAGGGACTGCATCCAATTTGATTAGCTTGCATCTACCCCAGGTCTTTGGACGGAGTGAGGAAAAGAGGGCTTAATTGGGGAAGTCCTCTTGGAGGAGATGGTGACCTTGACAAGACTTTATCGGTGGGCAGAGCAGTGGACTGCAAATGAATGCAAAGTAAAGCTCACCATGAGTGTTTTGCTTCTAAGCTAAGAGCCTTATCTTATGGCCCGGGCTCCCAGAGGACCGGGTAGGGGATGGGGGGAGAGGGGCTTCAGACTCACACATTTGCTCTCCACTCCTCGGAGCATAGACCCCATCTTGGGATCCTTCCCCTTCCAGGGAGCCAATTTTGCACGGTCGGTCTCTGCAGGGAAGCGAGGGTGGGATGGGGTGGGCTTGCGGAGACCTCAATCCCCACATCAATCTCCAACTTTTGAGCCAAGCAAAGACGTTCTGGCTGAAGCCCAGGTTGGAGGGGCTTCACAGAAGGAGCGTGTGAAGTGCCAATCAATCAATCAGTCAATGGCATTTATTGATGATGATGACGATGTTATTTGTTAAGCACTTACTATATGCCAAGCACTGTTCTAAGCACAGGGATAGATACAAGGTTATCAAGTTGTCCCACGTGGGGCTCACAGTCTTAATCCTCATTTTACAGATGAGATAACTGAGGCACAGAGAAGTTAAGTGACTTGCCCAAATTCACACAGCTGACTAGTGGCAGAGCAGGGATTAGAACCCATGATCTCTGACTCCCAAGCCTGTGCTCTTTCCACCGAGCCACGCTGCTTCTCGAGTGCACAGAATACTGTGCTAAGCACTTAGAAGAGTACAATTCTCCAAGTGAAACAGCGTGGCTCAGTGGAAAGAGCACAGGCTTTGGAGTCAGAGGTCATGGGTTCAAATCCCAGCTCCGCCAGTTGTCAGCTGTGTGACTTTGGGCAAGTCACTTAACTTCTCTGTGCCTCAGTTCCCTCATCTGTAAAATGGGGATTAAAACTGTGAGCCCCCGTTGGGACAACCTGATCACCTTGTAGCCTCCCCAGTGCTTACAATAGTGCTCTGCACATAGTAAGTGCTTAATAAATGCCATTATTATTATTATTATTATACAACAGAATTAGCAGACATGTTCCTAGCCCATAACGAGTAGAACTACGGGCTTTCTGGTGATGGAGCCTGTATTTATTAGGTCATGTCAAAGGTGGACATTGTGTTCCTGTCCCATCCGTGCACTTTTCGCCTCGGGGATCCTTTCCCAGGCCGCTCACTCCCTTCCAGGAACGCGCACTGGCCCTTTAAGAGTTCTGCAGCCCCAGCCCTTTAAGAGTTCTCCAGCACTGGCCCTCTAAGAGTTTGGCATCGCTGCCCTTCTAAGAGCTGAGCATTGCTGGCTATCTAAGAGGTCGAGAGCACTGGCCTTTTAAGAGTCCTGCAGCTCCGGCCTTCGAATAATAATACTAATACTAATAATAATAATTCTGATTATTATGCCATGCGTTAAGCACTTACTGTGTGCCAGACACTATTCTAAGCACTGGGGTGCATACAACAAATCGAGTTGGACGAAGTCACTGTCCCACATGGGACTCACAGTCTCGATCCCCATTTTTCAGATGAGGGAACTGAGGCCCAGAGAAGTGAAGCGACTTGCCCGAGGTCACACAGCTGACAAGTGGCGGAACTGGAATTAGAACGCATGACCTTCTGATGCCCAGGCCCGTGCCCTATCCAGAGTTTGGCATCGCTGGCCTTCTATGATTTTGGCATCCCCGGCCTTCTAAGAGCTCAGCATCACTGGCTCTCTAAGAGGTCGGGAGCACTGGTCCTTTGGTAATAATAATATAATAATAATGGTGATGGCATTTATTAAGCACTTACTATGTGCCACGCGCTGTTTTAAGCTCTGGGGAGATTACAAGGTGATCAGGTTGCCCCACAGGGGGCTTACAGTCTTAATCCCCATTTTACAGATGAGGTAGCTGAGGCCCAGAGAAGTTAAGTGACTTGCCCAAAGTCACACAACTGATAACTGGCCTAACTGGGATTTGAACCCATGATCTCTGACTCCAAAGCCTGTGCTCTTTCCACTGAGCCACGCTGCTTCTGAAAAGTAATAGTAATGATGGTACTTGTTCAGCACTTACTACGTGCCGAGTACTGTTCTAAGTCCTGAGGGTAATAATAATAATAATAGTAATAATAATAAAATAATAATAATAATAATAATAATAATGGCATTAGTTGAAGAGGCAGCATGGCTCAGTGGAAAGAGCATGAGCTTTGGAGTCAGAGATCATGGGTTCAAGTCCCAGCTCTGACAATTGTCAGCTGTGTGACTTTGGTCAAGTCACTTCTCTTCTCTGTGCCTCTGTTCCCTCATCTGTAAAGTGGAGATTTAAACTGTGAGCCCCCCGTGCGACAACCTGATCACCTTGTAACATCCCCAGCGCTTAGAACAGTGCTTTGCACATAGTAAGCGCTTAATAAATGCCATCATTATTATTATTATTATTATTGTTACTTGTATGCTGTGTGACCTTGGGCAAGTCACTTCACTTCTCTGTGCCTCAGTTCCCTCATCTGTAAAATGGGGATGAAGACTGTGAGCCCCATGTGGGGCAACCTGATTACCTTGTATCTCCCCCAGTGCTTAGAACAGTGCTTGGCACATAGTAAGTGCTTAACAAAAAACATAATTATTATTATTATTATTTAAGAGTTGGGCTGCGCTGGCCCTTTAAGAGTTAGGCCGCGCTGGTCCTTTAAGAGTTAGGCCGTGCTGGCCCTTTAAGAGTTGGGCCGCGCTGGCCCTTTAAGGAGCAGCAGCATGGCCTAGTGGCCAGAGCCCGGACTTGGGAGTCAGAGGTCGTGGGTTCTAATCCCGACTTTGCCACTTGTCTGCTGTGTGACCTTGGGCAAGTCACTTCACTTCTCTGTGCCTCAGTTCCCTCACCTGCAAAATGGGGACTCAATGCCTGTCCCTTTAAGAGTTAGGCCGCGTTGGCCCTTTAATAATAATAATAATAATAATAATAATAATAATGGCATTTGTTAAGCGCTTACTATGTGCAAAGCACTGTTCTAAGCACTGCAATAATGTTGGTATTTGTTAAGCGCTTACTACTCTATTTTACTTGTACATATTTACTCTATTTTATTTTGTTAATACGTTTTGTTTTGTTGTCTGTCTCCCCCTTCTAGACAGTGAACCCGCTGTTGGGTAGGGACCGTCTCTATATGTTGCCAATTTGTTCTTCCCAAGCGCTTAGTCCAGTGCTCTGCACACAGTAAGCGTTCAATAAATACGACTGAATGAATGAATGAATGTGCGTAGCACTGTTCTAAGCGCTGGGGTAGATACAAAGTAATCAGGTTGTCCCACGCGGGGCTCACAGTCTTCATCCCCATTTTACAGATGAGGTGACTGAGGCCCAGAGAAGTGAAGTCACTTGCCCAAGGTCATGCAAGCATGGCTCAGTGGAAAGAGCACTCAGGGCTTTGGAGTCAGAGGTCATGGGTTCAAATCCCTGCTCCGCCAATTGTCAGCTGTGTGCCTTAGGGCAAGTCACTTAACTTCTCTGGGCCTCAGTTACCTCATCTATAAAATGGGGATTAAGACTGTGAGCCCCCTGTGGGGCAACCTGATCAACAACCTGATCACTTTGTAACCTCCCCTAGCGCTTAGAACAGTGCTCTGCATATAGTAAGCGCTTAATAAATGCCATTATTATTACTATGCAAGCTGATAAGTAGTGGAGTCGGGATTCGAACCCACTACCTCTGACTTAGATAGTCAGAGTAGGTAGTAGGTACCTAACTCTTAGGTAGAAAGAATTAGGCCGTGCTGGTCCTTTGAAGAGTTGGGCAGTGCTGGCCCTATAATAATAATAATAATTATAATAATAATGGCATTTGTTAAGTGCTTACTATGTGCCAAGCATTGTTCTAAGCGCTAGGGGGGTTAACATTCATTCATTCATTCAATCGTGTTTATTGAGCGCTTACTGTGTGCAGAGCACTGTACTAAGCGCTTGGGAAGTACAAGCTGGCAACATTTAGAGATGGTCCCTATCCAACAACGGGCTCACAGTCTAGAAGGGGGAGACAGACAACAAAAACAGATACATACATAATCATCTTTCTTCGATCCATATGACAGAATATAATCAGCATATTTCTCCAGGAACAGTGTACTCGGAGCACCAGATTTGATTATTACATCAATCAATCAATCATATTTATTGAGCGCTTACTGTGTGCAGAGCACTGTACTAAGCGCTTGGGAAGTACAAGTTGGCAACATATAGGGACAGTCCCTACCCAACGGTGGGCTTACAGTCTAGAAGGGGGAGACAGAGAACAAAACCAAACATATTAACAAAATAAAATAAATAGAAGAGATATGTACAAGTAAAATAAATAAATAAATAGAGTAATAAATATGTGCAAACATATATACAGGTGCTGTGGGGAAGGGAAGGAGGTAAAACGGGGGGAGTGCCCTTTCAATAAACCAAAAACTCTGTTCAAACACATTTTGCATATCACAGAAGACTTACACTCCTGATCAAAAACCCTATCAATCAATCGTATTTATTGAGTGCTTACTGTGTGCAGAGAACTGTACTAAGCGCTTGGGAAGCTGGCAACATATAGAGGCAGTCCCTACCCAACAGTGGGCTCACAGTCTAGTCACAGTCTGTGACAACAATATTCTTAATAATAATAAGAACTGAAGACTCAGGCAGCGAGTTCAGGTTGTCCCATGTGGGGCTCACAGTCCCCGTCCCCACTTTACAGATGAGGGAAGTGAGGCCCAGAGAAGTGAAGTGACTTGCCCACAGTCACCCAGCTGACAAGGGGCGGAGTCGGGATTCGAACCCATGACCTGTGACTCCCGAGCCCGGGCTCTTTCCTCTGAGCCAGGCTGTCCCTTTAAGAGCTCTCCTTCTTCCCCCTTCCTTCCTCCCTCCCTCCCTCCCGTTGCGTGACTGTCTGAGCGGGCGGGTCAGTCCGCCCTGCCACTCCACTCCTGGCTCCGCAGCCCCTTATCACGCAACTCCCAGCCCTCGCCTCCCCCAGGACCGGGGCTGGACCTTTCATTCAGTCAGTCATTCCTGCGTATTTATTAATCATGATGGCATTTGTTAAGCGCTTACTATGTGCAAAGCACTGTTCTAAGCGCTGGACGCTGACCAAGGCCCTACTGAGAGCTCACCTCCTCCAGGAGGCCTTCCCAGACTGAACCCCCTCGTCCCCCCCTTTATCCCCCCGTCTTACCTCCTTCCCTTCCCCACAGCACCTGTATATATGTATATATGTTTGTACATATTTATTACTCTATTTTACTTGTACATATCTATTCTATTTATTTTATTTTGTTAATATGTTTGGTTGTTTGGTTTTGTTCTCTGTCCCCCTTCTAGACTGTGAGCCCACTGTTGGGTAGGGACTGTCTCTATATGTTGCCAACTTGTACTTCCCAAGTGCTTAGTCCAGTGCTCTGCACACAGTAAGCGCTCAATAAATACGATTGATTGATTGATTGTGTACAGAGCACTGGATTAAGCGCTTGGAAGGCCAATCCGTCCAGTGATCTGCCTCCCCCTTCATCCATTCCATCGTATTTATTGAGCGCTGACTGTGTGCAGAGCACTGGACTAAGCGCTTGGAAGGCCAATCCGTCCAATGATCTGCCTCCCCCTTCATCCATTCCATCGTATTTATTGAGCACCAACTGTGTGCAGAGCACTGGACTAAGCACTTGGAAGGCCAATCCGTCCAATGATCTGCCTCCCCCTTCATCCATTCCATCGTATTTATTTATTCATTCATTCATTCATTCAATCGTATTTATTGAGTGCTTACTGTGTGCAGAGCACTGTACTAAGCGCTTGGGAAGTACAAGTTGGCAACATATAGAGACGGTCCCTACCCAACAGTGGGCTCACAGTCTAGAAGAAGAATAATAATGGCATTTATTAAGCGCTTACTATGTGCAAAGCACTGTTCTAAGCGCTGAGGGGATACAAGGTGATCAGGTTGTCCCACGTGGGGCTCCCAGTCTTAATCCCCATTTTACAGATGAGGGAAGTGAGACACAGAGAAGTGAAGTGACTTGCCCAAAATCACACAGCTGACAATTGGCAGAGCCGGGATTTGAACCCATGACCTCTGACTCCAAAGTCCGGGCTCTTTCCACTGAGCCACGCTGCTTCATTTATTGAGTGCTTACTGTGTGCAGAGCACTGGACTAAGCACTTGGGAAGTACAAGTTGGCAACATATAGAGGCTGTCCCTACCCAACAGTGGGCTCACAGTCTAGAAGGGGGAGACAGAGAACAAAACAAGCACAGTAAAAAAATAAAATAAATAGAATATTGACTGTGTGCAGAGGACTGGACTAAGCGCTTGGAAGGCCAACTCGTCCAATGATCTGCCTCCCCCTTCTTCCATTCCATCGTATTTATTGAGTGCCGACTGTGTGCAGAGCACTGGACTAAGCGCTTGGAAGGCCAACTCGTCCAATGATCCGCCTCCCCCTTCATCCATTCCATCATATTTATTGAGTGCCGATTGTGTGCAGAGCACTGGACTAAGCGCTTGGGGAGGCCAATTTGGCCACAGATGGAGACAATCCCCTACCCAACAACCCAGCAGTCTAGAAGGGGGAGACAGATGACAAAATTAAACAAGTGGGCAGGCGTCAATAACATCAGAATAGATCAATAGAATTATAGCTCTATGCCCATCATTAATAAAATAGAACAATGATGGTATTTGTTAAGTGCTTAAAGCAGTGTTCTAAGTGCTGGGGAGGTAACAAAGTAATTAGGTTGTCCCACGGAAGGTTCACAGTTTTAATTCCCATTTTACAGATGAGGTAACTGAGGCCCAGAGAAATTAAGTGACTTGCCCAAAGTCAATCAATCGTATTCATTGAGCACTTACTATGTGCAGAGCACTATACTAAGCGCTTGAAATAAAGCATCGACGACGAGGGTGGGATTCGAACCCACGCGTGCAGAGCACAATGGATTAGCAGTCCATCGCCTTAACCACTCGGCCACCTCGTCACACAGTTGGCCCTTGGATTCGAACCCATGCCTCTGACTCCAAAGCCCGGGCTCTTTCCTCTGAGCCACGCTGCTTCTCGATAATAAGTAGAATATTCTACTATTCTTATAATAGAATAATAATTATGTACAAATATACACAAGTGCTGTGGGGAGGGGATGGGGCGATGGGGAGGAGGAGGAGCAGAGGAAAAGGGGGGAACAGTTTGGGAAGGCCTCCTGGAGGAGGTGAGGTCTCCGTAGGGCTCCCCCCCAGCTGATCGGGACCCTGAGGCTGCGCCCCCTCCGGAGCGCTGTAAGAGAGGAGGGCGCGCTGTAAAGACAAAAGGTCCAGCCCCCGCCCCCGAGGTCCCCGGGTTGGGATCCAAGGAGGATGGGGGGGGGGGGGGTGTCTCTCGATACTGGAAGATCTCGGGGTTCGGGATGGTCTTGGAGGATGATAATAATAATAACAACAACAATAATGCCAACTTGTACTTCCCAAGCGCTTAGTACAGTGCTGTGCACACTGTAAGCGCTCAATAAATACGATTGAACGAATGAATAAATAATAACAATAATAATGGCATTTGTTCAGGGCTTACTATGTGCCAGGCACTGCTCTAAGCGCTGGGGGTAGATACAAGGGAATCAGGTTGTCCCACGTGGCGCTCACAGTCTTCATCCCCATTTTACAGATGAGGGCGCAGAAGCCCAGAGAAGTGAAACGACTTGCCCAAGGTCACACAGCTGGCAAGTGGTGGGTCTGGAATTAGAACCCAGGTGCTTCGGGCTCCCAGGCAGGTGCTCTAGCCACTGGGCCCACTGTTGGGTAGGGACTGTCTCTATGTGTTGCCAACTTGTACTTCTCAAGCGCTTAGTACAGTGCTCTGCACACAGTAAGCGCTCAATAAATATGATTGATTGATTGGACCATACAGCTTCTCAGCTGGGAAGAAGACTGTGAGCCCCACATGAAACAACCTGATGACCTAGTTATCCCCCCCCCACCCAGTGCTTAGAACAATGCTTGGGACATAGTAAACGCTTAACAAATGCCATTATTACACCAACTTGTACTTCCCAAGCGCTTAGTCCAGTGCTCTGCACACAGTAAGCGCTCAATAAATATGATTGAATGAATGAATGAATCCCCCTGGGGTGTGCCTGGGCTTCTCACGCGAGCCCGGCCAATCTGGCAACCGAGAGGGGCCAGAGACGGGGGCCGGGGGGCGAGGGACTGAGCTAGCCTCTCCCGGACCACTGTTCCAGGAGCCCCGGGTCCTTCTCGATAATAAGTAGAATATTCTACTGTTCTTACAATAGAATAATAATCATGTACAAATATACACAATAATTATATACAAATATATGGGACCGGTTCCGAGCCGGGGGGCGAATGCGGAAAGAGGGGGGAAGAATTGGGAAACGGCTGGGGAAGAGGAGAGATTTTTTCGTTCATTCATTCAATCGGATTTATGGAGCGCTTTCCGTGTGCAGAGCACTGTACTGAGCGCTGGGAAAGTACAATCAATACAGCAATAAGGAGTGATCAATACTGCCCACTGGCTGCACCCTTCTCCGTCCGCCTAAAGTCCCCCCCAAAAGCAGAGGTCATGGGTTCATTTTTCATTTCATTTAGTCGTATTTATTGAGCGCTTACTGTGCGCAGAGCACTGTCCTAAGCGCTTGGAAAGTACAATTCTAATCGCGGCTCCACCACTTGTCTGCTGGGTGACCTTGGGCAAGTCACTTCACTTTTCTGGGCCTCAGTTACACCCGTTGTTGGGTAGGGACCGTCTCTGTATGTTGCCAACTTGTACTTCCCAAGCGCTTAGTACAGTGCTCTGCACACAGTAAGCGCTCAATAAATACGATTGAATGAATGAATCTGGAAAAGGGGACCGTGAGCCCCGCGTGGGACAGGGAGTGTCCAACCCAATTTACTTGTATCCACCCCAGCGCTTAGTCCAGTGCTTGGCACATAGTAAACACTAAAGAAACACCATAACGACAATTATTATTAATAGGAGCGCGGATCCGTCGAAGATCTCCCCTTCCCTTTCACCCTAGTAGGAATCCAGTATTCTGTGCTCCAAGATCTTCTAGGGGTCGCCCAGATTTGGGGATTTGCCCTCCTATCCACCCCCTCTAGGTCGACTCAGTGTCCTCAGAGGGGCGCTTAGTATAGTATCTGGCACACAGCAAGCATTTCCCAGCACTTAGTACAGAGCCTGACGTATAGTAAGCACTTCACACATGCCATTATTATTAATGGTATTACTATTATTATTAATAGTATATATGTTCCTGTATATGATTGTACGTATTTATTACTCTATTTCATTTGTACATATTCATTCTATTTATTTTATTTTGTTAATATGTTTTGTTCTCCGTCTCCCCCTTCTAGACTGTGAGCCCACTGTTGCCAACTTGTACTTCCCAAGCGCTTAGTCCAGTGCTCTGCACACAGTAAGCGCTCAATAAATACGATTGAATGAATGAATGAATAGTAATAAATGTCATCAAAAAAAATCCCTGTCCCCCAATCTGGCCCCGGCCTTCCCAGACTGAGCCCCTTCCTTCCTCTCCCCCTCGTCCCCTTCTCCATCCCCCCCCATCTTACCACAGCACCTGTATATATGTATATATGTTTGTACATATTTATTACTCTATTTCTTTATTTATTTATTTTACTTGTACATATCTATTCTATTTATTTTATTTCGTTAGTATGTTTGGTTTTGTTCTCTGTCTCCCCCCTTTTAGACTGTGAGCCCACTGTTGGGTAGGGACTGTCTCTACATGTTGCCAATTTGTACTTCCCAAGCGCTTAGTACAGTGCTCTGCACATAGTAAGCGCTCAATAAATACGATTGATGATGATGATGAAGAGGGACACGGGGCTACTCCAGGCTTTTTCCCCAGGCTTGGAGACTCCAGCCTCCCTTTCCTTCCCTCTCCCTCCCTCCCAAACTAGTGGCCCCCTCTCCTTTAACCCCCTGCCCCTCCCTTGGTGCCCGGGCCACCCTCCCGAGGTCGGCTATTATCTGATCTTTGGCTCGCTGGTCACCACGTGAGGTCCCCCCAACTTAGCCAATCAGATTCAGGGGAGGTGCATAAAAAGGTGGCAGAGCTGTCCTTCACCCCAGCAGCTGAGGAGGTGGAGTCTCTCAAGAGTCTCCTCCGACCTGAGCAGAGCCGAGGGGACCTGAGCTGCAGAGAGACCGCGCATCTCCCCCACCCCGGCATCCCCTGTGCCATCAGCCAGCTCTTGGCATCCCACAGATACAGGTAAGCAACCCCCTATTCCTTGCACCTCCCTGCCTTCTGGCTTTTCCAGGGGACATTTGGGACCAGTGGAGCCCTGGGAATCAGCTCAGGCAGGGTCTTTTCCCCAGGTTGATTCTGGACAGTTCCTTCCTCCGTGAGTTTCCCTGGCTGGGAAGTGGAGGGGGAAGGAGTTGGGGAGTCTGAGAGCATCTTGAAGGGGTCAGGACCCAAGAGTCCGTTTGCTTCCCTTTGAGGGACTGTGCTGCACTGAGTGCAGAGTGCTTAATGCAGTGCTCTGCTCAAGAAATGTCATTGATGTTGACAGGTGTTGAAAGGGGGTGAGGAGGTATCTGAGTCTACTGGATGCCTAAAATCAGAGCGAGTATAGCCTGCCCCTTCTCCATTTCTTCAGGATGGTGCAGCTCCATTATTCTCGCCTACTCTCCAAAGCTCCCTTGTAAGCTTTTTCCAGGGCACATGACTGTTTCAGGCCCATTGGCTCAGTGGAAGGAGCTCGGGCTTTGGAGTCAGAGGTCATGGGTTCAAATCCCGGCTTTGCCACTTGTCAGCTGTGTGACTTTGGGCAAGTCACTTCACTTCTCTGGGCCTCAGTTCCCTCATCTGTAAAATGGGGATTAAGACTGTGAGCCCCCTGTGGGACAACCTCATCACCTTGTAACCTCCCCAGCGCTTAGAACAGTGCTTTGCACATAGTAAGCGCTTAATAAATGTTATCATTATTATTAAACTTGATATTGCCATGCACTCTGATAGCTATTTATCTCCTTGGCCCCCAAGTCTCCCTGTACAAAAGTGTTGAGGGTCCAGTGCTTTGAACAGTGCTTGGCACATAGTAAGCGCTTAACAAATGCCATTATTATTATTAAAGGACATGGTTTATAAGCTCGTTGTGGGCAGGGAACATGTCTACATGTCCATTGTATTGGACTCTCCCAAGTACTTAGTACAGTGCTCTGCACACAGTAAGTGCTCAATAAAACTACATCGATCAGTTGATTGGGGTGGGAAAATTATGGTGAAACTCAGAAAATCCTATTCCTATAGCAGCTGGGGCTGCTGCTTCAGTTTTACTGTGTCCATGACCCCTGAAATCCGGACACCTTCCGTTGATATAGACCATGTCTTCAGGTTCCAAGAAATTTGATGCTATATCCTATAGGAATGATAGCCACAGATTTCACACGATTATTATTGTTACATACAACTGATCATCCGTGGGTATGGGTCTGGTTTAGGAGCCGCCTGAAGACAGAGATGTTAGAATAATAAAAGAGCACCTGCGAAAGCTCAACTTCTCTCTGAGATCACAGACATCATCGTTATATAGACGAGGAAACTGAGGCACATCTTGACAAATTAGTTTGCCCAAATGTACTTAGCAAATCCGTAGTCGATCTGGAAATATAGAAGCCAAGTCCGAATCCAATTCTAAGACTAAACCGCCCTGGGATTCCATTAGGAAGGCATGTTGCTGTTTTCTCTAGCTGAACATTCATCTTCTGAATTGTGTGGCAGGCACAGAACACGTGTTTCCAAAATTGGGGTTTGCTTTAAAAAACCTACTATAAACCTTCAGTCATTTGGTGAGAATTTTCCAAGAAAAGTCTATTTCGGGTGTGCAGATGGCCCGCAACTCTGGCAACTCCATTCCAAACAAAAACTGAACTCCGGTCTTAAGTTTTTTGCATCCTGTCCCTATGGCGGTCAGGTGGAAGCATTCCATTTATTCGTTCTTTCCCTGGCGGCGGGCAGGTGGGGGATTCTTGGACTTTTCATTCACTAAGAATAAGCAGGAGGGAAACTCCGGGATGGATTTCTTTCCTTGCTGATCTCTCGAGGTAAGAGAGAGACTTGGGTAAGGACTGACTTTTCATCAGCCCCTCAGGGAGCCCATCAGCCAAGGGGGTTTTTGAATCAGCAGAGCAAATATATGAGAATGACAAGGAAAGATCCCAGTCTCCGGCCTGGATAGCACAAGCAAACAACACAAAGCCCATCCAGAAATAATTACTGCCCTGGCTGTGGATGGAGACTGGGAAGGTGACTGTCTATTTAGACATTAAATTCAGAAGAAATGGGATGTGTCTGTGCCTTCTGATCCGGTCAAACTGGATTGCCTTTTCCTGAATAAATGCTGTGCCTCAGGATCTATTTGTGCAGAGTAAGAATTGCTAATACTCGTATTCGCTAATTTGTACCCACTCTCTCTGCAGATGTGACATCAGGGGCTCTATTTGCGAAAAATTGAAAGGATTCCCAAGGGATGATGGGGATAGTAAGAACAACAAAAATAGCATTAACTATAATGATCAATGATAATAATATTTGTAGGGCACACACTATGAACTAAACATTGTACTGGGATAGATTGAGATTTTCAGATTGGATACAATCTCTGTCCCACATGAGGCTCACAGTCTTAGTGGAAGGGAGAACTGGTGTTGAATGTTAATTTTACAGATGAGGACACTGAGGTGTGGGAAAGCTAAATGACTTGCCCAGGGTCACACAGGAGGCATGTGGCAGCGCTGGGATTAGAATCCAGGTCCTCCGGTATGTTTTTCTTCCGACACTGTGCTTCCAGGATCTCAAAGCAACCTGGAGGTTGCTTAGTACTTAGTATGACATTCTTTCGAGAAGTTGGGGTAAGGAGTGATGTCATGCCTCCTATCATTTTCTCTCCCAACTTGCCTCCATTTCCCCTCAATAAGGAATCTGCCCCAAGTCCAGGGTGGAGATGGAGCCGGCTCCAGGTTTCCTGATTTCCTCCTTCCATGTGGGCCATCAAATTCTGTCCAGGCTTCCCGTTTTGTCGGACACAAATGGGATTGTTGGGGGAGCAGTTAATCTGGGCTCTTTCCCCTTTCCCCATCCCTGGACCAGCCTGTGTGTGGCTTACTGAGCGCCACTACTGACCCAGCTTCATGTCTTTTTGTTTGTTTCATCAGACTTGGGATTTTTGCTAGACCGGGAAGATGGCAGTGTCCCTGTCCGTGCTGGGATGGGTGGGTTCTGCCTCAGTCACTGAGATCCTCCTGGCCTCCACCGTCTTCTGCCTGGTCTTCTGGATCATAGCCTCCATCGGTGAGAAGGTGCCCCCCGGGCTGAAGAGCCCCCCGGGGCCCTGGGCTTGGCCCCTGATCGGTAACACCCTGGAGCTGAGGAAAGACCCTCATCTGACGCTGACGCGGATGAGCCAGATCTACGGAGACGTGATGCAGGTTCAGATCGGGACCACCCCAGTGCTGGTGCTCAGCGGGCTGGGGACCATCAGGCAAGCTCTGGTCAAGCAGGGGGAGGACTTCATGGGACGACCCGACCTCTACAGCTTCCATTACATCGGGGACGGGGAATCCCTCGCCTTCAGCGCTGACTCCGGGGAGGTGTGGGCCACTCGCCGGAAGCTGGCTCAGAACGCCCTGAAGACCTTCTCCCTCACCTCCTCACCATCCTCTTCCTGCACTTACCTGGAGGAGCACGTCAGCGAAGAGGCCACTAGCCTGACTGGGAAATTCCAGGAACTGATGAAGGAGAAGGGGCGCTTCGACCCCTACAGGTACGTGGTGGTCTCCGTGGCCAACGTCATCTGCGCCATGTGCTTTGGGAAACGCTATGACCATGATGACCAGGAGCTGCTCAGCATTGTCAACCTGGGTAACGAGTTTGGGGAATTCGCTGCTTCGGGGAATCCTGCAGATTTCATCCCCATTCTCCGTTACCTCCCGAACCACAGTCTGAGAAACTTTAAGGACCTGAACAAGAAGATGGTTGATTTCCTGCAGAAGATATTGATGGAGCACTACAGAACCTTTGAAAAGGTAATATTACCCCTTTCTCTCTCTCTCTCTCTCTCTCACTCTCTCTCTTCCCATTCTCCTTCCTTTCCTTGCCTCCCCACTACTTAGCATCTCTCATTCACACACAGTAAGCTCTCAATAAATACAATTGAATGAACGAATGAGAGATGCTATTTATTGAGCGCTTACTGTGTGCAGAGCACTGTACTAAGCACTTGGGAAGTACAAGTGGTCTCTCAGGAGACCACTGTCAACCACCGTTATCAAAAGAAATGTGGCCTAGTAGAAAGAGCCCGGGCCTTGGAGTCAGAGGACCTGGGTTCTAATTCTGACTCCCCCACTTTTCTGCTGTGTGTCCTTGGGGAAGTCACTTCAGTTCTCTGTGCCTCAGTAACCTCATCTGTAAAATGGGGATGAAATCCTACTCACTCCTTCTTAGAGTGGGAGCCCTATGAGGGCCAGAGACTGTGTCCAGCTTGATTATCTCATATCTACCCTAGTGCTTAGACTAGTGCTTGGCACATAGTAAGCACTTAATAATAATAGTAATGATGGTATTTGTTAAGCGCTTACTATGTGCCAAGCCCTGTTCTAAGCGCTGGGGTAGATAGATACAAAAGAATCACGTTGTCCCACGGGGGGATCACAGTCTTAATCCCCATTTTACAAATGAGGTAACTGAGGCAGAGAGAAGTTAAGTGACTTGCCCAAAGTCACACAGCTGATAAGAGGCAGATCCGGGATTAGAACCCATAACCTCTGGCTCTCCAGCCTGGGCTCTTGCCAATAAGTACTATAAAAAAAAATCCTGCCCTTGACAAGATCTGATAAACTCCCAACACTGGCCCACATTTGGCATCCAGTAAGCACTCGATACACACCACTGATTGATTGGTTGATTAATGGACTCATCAGTGGGTGACCAAAGGAAACATGATTCCAGCATGACCCCCCTAACCCCACCGGCCCTTTCCCTCTCCATCCATATTCGCCAGATCACTGCTCTTCCACCTTCGTAGAATTATTAAGGTCACGTCTCCTCCAAAAGGCCTTCCAGGATTAAGCCCACTTTTCCCCAGCTCCCTCTCCCTTCTGGGTCATCTATTCACTTGACTCTGTGACCTTTGGGTATTTGCTATTCACCCCACAGTCCTTATATACATATATTTAAATTATATATTATAATTTATATTAGTGTTTGCCTCCCCCATACACTGTACGCTTATTGAGGGCAAGGAACATATCTACCAATTATGCTGTACCGTGCTCTCCCAAGTGCTTAGGACAGTGCTCGTCACACAACAAGCGCCAATAAATAGCACTGACTGATTGATTGGAGGAAGAGAATTCTAGAGCAGAGAGGCACTAGAGTAGGATAAGACCCTTCTTTCATGGCTTTTCTGTCCCTGGGGAAAGCCAAAGTCCGGGTCGCAAGCAAGACTCCCACTCATGTGACCGCTCCTCCCTGCAGAACCAAGTCCGAGATATCACAGACTCTCTGATCAAGCACTGCCAGGATAAGAAGTTGGATGAGAATGCCAACATTCAGCTTTCCGATAAGAAGATTGTGAATGTGGTCCTGGATCTCTTTGGAGCTGGTAAGAACAGTGGCATCCTGTCTTCCCATTGCCCAGATTTTGCCTGCACTGAGTGCATATACTATCTCAGCTCCACCATCTCTGGTGGAGAAAATGAATTTTTTATTTGGCCTCCTGGAGCTGTGGTCATTGGTAGATTTCATTGGTAGCCATTTATAGGGTAGTTTGAGAGCCAATTAGTTCTCTGTTTGACCCGGCTCTCCCAAGGAGATTTCCACGTTGTCCAGACTTTTAAATACAGATGTTGACACTTCTGATTGGTGCTTTGGATTTCATCAAAAATACCTTTGATACTAGGGAGATTAGCTAAAATTTGAAACTCAGGAGTGGTGTTGCTTTGCCCTATTCTTACTTTTCCTGATTCTTAAAAAAAAAATCTCTCCCCATTTCCTTATGTGACCAGGTTTTGACACTGTCACAACTTCCTTATCCTGGAGCCTCATGTACCTGGTGAAGTATCCTGAGATCCAAAAGAAGATCCAGAAGGAGCTGGGTAAGCTGGGGAGGTGGATTTGTGGGGTGGGGAGGGGCGTCTCTGGCCTGGGAATCATAAAGCACGCACTTCTGAGTTGGGAGGGTCGATCTTGAGCCTCTTTTCTCTCCCATTAAGTGTCTCTCTAGACTGTAAACTCATTATGGGAAGGGAACGTGTCTGCTAATTCTGTTGTATTGAACTCTCCCAAATGCTTAGTACAGTGCTCTGTGCATAGTAAGCGTTCAATAAATGCCATCAATTGATTGATAAGCGGAAACCAATGGCTAATATTGCCACCCAAGATACTCAGCAACACAACTGTTGGTTGTCCCCCTTGTCATGGATCCCCAAATATCCTTAGCTTTTTCATCAAACCCACTATGGATCTAGTGTTTGTACACTGAAACTGAATCGGAGAGGTCCAACACTGGTTTTTGTTTTATCCTGCCTCTCCCGCAGATACCGTCATCGGCAGGGACCGCAGGCCCCAACTCTCAGACAGATCCCTGCTGCCGTACACAGAGGCCTTTATCCTGGAGTCATTCCGACACTCTTCCTTTTTGCCCTTCACCATTCCGCACAGGTGAGTTCTGAGGCTGCCTGGCAGGGTTTCCCCAAACCAGAATCATCAGCTCTCCTTGGCATTTGAATCACTAGGCCCATTAGGGGGTGTCAGCTACCCACTAGGTAGCTGGCCTAGTGGAAGGACCAAGGGCTTGGGAGTCAGAAGGACCTGGATTCTAATCCTTTAAAGCACTCAGTCATCTTGTCCCCTCCTACCTCACCTCTCTGATCTCCTACTGCAACCCAGCCCACATACTTGGCTCCTTTAATGCCAACGTACTTACTGTATCTCCATCTCGTCCATCTCACCATTGCCCGCATCCAGCCTCTGGCCTGGAATGCTCCCCTTCCTAATATCCAATAGATGGTGACTCTCCCCACCTTCAAAGCCTTATTGAAGGCACATCTCCTCCAAGAGGCCTTCCCGGATTAAACCCTCATTCCCTCTTCTCCCCCTTTTAGACTGTGAGCCCACTGCTGGGTAGGGACTGTCTCTATATGTTGCCAACTTGTACTTCCCAAGCGCTTAGTACAGTGCTCTGCACATAGTAAGCGCTCAATAAATACGATTGATTGATTGATTGATTGCTGCATGGGGTTAGGGCACGGGCCTGGGAGTCACAAGGTTTGCTGCCATTTGTCTGCTGCATAGAGACAGCTGTATATGTGTATATATGTTTGTAAATATTTATTACTCTATTTATTTATTTATTTTACTTGTACATATCCATTCTATTTATTTTATTTTGTTAGTATGTTTGGTTATGTTCTCTGTCTCCCCCTTTTAGACTGTGAGCCCACTGTTGGGTAGGGACCGTCTCTATATGTTGCCAACTTGTACTTCCCAAGCGCTTAGCACAGTGCTCTGCACACAGTAAGCGCTCAATAAATACGATTGATTGATTGATTGACAGGGCACGGACCTGGGAGTCAGAAGGTTTGCTGCCATTTGTCTGCTGCATAGGGTTAGGGCACGGGCCTGGGAGTCAGAAGGTTTGCTGCCATTTGTCTGCAGCATAGAGACAGCTGTATATGTGTATATATGTTTGTAAATATTTATTACTCTATTTATTTATTTATTTATTTTAATTGTACATATCCATTCTATTTATTTTATTTTGTTAGTATGTTTGGTTTTGTTCTCTGTCTCCCCCTTTTAGACTGTGAGCCCACTGTTGGGTAGGGACTGTCTTTATATGTTGCCAACTTGGACTTCCCAAGTGCTTAGTACAGTGCTCTGCACGCAGTAAGCACTCAGTAAATACAATTGATTGATTGATTGATTGACAGGGCACGGGCCTGGGAGTCAGAAGATTTGCTGCCATTTGTCTGCTGCATAGGGTTGGGGCACGGGCCTGGGAGTCAGAAGGTTTGCTGCCATTTGTCTGCTGCATAGGGACAGCTGTATATATGTATATATGTTTGTACATATTTATTACTCTGTTTATTTATTTATTTATTTTACTTGTACATATCTATTCTATTTATTTTATTTTGTTAGTATGTTTGGTTTTGTTCTCTGTCTCCCCCTTTTAGATTGTGAGCCCACTGTTGGGTAGGGACTGTCTCTATATGTTGCCAACTTGTACTTCCCAAGTGCTTAGCAGAGTGCTCTGCACACAATAAGCGCTCAATAAATACGATTGATTGATTGATTGATTGATTGACAGGGCACGGGCCTGGGAGTCAGAAGGTTTGCTGCCATTTGTCTGCTGGATAGGGTTGGGGCACGGGCCTGGGAGTCACGTTTGCTGCCATTTGTCTGCTGCATAGGGACAGCTGCATATATGTATATATGTTTGTGCATATTTATTACTGTATTTATTTTTTTATTTTACTTGTACATATCCATTCTATTTATTTTATTTTGTTAGTATGTTTGGTTTTGTTCTCTGTCTCCCCGTTTTAGACTGTGAGCCCACTGTTGGGTAGGGACTGTCTCTATATGTTGCCAACTTGGACTTCCCAAGCGCTTAGTACAGTGCTCTGCACACAGTAAGCGCTCAGTAAATACAATTGATTGATTGATTGATTGACAGGGCACGGGCCTAGGAGTCAGAAGGTTTGCTGCCATTTGTCTGCTGCATAGGGTTGGGGTACGGGCCTGGGAGTCAGAAGGTTTGCTGCCATTTGTCTGCTGCACAGGGACAGCTGTATATATGTATATATGTTTCTACATATTTATTACTCTATTTATTTATTTTAATTGTACATACCCATTCTATTTATTTTATTTTGTTAGTACGTTTGGTTTTGTTCTCTGTCTCCCCCTTTTAGACTGTGAGCCCACTGTTGGGTAGGGACTGTCTCTATATGTTGCCAACTTGGACTTCCCAAGCGCTTAGTACAGTGCTCTGCACACAGTAAGCGCTCAGTAAATACAATTGATTGATTGATTGATTGATTGACAGGGCACAGGCCTGGGATTCAGAAGGTTTGCTGCCATTTGTCTGCTGCATAGGGTTGGGGCACGGGCCTGGGAGTCACAGGGTTTGCTGCCATTTGTCTGCTGCACAGGGACAGCTGTATATATGTATATATGTTTGTACATATTTAGTACTCTATTTATTTTACTTGTACATATCTATTCTATTTATTTTATTTTGTTAGTATGTTTGGTTTTGTTCTCTGTCTCCCCCTTTTAGACTGTGAGCCCACTGTTGGGTAGGGACTGTCTCTATATGTTGCCAACTTGGACTTCCCAAGTGCTTAGCACAGTGCTCTGCACACAGTAAGCACTCAATAAATACGATTGATTGATTGATTGACAGGGCACGGGCCTGGGAGTCAGAAGGTTTGCTGCCATTTGTCTGCTGCATAGGGACAGCTGTATATATGTATATATGTTTGTACATATTTATTACTCTGTTTATTTATTTATTTATTTTACTTGTACATATCTATTCTATTTATTTTATTTTGTTAGTATGTTTGGTTTTGTTCTCTGTCTCCCCCTTTTAGACTGTGAGCCCACTGTTGGGTAGGGACTGTCTCTATATGTTGCCAACTTGTACTTCCCAAGTGCTTAGCAGAGTGCTCTGCACACAATAAGCGCTCAATAAATACGATTGATTGATTGACAGGGCACAGGCCTGGGAGTCACAAGGTTTGCTGCCGTTTGTCTGCTGCATGGGATTAGGACACGGGCCTGGGAGTCACGTTTGCTGCCATTTGTCTGCTGCATAGGGACAGCTGCATATATGTATATATGTTTGTGCATATTTATTACTCTATTTTACTTGTACATATCCATTCTATTTATTTTTTTTTGTTAGTACGTTTAGTTTTGTTCTCTGTCTCCCCCTTTTAGACTGTGAGCCCACTGTTGGGTGGGGACTGTCTCTATATGTTGCCAACTTGTACTTCCCAAGCGCTTAGCACAGTGCTCTGCACAAAGTAAGCACTCCATAAATACGATTGATTGATTGACAGGGCACGGACCTGGGAGTCAGAAGGTTTGCTGCCATTTGTCTGCTGCATAGGGTTAGGGTGTGGGCCTGGGAGTCACAAGGTTTGCTGCCATTTGTCTGCTGCATAGAGACAGCTGTATATATGTATATACGTTTGTAAATGTTTATTACTCTATTTATTTATTTATTTATTTTAATTGTAGATATCCATTCTTTTTATTTTATTTTGTTAGTATGTTTGGTTTTGTTCTCTGTCTCCCCCTTTTAGACTGTGAGCCCACTGTTGGGTAGGGACTGTCTCTATATGTTGCCAACTTGTACTTCCCAAGCGCTTAGTACAGTGCTCTGCACATAGTAAGCGCTCAATAAATATGATTGATTGATTGATTGATTGATTGCTGCATGGGGTTAGGGCACGGGCCTGGGAGTCACAAGGTTTGCTGCCATTTGTCTGCTGCATAGAGACAGCTGTATATGTATATATATGTTTGTAAATATTTATTACTCTATTTATTTATTTATTTATTTTAATTGTACATATCCATTCTATTTATTTTATTTTGTTAGTATGTTTGGTTTTGTTCTCTGTCTCCCCCTTTTAGACTGTGAGCCCACTGTTGGGTAGGGACTGTCTCTATATGTTGCCAACTTGGACTTCCCAAGCGCTTAGTACAGTGCTCTGCACACAGTAAGCGCTGAATAAATACGATTGATTGATTGACCGGGCACGGGCCTGGGAGTCAGAAGGTTTGCTGCCATTTGTCTGCTGCATGGGGTTGGGGCACGGGCCTGGGAGTCAGAAGGTTTGCTGCCATTTGTCTGCTGCATAGGGACAGCTGTATATATGTATATATGTTTGTAAATATTTATTACTCTGTTTATTTATTTATTTTACTTGTACATATCTATTCTATTTATTTTATTTTGTTAGTATGTTTGGTTTTGTTCTCTGTCTCCCCCTTTTAGACTGTGAGCCTACTGTTGGGTAGGGACTGTCTCTATATGTTGCCAACTTGTACTTCCCAAGTGCTTAGCACAGTGCTCTGCACACAGTAAGCGCTCAATAAATACGATTGATTGATTGATTGACAGGGCACGGACCTGGGAGTCAGAAGGTTTGCTGCCATTTGTCTGCTGCATAGGGTTAGGGCACGGGCCTGGGAGTCACAGTGTTTGCTGCCATTTGTCTGCTGCATAGAGACAGCTGTATATGTGTATATATGTTTGTAAATATTTATTACTCTATTTATGTATTTATTTATTTTAATTGTACCTATCCATTCTATTTATTTTATTTTGTTAGTATGTTTGGTTTTGTTCTCTGTCTCCCCCTTTTAGACTGTGAGCCCACTGTTGGGTAGGGACTGTCTCTATATGTTGCCAACTTGGACTTCCCAAGCGCTTAGTACAGTGCTCTGCACACGGTAAGCGCTCAGTAAATACAATTGATTGATTGATTGATTGACAGGGCACGGGCCTAGGAGTCAGAAGGTTTGCTGCCATTTGTCTGCTGCATAGGGTTGGGGCACGGGCCTGGGAGTCAGAAGGTTTGCTGCCATTTGTCTGCTGCATAGGGACAGCTGTATATATGTATATATGTTTGTACATATTTATTACTCTGTTTATTTATTTATTTATTTTACTTGTACATATCAATTCTATTTATTTTATTTTGTTAGTATGTTTGGTTTTGTTCTCTGTCTCCCCGTTTTAGACTGTGAGCCCACTGTTGGGTAGGGACTGTCTCTATATGTTGCCAACTTGGACTTCCCAAGCGCTTAGTACAGTGCTCTGCACACAGTAAGCGCTCAGTAAATACAATTGATTGATTGATTGATTGATTGACAGGGCACGGGCCTGGGAGTCAGAAGGTTTGCTTCCATTTGTCTGCTGCATAGGGTTAGGGCACGGGCCTGGGAGTCACAAGGTTTGCTGCCATTTGTCTGCTGCATAGAGACAGCTATATATGTGTATATATGTTTGTAAATATTTATTACTCTATTCATTTATTTATTTTATTTGTACATATCCATTCTATTTATTTTGTTAGTATGTTTGGTTTTGTTCTCTGTCTCCCCCTTTTAGACTGTGAGCCCACTGTTGGGTAGGGACTGTCTCTATATGTTGCCAACTTGGACTTCCCAAGCGCTTAGTACAGTGCTCTGCACACAGTAAGCGCTCAATAAATACGATTGATTGATTGATTGACAGGGCACGGGCCTGGGAGTCAGAAGGTTTGCTGCCATTTGTCTGCTGCATAGGGTTAGGGCACGGGCCTGGGAGTCACAAGGTTTGCTGCCATTTGTCTGCTGCATGAGGGACAGCTGTATATATGTATATATGTTTGTACATATTTATTACTCTGTTTATTTATTTATTTATTTTACTTGTACATATCTATTCTATTTATTTTATTTTGTTAGTATGTTTGGTTTTGTTCTCTGTCTCCCCCTTTTAGATTGTGAGCCCACTGTTGGGTAGGGACTGTCTCTATATGTTGCCAACTTGTACTTCCCAAGTGCTTAGCAGAGTGCTCTGCACACAATAAGCGCTCAATAAATACGATTGATTGATTGATTGACAGGGCACAGGCCTGGGAGTCACAAGGTTTGCTGCCGTTTGTCTGCTGCATGGGGTTAGGACACGGGCCTGGGAGTCACATTTGCTGCCATTTGTCTGCTACATAGGGACAGCTGCATATATGTATATATGTTTGTGCATATTTATTACTGTATTTACTTTTTTTATTTTACTTGTACATATCCATTCTATTTATTTTATTTTGTTAGTATGTTTGGTTTTGTTCTCTGTCTCCCCCTTTTAGACTGAGCCCACTGTTGGGTGGGGACCGTCTCTATATGTTGCCAACTTGTACTTCCCAAGCGCTTAGCACAGTGCTCTGCACACAGAAAGCGCTCAATAAATACGATTGATTGATTGATTGATTCTCCCACCCCCTTCTACATTACCCTTTCAAGTAGATTTGCTCTCTTTATTCACCCCTCCCTCAGCCCCACGGTACATATATAGATATCCATAATTTATTCATATATGAGCTCACTGAGGGCAGGAAACATGTCTACCGACTCTGTTATATTGTTCTCTCCCAAGCTCTCAGTAAAATCTTTGTACAGATTTATTACTCTATTTATTTCACTTGTACATATTTACTATTCTATTTATTTTGTTAATGATGTGCATCTAGCTTTATTTCTATTTATTCTGATGACTTGCCACCTGTCCACATGTTTAGTTTTGTTGTCTGTCCCCCTTCTAGACTGTGAGCCCGTTGTTGGGTAGGGACCGTCCCTAGATGTTGACAACTTGTACTTCCCAAGCGCTTAGTACAGTGCTCTGCATACAGTAAGCGCTCAATAAATACGATTGAATGAATGAATGAAATGCTCTGCACATAGTAAGTGCTCAATACATATGATTGATTGATTAATCCCAGTCCTGCCATTTGGCTGCTGGGTAACTTTAGGCAAGTCACTTCACTTCTCTGTGCCTCAGTTCCTCACCTGTCAAATGGGGATAGGGACTGTGAGCCCCATGTGGGACATGGACTGTTTCCAACCAGATTAACTTGCACCTGCCCCAGTGTTTAGTAAGCACTTAAAAAGTATCATGAAAAGAACCCAAACCTGATGAAGTCTTCTCCTTTGCAGTACAACGAGAGCCACATCTCTGAACGGCTATTACATCCCCAAGGGACGCTGTGTGTTTGTGAACCAGTGGCAGATCAACCATGACCCGTAAGTTTTCAGTCAGGTAGCACCCAGAACCCTTCAGAGTTTAGCTGTAACGTGCTATCCCTCCTTCTTCACCTTGCAATGCCAGGAAACCATGAAACTGAGCCCGCATCTGTGAGTCCAGGCCACTTTCCATAGGAAGCCAGCGAGGAAGAGGGAGTCAGTCAGTCAGTCGCATTTATTGGACACTTACTGTGTGCAGAGCACTGTACTAACTGCCTGGGTGAGTGAAATATAACAATAAACAAACACATTCTCTGCCCACAATGAGCTTACGGTCTCAAGGGAGGTGGCTTTCGATCTGGGATTTGAGGATGTTGCCATCCCACGTACGGGTCTCTGATGTGAACCGAGTTGTGGGCGTGGAGAATGAAGGGGACCCAAATGGTTCCCCTGTAGAGCTCGTAAGGAAACTCCAACCCCATCTTTAAAATCTGCCCCAGTCCCTTCTGTTTGAGAGCAACACTGACAGCCCTCCTTCTAGCTCGATAACAGGGTAACCTTTCTCTCAGTGAAATGAGAGAGGAAAATTTGGACGGTGGGGGGGATTCTCTCTTGTCCTCGAGTTTTCTGATTCCTTGGTACTTTCCAAACAGCTGAAGCTGGAAGAGAGAGAGGAGTCTCAGTTGCTGACAATCCTTTGGGGATAGGCTGGAGTTCAGAGTTCAAAGATTTCCAGGGAGAGTTTTGTCCCCCTGATTTAAGGATCTGCTCTGTGTGTTTCAGGGAGCTGTGGGAGGACCCGTCTACCTTCAGGCCAGAGCGCTTCCTTACCGAAAAGGGGACCAAGATCAACAAGGCTCTGAGTGAGCGGGTGATAATGTTTGGCTTGGGCAAAAGGAAGTGCATTGGGGAGACCATTGCACGCTGGGAGGTCTTCCTTTTCCTGACCACCCTTCTGCAGCAGATGGAGTTCAGCATCCAGTCCGGGGGGAAGCTGGACATGTCCCGGATCTACGGGCTGACCATGAAGCACCCACGATGTGAACACTTCCAGGTCCGCCCGCGCTTCTAAATAATAATAATGGTGGCATTTAAGTGCTTACTATGTGCGAAGCACTGTTCTACTCACCAAAGACTCTGGACTGAGCCTCTGGGTTACCTGGTGACTCTGTGGGGAATTCCCCCTTATAACATTAACCTCCAAAGATGGCACTGGAGAGTCCTAAACTACAATCTTCACCTAACTTTTACTAACCCAACTCATAGATTGACTTTGGAATTCTGGGTCATAACCTAATGAGAGAACTCATTCTTGGAAACAATCAATCGATGATATCTCTCTTGAGCACTTACTGTACTAAGTGCTTGAGAGAGTACCGTAGAAAAGAGTTGGTAGATATGAACCTTGCCCCCAAGGAGCTTAGAGTCTAGAAGGGAAGGAGGCCATTAAAATAAATTACAGATACCAGAAATGGGAGAGTATAAGGCTCCGTGCCTAAGGGCTGTGGGGCCAAGGGTGGGGTGAATATCAAGGGTTACAGCTCCAAGAGTATAGGCGGTGCGGAAGGAAGGGAGAACAGGGGAAAGGAGGGCTTAGTCAAGGAAGGCCTCTGGGTGGAAGTGTGATTTTTTTTTATGGGATCTTTGAAGGTAGAGAGAGTAGACTGTGGGGATGTGAAGGGGGAGAGTATTCCAGGCTAGAGAGAGGATGTGGACAACGAGATGGCAACAAGACAGATGAGATTTTGGAGGTTCAGGAAGTAGGTTGGCATTAGAGGAATGAAGTGTCCAGGCTGGGTTATAGTGGGAGATTGGCGAGGTAAAGAGTTTCTATTTGATGAGACCGTTTCCTACCGAATTTGAGTAAAATGATCCCAGCCCCCGGCTGGCATTCGGCTCCTAGGTTAGAACGTTGTTCAAGGTGAGCCTTGGTTTTGAAGGCCTAGCTCTGTGTGGAGGTCTTCTGACCTGTGAAACAGCAGCAGGTCAGGCCTTGAGGGGTCTCTGAGTAGCAGGAATAGGGAGCAGAGACAAAGTCACAGAAGTACTGACACCTAGCAAGAACATCCTGGATTACCTTAACAACTACCTTTCTTCCAAAGAGCTTTGTTAAATCCATGATTGGCCAACATTTTTGGCTGATGCCCCCCTCCATTCCAGTTATTATGTGAATGGTGGGAAGGGATCTTCACCCTTTTAAATTGCCACAGAGGAGGGAGGTTCTGGGAGCCCTTTGAAATTCAACCTTTGGGGAAGAAGGATTCAGAGACCATTTCCCTGGAAGTTCCCTGATAATATCTTGGAAAGCCACCGGAGGTCAAAGATCATTTCCCTTAGCCGCACAAAAAGGGAGTGAAAATAGGAGTGACTTGTAAGCTTAGAAACCTTCATGTATTCAGTATTTCCTGTAAGACAAGCGACAGAAGGGACAGATGAAAGGAAGAGAATGGAGGCGAGGCCCTTTTCCGCTATGTTCCAACTCTAATCGTCTGCTTCCAGCCACCGTGAAGCAACGCGGAATGCTACTGAACTGACACTGGGATTAGTCCGTCGCTTATTTTATATAATGTCGTTTACAATGTGTAGAGTTTGAAGACGACTCTTATAATGGGTAAAATGATTACTAACCTCTTGGAGTCCTCAGGTTTGTGTATATAATATCTCTGTGAGATAATAATAAAGAGGTATTCAAGAACTTTTTGCTTTGAAGGTCTGTGGTTCTCAATCCGGCCAGCACTCTGCAGACTGTTCTGGTCCAGGGTTTCCTCTTTCAGGTTGGGGACCACCACTCTCCAACATGTTTGGGACCAAGGTTTGTTTGGGGTGCTCAGGGCTCCAGGCTCAGTGCTCTGTCCTCCAGTGCTCACATCAGACTCCCTGGCCCCTCTTTTTTTTATGGTATTTGTAAGCACTTACTGTGTGCCAGGCACTGTACTGAGTGCTGGGGTAGATACAAGCTAATCAGATTGGACCCAGTCCATGTCCCCCATGGGGCTTACAGTCTCCATCCTCATTTTACAGATGAGGTGGATGAGGCCCAGAGAAGTGAAGTGATTTGCCCAAAGTCACATAGCAGACAAGCAGCCAAGTCAGAATTAGAACCCAGATCCTTTGGATTCCCAGGCCTGTTCTGTAGCCATTAGGCCATGTTGCTTCTCCATCTGTAGACTGTGAGCCCGTCTTCTAGACTGTGAGCCCGTTATTGGGTAGGGACTGTCTCTATATGTTGCCGACTTGTACTTCCCAAGTGTTTAGTACAGTGCTCTGCACAAAGCGCTCAATAAATACAATTGAATGAATGAATGAATGAATCTCTGGTACTGGTTTCATACCACAGATCACTTTGATCCAGATCGCTAGGTTTCAGGCTCTAACCATATCCATCCAACATGCTTTCTTTATAATCATTTTGGTATTTGGTAATCAATCAATCAATCAATCATATTTATTGAGCACTTACTGTGTGCAGAGCACTGTACTAAGCACTTATTATGTATGCTCAGCACTGTACCAAGCACTGGGGGAGATACAAGATAATCAGGTCTCACATGGTGCTCACTGGGTTCCACCATTTCCACCCTTCCTCCTAGCCGTAAAAAAAAAAAAAATAGATTCTTGGCTTCAAGGGGTGATTAAACAGTGCTATTTATGTACTGACTTTGGGCAAGTCACTTAACTTCTCTGTGCCTCAGTTCCCTCATCTGTAAAATGGGGATTAAGACTGTGAGGCCCCCTCCGCCCCCCAACCCCCTCCGTGGGACAACCTGATCACCTTGTAACCTCCCCAGCACTTAGAACAGTGCTTTGCACATAGTAAGTGCTTAATAAATGCCATTATTATTATTATTATTATTATTACTAGAGAAGCAACATGGTTTAGTAGATAGGGCACTGGCCTGGGAG
Organism: Tachyglossus aculeatus; assembly: GCF_015852505.1. Classification (NCBI taxonomy): domain Eukaryota; kingdom Metazoa; phylum Chordata; class Mammalia; order Monotremata; family Tachyglossidae; genus Tachyglossus; species Tachyglossus aculeatus. The sequence goes on from NC_052091.1 coordinate 15,724,155, forward strand.
TCTGAAGGACCTGGGTTCTAATCCCAGCTCTGCCACGTGTCTGGGCAAGTCACTTCTCTTCTCTCTGGCTCAGTTACCTCATCTGTAAAATGTGGATTAAGATCGTGAACCTAAATGTGGGACAGGGACGACAACCCAATTATCTTGTATCTCTACTCCAGCACTTAGAGCAGTGCCTGGAACATAGTAAATGGGGATTGAGAGGGTGAGCCCCACGTGGGACAGGGACTGTGCTTAGAACAGTGCTTTGCCCATAGTAAGTGCTTAACAAATACCATCATTATATTATTAGAAACCCGATCTGCTCGGATCCACCCCAACGTTTAGGCTCACTGTCTCAATCTCCATTTTCCAGGTGAGGGAACTGAGGCCCAGAGAATAATGATAATAATAATGGTATTTAAGTGCTTACTGTGTGCCAGGCCTTGTACTAAGCTTACCAAACGACCACCAAGCAAATGAGCGCAACCCTCTCGGATTCTGCATGTCTGTTCCTCAGTCTTCCCGGCACATCTCACCAACTCTCCTTGCGTCTATGTGCGTTTAGCTGCTGTTAACAATCAGAGATGATCCCTACCCATGGGTGTGGCAAATTGTACCTCAGACTCTGGCCTGCTCCAGGTTTTCGCTCTAAAAGACATTCATTCCTAATTGCTCCTCGCCAGACTGATTTTCCTGCAGCAGTGCTCCATTGCTTGAGGCGGAAAAACAGTGAAGGAACACTAATCAATCACATCTGTTGAGTGCTTACTATGTGCAAAGCACTGTACTAAGCACTTGGGAGAATTCACAGGCCTTGAGGAGAGGC